>NC_056744.1:370814725-370849725 GCF_019279795.1 Protopterus annectens | reverse complement strand
GGCAATGTCTGTGGGCTCGGTGTATTTTTTGTCATTTTGGACTAATTCTGAGCATATCTGGGAATTCCCACCCAGGTTCCTAACATAACTAAAGAAAGCCTTGTGATTATCCTTAGTGTCCTGTGCAATTGTTCTCTCAAAGCTGGCCTTAGACGATTTTATGAGTGCCCGTAGTTTTTTGCTAATACTGATCAGAGATGCCTTCCCTTTTCGGGATTTTGCTCTATCATGTAGTTATATAGTTTGTTTATGGCTGGGGTCCATCAGACAGGACGTCTGCCTTTGGAGGATTGGGTCTTGGTTTTATTTGGGATTGCATGATCCATGCATTCCTAAAGGTGTTCATAGAATGCATTTATAAAGGATTCTGCGGTCTGGGCCGTATTTTCCACAGGCCCGAGAGCTTTGAAGGATTCTGCCTTGGTTTTGAGGCGTGTGAAATTTGCTTTAGCGAAGTTTTTCACTGTGGTTTTCTGGGCAGGGGGTGGGGTCGGGATGTGAATATCCAGTGAGATTAGTTTATGGTCTGATCTTACCAGTGAGGGATACACTTCTGGTCTGGAGCATAGTGTCCCCATGTTGGTGATGATCAGGTCCAGTATGTTTTCCCCTCTTGTGGGAGTGGTAACAAGTTGTTCCATAGCATTTGAGTTTATACCTTTCTTCCTACGAATTCTTAGCAATTTGAAGCAGCCCTTTTGGATATCTGCTGTACAGATGTTCAAAGAGGATAAATCTAGTTGAAACATGTGACCTCTCTGATTACAAACAGTAATAACTAGTTCTATTTTTCTATCTGTAGCAATTGCTTTCCTTAACATGGATTTCAGTGTTTTATTAAACCTCTCTATTAATGTCAGTCTGCAAAATGTATGCTGACATTTTCAGCTGTCTGACTTTAAAGCACTGACATAACTCATGCAGTACCCTTGACATAAATGAATGCCTTGGTCAGTAAGGATCTTGTTTGGGATACCATCTCTGGTAATAGCCTCTGCGTTAGCTTTATGTACTAGCAGTGCTTCTAGAAAATTGGTAGACTAGGTTATTATGACATGTACTGATAACCATTACTAGAGTTTACCAGTAACCCCACAATGTCCACAGCAGTATGTTCATAGTGAACTTATTTTATCCAGGATAGGATGCATTTTTCTGGGATTCTGGATAAGTAACATAGAAATTCTGTATCTATTTCATAATGATTGGAAAGCAAAAGCTAACTAAATCTTGCCTTAGCTTTGTTCACCCTATATGGCCTCCTAACATGTGATTATGGGGTTGCTTTGTTACTAGTGTCCTGTAAGGTTGTAGCATTAGCTACTGGTGCAGATTTTTTTAACTTACTCTATAAGTACATAGCAGTTACTGTAAAACATTAAAGCTATGAGCTATAAATGAGCTGCTTCCTGTAGTCCAGGGTTTGATTCCTTCAGCCTTCATTTGCCTAATGTGTGACATTGAAAAGTCAGTTAACCAGACAATGCTCCCTGGAGCAGCTGAAAGACTAGGCTAGACTGCCTCACAGTTTATGAAAATAAAATGTTATACTCTGTCTGTAATTGTGCTTTGTACTAGTGTCATGGTTGAGAACGGTCACCTGACCAGCACACCTACTGGGTCAACAAAGAAAAAAAGAGCTATTCTTTTAACTCAAAATAAGGAAGTAATAGAAACATTCTCTTCATTATCTCCCCCACAACCTTTCTCTTGCTTGCCCTTCTTAAAATATCAAATTCTCACTATTCCTTTTAATGTGTAAGTCCATAAAACAATGTAATGCAATTTGAAAATATAAAATTAGAATACAAAAACATATTAGGGAACTTACAACAGTCATTAATCAGTTATGTGGCTGTGCATTTAAAGGAAATACCCAATGGTAATGTAATTTCACTTAAATGTATTGTGTTACTTGTGGCCTTTATCCTTAGGGGAGGAATATATTGAAAATTACTGAAATTTGATCACAGTGTATTTTAAAGTATGCTACTTTCAGTACCAGGAGGTCTGAATGAAGAAGTGAATTTGAGATATATTATTATTTAATGTTTGTTATTTGGGTTTCCAGATACTTGGTTACTGAATGTCTTAATCATATGAATGTTATAAATGATGGTATGATGAGGTGTACGTAACCTTTGGAAACTGTGTCGGACTGAGCTATTTTTTGTCATTTACTATAATCTGACTCTTCATGACCTCAAGGACTTTAGCACGGGTCTATATTATAACATCGAATTTTACAAAGATTGAATGTTATAATATCGAACCCATAATGTCGAACGCTGAAAACAGCGACGGTGCAGGACACCGAATTCTTTCCCAGGAAAAGAATTTGATGGGCCATTGCTGTGGCTTCGCTGTTTTCAGCGTTCGATATGTTGGAACGTTACAGGTCGGGTTCAGGTAAATGTACGATTGTGTGTAGGTTAGGGGGCAAGTTAGGTGAGTTAGGGTTAGGGAGCAGGTCAGGTAAGTGTGCAGTTGTGTGGACGTTAGGGTTAGGGGGCGGGTCAGGTAAGTGTGCAATTGTGTGTAGGTTAGGGTTTGGGGGCAGGTTAGGTGAGTTAGGGTTAAGGCGCGGGTCAGGTAAGTGTGCGGTTGTGTGTAGGTTAGGGGACGGGTTAGGGCGCAGGTGAGGTGAGTGTGCAATAGTGATGGACCTTAGGGTTAGGGTTGGGTTAAGGTAAGTGGATAGCTAGTAGTGTATGTAAAGTTTAGGTGTAGGATTTTAAGTGCATGTGTGTGGATTGCTGTTTTTTGTGTGTGTTTGTGTTGTGTGTATGTTTCTCAGAATAGCGATTTTTTTTCCCTGGGAAAAAATTCACTATTCTGACTGCTCAATGTTTTCAGATTTCGGTGTTTAAGGTTCGATATTATAACATTCGATGTTTACGAACTTCAATGTTATAATATAGACCCCTTTAGCACACCAGGCATGACTGTGAAGAACTTCTTCTTTATGTACATTACTTCAATAAGCTCTCCATTCCCCTTAGCCTCTGCTGTCCTTTCTCTCTTGTCTTTCAGCATCAGTGACTTCTCAAATAAATCCTGTTTTCATATTATGTGATGAAAGTATTTGAGTTTTACTTTTACTATTAAGCCTTTTAGTGCACTCTAGTGAACAGTACAAATTTATTTCCTTAAATGTTGACTGATTCAGTCATCTTGAAATTCACAGAATTCTCAAATGTTTTCTCCAGCACTACAGTTCAAAAGCATCAGTTTTACAGTATGCAGCCTTACTTATAATCCACCTCTCACAGCCATATGTTACTACTGAGAAAATCAGAGATTTGATTGTGGATCTTTGCTGACAATGTGATGTCGCTTTTGTTTAAATTCTCTTCAAGATTTTCCATAGTTTTCCTCCCAAACAGTATGCATCTTTTAGTTTCATATCTGTAATTACCATCTAAGGAGATCTTTGAGCCCAAGAATATAAAATTTGTCACTCTGTTCTACTTCTTGACCATCTACATATTGGCAAAGAACTGATAGGGCTAGATGACATAATTTCAGTTTTTATGATATTTAGCTAACTTTTGTGTGTTTTACTTTCTCCTTCTTCAAAAGGTTCTTCAACTCTTCACTTTCAGTGGTTAGAGTGGTACCACCTGCATATCTGAGGTTGTTAATATTTCACCCATTAATTTTGATTCCAGTATCTGATTCATCATGTACATGGAATAAGTAACTTAAACACCCTTGTCATATTCCTTCCCCAATCCTGAACCAGTCAGGTATTCCATATTTAAATCTTACTATTGCTTCTGGTTCATGTGTTCATGGGTAAGTATCAGGCTAACTGCCCTTGTGGGGCACTTTAAGCCTTGTCCATTTCCATTTTGGTACTTGTCCATCTCATTTGGTGTTAGACTGCTCTCACCTACCCCATGGTCGATAATTATATATTAGCCCTAATGAGAATAACTGGCATCATACCACAGATAATTTGAGGAGATACATTTAGGAGCTACCTCTGCCCATTAGTGTTAAGAGGCAGTCCTGGGGTAAACTGTGTATTACCCATCCAGAGATCCATGTTGTTCTTGAATATGGACATGGATGAAATTCGTTTTACATGGATGGGGAGTCTGTTCCAGAGTAGCAGTATCCTCTATGAGATATATCTGTCCCTACAAGGCATTCTATTGATGTTGTAGAAGAGGTTTAGATCACTAGACTGAGTATTTGATAAAATCATTATTTAATTATTACTTAAGACATAGGCAAACATACATTTATATAAAAGAAAACAAACCATTTTAACATGTTCACAGTTGCAAACATTATAAAACATATACATGCTTTTATACAATTATCATTAATACATTACATACATTGCTCAATTCCTACCTTCCTTTAAACCTCACTCCTCTTGAAAATATTATTCTGTATGTACTGTTCCCACAATTTCCATTTTTTTCCTATGTAGTTTGTTCCTACCCTTTTTTAAAGATGCCACTTTCAGTTCTTTTATCTCTGTTACAATATTCATTACTTCAAGAAGAGTTGGTTTAGAGTTTGATTTCCATCTTCTAGTAATTGCCACCAGAATTAAACTTAACAAGGCCTTACCATGCCTAGGCAGTTCAGATCCTGTGTCCCAGCTCAAACAATCATTTCCTTAGTTACAAATATTTGCTCGCCCAATATTTCTGACAGAGTACTCTGTAGGGAAGTTTTAAAGTGTGCTAACTCATTATACTCCCAAAACACGTTCCCAGTTACTTGTTTCTGCTCCATCACACCTCCAGCATTTGCCATCTACCTGAGGAAAAGTTCTTTGGAGTTTGATTGTGGTATAAAATACCAATGCAGTCACTTCTAAGCAAAAATCCTGAATCTTCTAGAATTTGCTGCATATTTGGGATCCATACATATGTCCTCCCATTGTTTCCTTGTGAATTACATATGTAGTCTCCCATCTCAATCTTTTCTATCCTCCTCTGATTGATTCTTATAGTTACCATGCAATATGTTTTATGACTTTCACAACAGCAGCTTCTGCTCTAGATTCAGCTAAAAGTCCTACCAGAGCAGATCTTTCACTTAGGATTCCCCCATTCCTTTCTCTTTGCCTATTCTCTGTTAGACCCTGATAAGAAAGGCAGTCTCTAGCCTGCATTACAAATGTCTTCTTGATCTCTTCCCAGTCTATTACTTTCTCTCTCAAGGTATTGGGAGCAAGTTTTCTTCAGTGAATTCCAGCCCCCTCTTGCCTATTTACTGTACTGCTAATTGAAGTCATCCCTACTAGCAAAATCTCCTTTCTCCATTCTAGCTTAGTTCTTAGAATACATTCTGCTACCGTAATATAATATAATATAATATAATATAATATAATATAATATAATATAATATAATATATTATGTATGGCTTTTGTTATTATTCTCCTTAAGGATCTGCATCCAAAATCCCAGTCTCTCCTTATTTCTTGAATTTCCACCTGCTTCATCATTATCGCTTTAGACTTTGAATTATAGCTTTCTGCTTGTGTTGTGTATTTGAACCTTAACTACGTAGTTCTAAAATAACCCTTCAAATCAGGTAATCCTAAACCACCTTGTTCTTTTGTAAGGATGTGTTTATCCCACTTGACCCTTGTCCTCTTCCCCTCTCAGATAAAATCCTTCAACTCATTATTAATTACTATCCACAACTTCTCCTCTGGTTGATAAAAATATGCCTGACCTGCATATAAAGCTAAAGGGAATAATAAAAGCATGCTCACTGCTTGTATCTTGTTATTTATATCTGTAAACAAGAGCTTTTGTTTAGTCTCGGCTCAGATATCCTTAGCTGCTATTACAGAATCATTTTTAAACCATATTCCTAAATACTTTATTTTATCGTGTACCCATAAATATGGGTATTGCTGAGCCAATTCATGTGTAGGTACATAGTAGGTACATAGTTTATACCTATAGCCTTTGTTTTTATCTGCATTAAATTTATATCCCCAAAACAATATGAAACTGTCTCAGAATGTTCCACAACACTGAGGTGTCTTTTTCTGGTTTTTATCGGGTACAATATAATATCGTCTGCAAATAAAGCCAACTTTTCATTATTAACATATTAATTCTATACTTGAATTTCTGAATCCCTTATTTTCTTTGCCAGTGGCTCTAACTATAATGCAAATAACAAAGGGGAAAGTGGACACCCCCTGCCTGTTTCCTGCTAGATTAAGTATTTTTGATGGGGGTTGACCTCCTGATGTGCAGCAGGTTCATCGATACTGGGATGGAGGACGCCTTGTATGCCAGACACAGGTCACCTCTTAGCAGTCTATAGGATATAGAATATAATGACAGAACTTTGAGTCAGTCCTTGTAGAACATGTTGTTTAGGCCTTGTATCCTTTTAGTAAGGTATCATGTGTCTGGACAGGTACATGCCAAAGGGGGCATTATACTCAATGACTGGCCTAATGACGACTGAGTAAGTGGAGAAAATGACATCTCTATAACTAGACACAATTCCTTTGTTTATAAGCTATACAGTATCAAAGGACTTTCTTACAATAATGGATGCATTTTGGTCAAAGTTTAGATCACTGTCCCATAAGTTCCAAAATCCCAAACAACTGGGTCGACTCTTATGATGATATTGTCAATGTGGTAATTCCATGAGGTTGATGATTGTTCAAAGGATATGATAATGTACCTTTTAGCATTTAGTTTCAGTCACTGATTTTGACACGTTATTTGTTTGGGACAAACCTTGCTGCAGGATGCTTAGGCCATTTACTCTTAGCTATGACTGCCTGGAGTTCAGTTTATTTAAAATAACATTTGGGTGGACTTGGTACTGTATATTTACAGTAAAATACACATTTTGGGAGTAGGTTGCGTAAAGATACAGTGCAGTTGGCCACACCACAATGACGTGAAGAGTGTTACACAAAATCATCTTACTTATAATGCAGAAAATAAACAACAAAAAAGCTCAGCGCACACCGCCCAATAGTAAGACATTTGAATTTAGCCTCTGCGGCAATTAATGTCCACAACTAGCCTGGAAACGTTCTTCTGCCACCAAAAGGAACCAGTAAACTAATTATATTAAAAAAACTGACTAATTCGATACGAAAATCAGTGCAAGCAGTATCAGCACACTCAATAGTAAATAATTTTATCAAAGGTCTCTAAGCCTTGTGTATAGCTTAAGGGGAGAAGTTTTGCAAAATGATATTTATGTGCTTATTGTCAACAGCCAATAAAAGGGGAGAGGGAGTGGATTATGTTGTCAAATTATCATAAGGGGTGGGCAACAACAGATACACTGGGTTTAAGAACAAAACTCCAACAAGGTTGGTGGATGGGAAATATTATCTGATCCTTAGTTCTAAACTGACTAAACTATAACTGCTCTTATACAAATACTTATCCTGAATTAGCCTGACATATATTTGCTATATAAGAATGAAACTAGGGTTTAATAGCAACAGTTAGTCCACTTGAATAGCAAAATGCAGTGCAACTATGTACTTGAATTACTAATATAGACTTAAAGACCTTAACTACGGTAGATACAGGCTGTTTAAATGAACTTAAAAACAGATCAAGAAATGAAAAATCTTTACTTATCTTTGTTACTGTATGTAATGGAACAATTACAAAGCATTGTTGTTCTGCACACAGATTCCTCAGGAGGCAAATAAGTTGACTCACTACCTCCATTTCTCTAAGAACTTGTCACAGTTTGTTATTGTCTACACACATTCAAAATCTTTAGAATAGCCAATAAAGCAAAATAAAAGTATTTTCTGGAGGTCCCTTGCTTTTTTCATTAAATATTGCCAATTTGATCTCTGGTGTCTCTGCCCCTTGTAAAATCACTTTTGCACATCTGACAGTTCTCGGTTCATATATCGCCGGGGTTTAGCTTGCAGGATTTTTCTTTTGCATTGCCTTGCTAGCATGTGAAACAAGTGCAACTGTTTGATAATTTGAGCACTCTTTAGAGTTGTACTTTTTTGGAACTGAAAGGAAATTGACCCTTTTCAATCTATTTGCACTGTAAAAGTATTATTTCACAGGATTTCATGCAATTCAGCTGGAATCCCTTCACTCCATGCAACCTTGTTATTATTAAGGCTTTCTATGGCCTATTTAATTTCACTGTCCAGATGTTTGTATCAGGGATGTTAGGGTGGTTCTTATACAGATTTGTGTATATTCCTGCCACTTCTTCCTAATATCTCTCACTTCTGTTAGGTTCCTTCCATCTTTGTCTTTTATAATGCCCATTTTAACTGATCAGATCTCTTGTATTTAGCATTCAGTTGTTTTCCCCCTTTTTTGCATTTCTCATTGAAATATTCCTCCTTATATCTCCTTGTATTTTCTAAAACTCTATATTCTGCTATGGCATTAGGGTGCAATAAATGTTTTAGCAGCATTTTGTTTTGTTTTTGGTGTTTGCGAGTATTTCATACATATAGCTCTTTTTATTTGGTCATCTGTCTTCTGTTTCCTTCATATAAACTATTTTTATTTATTTTATTTATTTATATTACATTTGTTGACCGGGCTAGTCTAACTGGATATATGTCCATTTTCAGTAGAGGCCCGGGGAGAAAAGCTCTGATATATGCAATTATACATTAAATGCAATAGTATCATAACATACAATATATGCAATAGCAGGAAGTGACATTAAAATTGATTTAGATCACACATAAAAAAGTGTACAGAGTCACCAAGAGAAAAAAAACTTAAGATAACATATAATATGAAAAATAAAAAATAAGCAAGATTAGTTATTTTACATCAGAGGCCTGGGTACAGGCATAGATACTCATGTTTACTTACAGCTAAGTAGAAGGTGAGTACGTCTAGAGTAAGTCACTCGTTTAATAAAGCTGAGAGGAAGTCTCCTTTAATACTTAGGTAGTGGTTGGCATTTTTAGTTAAACCAAATAGAGATCATAGGACAAAATAGAGGGGATGAGTGAGGGGAGTGGGAGATAGCGAATGGGATGTCAGGGTTAGAGTAAGGGGAGATAGCGAATGGGATGTCAGGGTTAGAGTAAGGGGAGATAGCGAATGGGATGTCAGGGTTAGAGTAAGGGCATAGCCAGTGTGTTTTGAGGTGTTCCTTGAGATATTTTTTGAAGAGTAATGTAGAAGAAAGAGAAGAGAGTTCATTAGGAAGTTGGTTCCAGGCTTTTCCCACTGAGTTAGAGAATATTGAGTATCCAGCCTTGTTATTACATTTAGTAGTGGAAGCTAGAAGCTTATTAGCTGAGCGCAGTGTTTCAAGATTCTTGCATGGAGTAATCAGACTAGAGAGGATTGGTGTATTCACAGGGTGGTAGAGAATCTTTTGGGTGATAGTAAGTTGTTGATAATGAAGTTGGTTCTGTAGTTCTAGCCATCCCAGCTGTTTAAGGTTGTGACAGTGATGGGTTCTAAAAGGGGCGCCTGTGGCGAATCTGGCAATGTTATTGTAGCTGGTTGCTAGTTTGCTCAGGTTGTTTTTAGATAGGTTGGTATAAATGGCAGAGGCATAAACAGGGTAGAGATAAGGTGGGTTTGGGCAATGGTAGTTCTGGCCAATGGTGTGAGGAAGGCTTTGATTCTATAAAGGGAGCCAAGTTTTCTGTTTACTGACTTTATAGTAGTATTAATATGATCATCATAGTTAAGGTAGTGGTCTATTGTGATGCCTACGAGTCGAGTTGTAGTGTCTGGGGATATGGTAGTTCCATTGTTAGAGGTTACTGTAAAATGACATTGTGGAGACTTTTGGGTAGGAATGAAAAGCAACAATTTTGTTTTTTTGGGGTTCAGGAGGAGGCAATGCTGCATAAACCAATTTTCAACATTATTAAATATTGTTTGAGTGAGTTGAGGGTCTGGAGTGAGTAAATAGAATTGGCAGAACAGATTAAAGTTGAATCATCTGCATATTGTATACAGGTGGCTTGTGGAGTTTTAGCTTTAAGATCATTAATAAAGATAGAAAAGAGAAGGGGACCTAATATAGAGCCTTGAGGTACTCCAATATTAACAGGGAGGGGTGTAGATAAATTATTATCCCAGAGGACAGCTTGTTGTCTGTTATCTAAATAGGATTTAAACCAGAGTATTGCCTGGGTATCAAGTGATAGGGCTGTTAGTATGTCAATAAGTAGGTGATGATTGACCATGTCAAAGGCTTTTGACACGTCAATAAATAGTGCAGAGGAAAGAGAGTTATTATTGCGATTTTTGTTTATGCAGTCAGAAAAGGACAGCAAGGCAGTGGTAGTACTGTAGCAAGGTCTAAAACCATGCTGACAGTTAGCAAGTAAATTAAGAGAGAGAAGGTGGAAGAGTAGCTGTCGGTGGATACATTTTTCCATTATTTTAGCTAATGGAGAGAGTAAGGCTATTGGTTGATAGTTAGAAATCTCAGTAGAAGAGCCACCCTTATGCAGAGGGATAATGTGCAAGACTTTCCAGATGAAGGGAACTGTTCCTTCTGAGATTGTTCTGTTTATAAGGATGGATATAGGATAGGCAATGACTTTAGATGTTATTTATAGGTATTCAGCTGGTAGACAGTCAGCTGAGGGGGTGCATGGTTTGAGTTTTTGAAGGAGGGAGCAGATGAGTGATATTGGTATTGGTTGTAGGTGAAAAGAAGGAGCTGAGCTATTTGTGCCATCTGATAGGCTAGAGCTAACAGGGGTAGAGTATTTGCTAGATTTTGAATAGCTTCGGTGAAGTAGTTGTTGAAGGCATCAGCAATTTGTTTAGAGTTATTCTGGGTAATACCTGATGGGGTGGGAGTTTTAGTATGCCCTGGCTGAAGCAATTTGTTAATGCCTAACCAGAATTTTTGTGGTTGTTTCTGGTGGGTCTGTTGTAGGTGAAGGTAGTAGTTCCTTTTGCCGAGTAGAATTTCCTTTTTGGTAGAGTTTCCTAATTGTTTGAAATAGAGATGGTCAGCTAGGTTTTTAGATGCTCTCCATTTAGCCCATATTTTATTATGTAGGATGATCTTTTGCCTAGTTACTTTAGAGAGCCATGGAGCGACTTTGGTCCTAATATTGTAGTCAAGGATTTGTAGGAATTTTGTATTGAAGTAAGATACTGCTTCATCCAGCTGAAGATGATATAGAGGTGACCAATCACATGCCTTAAGTTAATCTTGGAAGTTCTCTGGATTAAAGTGCTTTTTTGAGCGTGAGGTTTTGAGAAGATATGGAGTGAAACTATGTTTTTTTTGTTTAATTATATAGGTTAGAGAGTGGTCACTAATGTTGTCTGGAAGGGTACCTGGTCTGTATGTGTCGTGGTGGCTATTTATAAGGATCCAATCTAGGGTGCTTTCTTTACTGCTAGGCTTATGGATTCTAGTGGGGGTGGTTATAATTTGGGAAAATCCATAAAGATTTATGTGGGTGGTAGGATTAGGGGAGCTGCAGGTAGTCCAGTCTATATTAAAATCCCCTAACACTATGGTTTCCTGAGGTAGATGAGTGGAGAGGCAACTGAGGATACTTTCAAGGGTACTAATGTTATTTCCAGGGGGAAGGTAGGAACAAATTATGTAGATAGATTTACAATTGTTGACTTGAAGTTTGACCGTAAGGATTTTGGCATTAGTATTTGAGGGTAGGTATGTATTGAAGGTCGTAACTTCAAGTTCAGTTTTAGAGAAGATGGCTACTCCCCCACCCTTTTTGGTTTTCAGATCACATTGAAGAATGTTATATCCTGGAGGGGTGATTTCCTGGTCCTGAGTAGTACGCTTTAGCCAAGTTTCTGTAATACAGAGGACGTCAAATGAGTGTATATCTAAGAGTGCATGAAGGTGGGTTAATTTATTGTTTCTACTATGGATGTTGAGATGGGCTATCAGGAGGGAGTTAGAGCGTTTTGTTGGGGTGTGGGAATTAGAAGTTTGGTTCTGGGGGCTCCTGTAGTTTTATTTGTGGGGCCAGGGTTTGGATGAATGTCACCATCTAGTAGAGGGTGTTGTTGAGGTCTTTGTATAGTCTTTAGGAATTTAAAATAGCTATTTAGGGTTTTTTTTATCTTGGAAATAGATTATATGGGTGAATCTATGGTACTTTGGAAGTATATAGATGGAAATAGAAGTTATGTTAATGTGGATGTAGGAGATTATTTGAGAAAGTGATTGTGTTTGTTGGTGGGGCAGGTGAACTTCACTAAGTGAGCATTGTTTGTAGATGGTTAAAGAATAGAAAATTGTTAGTGAAGCTAGAAAAGCTGTTATGAGTAATAGGTTTGTATAACTGGTCTTATACATTTTGGTCATAGGGAGGTAAAGGCTAGGAGATAGTGTCGATTGAGGGAGGGAGTATAGTATAAGATATAATATAGGTAGTGGTGGGAGAGAAGGATGGAATAGCAGTTTAAAAGTTGTTAGTAAGTATAGTTGGGGTGGAGAAGGTAGAGAGAGTTCATATAGGTGTAATGTAGCTGTAAGGTGTGGTAGGGAGTAGAGGTGTGATGGCTAATAGGGAGAAGACAGTGGTTGGGTGATGGGGAAAGGGTTGTGGTTACAGAAGTATAAAGTTAACAGCACATGGGGTGGGTGGGATATGGGAGTAGGGTAGGGGAGCAGAGTGAGCCCGCAGGGTGAACGGAGTGGGTTAGAGCAAGTGAAGATAGTGCAGCAGAAAAAAAGTGTCAGCAATAGATATCCAAAGAATGAAGGTAAGTGGGTAAGTAATGAATACTTTTGGGAAAAAAGAGACTAGGATAACAGTAAAGAAAGAGAGTTTGAGATATAGCAAGGAGGGAGTGGGATTATAGATTATGGGGGGTATAGCAGGTAAAGGAAGGAGGGAGTATGTTACTTTCAAAATTAAAAAGTGAAAGTCACGTCAGCTTTATATACTGAAAACCCAGGAGATTAGTCTACGTCTAGAAGTATTAAGTGTAGGTGCTGCCACCTAGTGGTAAGAAGTGGAAGAGCAAATGATAGTAGGCAGAAGAGATATAAAGGTGCAAGTAGTAAGTAAGAGGATTACAGGGTTTAGAGAAAGGAAGGGGGGCAGTAACAAGTGGTCTGCAGTAGGCTGCTTAAAGAACACACACTCGAAAGGCCAATGAGCACTATATATGGGGATTAAAATAGTGTAAGTAACAGTTTAGCAGAAATAATGTCGGGTACATACATTCACAAACAGTTTATATTTGGGAGTCCACACAATAGGTGGCTGGTAGGAGACACAGACTAGCAGGCAATTTCAGGGAGTTCTTCTGGGTTTAAGCAGGAGGCATTCCTTTTGAGTGTGTAGGCAGGAATGGAGTACACGGGGCGGATAGCTGTAAAATAAAAATAAGAGAGACACAGTGGGTTATGATACATTAGATAATATAGGAAGAGTATAGCGCAATAGGCACAGAAGTGGTCAAAAAGACAGATGAAGAGGATAGTCAATTAGCATGCATAGGGTATAGAAAAAGACAGGGGATAAGTGAGATTGAGGTGTAGAATTAGTTGGGAGAGTAGATACAAGAGGTGGTAGTAGATAGGAGTAGGTAAGGTTACACTACAGCAAGGGGGTTGGCAGTAATAAACACACTCTTAATGCTATATAGTCACTCCACAGTCAAGCTGCTTGACAAAAAAACTACAAGTGTGGTAGAAGAAATAACACTAATAAGTAGCATTTACACGCCAGTCCAATACAGTGTAAATACAATTAACAAGTCACGTTCTTTATGGAAAAATACATTACTAGTAAAACATATAGTGTCGCTCAACTGCCGAGATAATGGTCTCGCAGTTTTAAGTATTAATATAGTAGCAATACCTTCTAATATATACTGCTTTCTTTCATCCTGTAAAATTATAAAGGCCCTTTCTAATTCATTTAAACATGGCATATTCATGATTCCCAGTCTTACGTGTCCAATGAAAGCAAATACAGCTATGTGCAAAATGCACATATAACTAAAAAGAGCAGCGGTTAGGCACACAGTCACTAGGTAGCATGTTAAGGAATAAAAAAAACTTTAATACACAATAAATGCAAGCGCTTTCCTCCTGCTGCAATGCAGGACTTTTTCAAAGTGAATAAATTAGGAACATCCAATACTCATTTAAATACTTAAAAAAGGCACCAAAAATGTAAGGAGAATTATTTCTAAAAAGAAGATTAAAGGGATAAATGCCCACCATAAAGGCATCCTCTTAACTATCACTTTAAAAGTCTAAACAAATAAAATACACATAATGCATATAAATCCTTAGTATGAATCAACAGTTTTAAATAGTTGATTACTCCAGATATCAAAAATCACAGGGTATCCCAAAGAAAATGTACATTTTTATATGAATAAATAATATGCATCTCCTATGACTTATGTGCTCTATTTTTTAGGAAAAAGGTTTAATAGAAATATGATCGTTCAGCCCTGGATTAGTAGTGGCATTTAACCTGAGCTGCCAACAAGCCTCCATACAACAAAAACAATTTCCCAATCAACCCCCCTATGGTCAACATATAGCTGTTCTACAATACCAAATAACCCGTGTGTGTAGGTTGTATAGAAAAATGTTTGAACAAGGCATTATTGGGGTTCCTTTTCCTTATACTGTACATATGTTCATAAATACGCTTACCCAGGCATCTGTCTGTCTTCCTGACATAAAAACACGAACAATCCTTACACAAAGCCAGGTAAACTATCCCCCTACTGTTACAATTACCCTTCTTAAAATTCACTTTGCTTTGAGCACTGTTACCCAGAATAATGGACTCTTTTTCATATATGTACTTACAATATTCACATCTACCACATTTTTTTGTTCCAGTGTTTCTTTTAAATTCCCTACCCCTACTGTTCCTTTCAAATGTTTAAGATTTTTTTCTGGCTTTAAGTACAAACTTAGGGGCCTCTAAAATTTTTCCACCATCTCTGAATTAAACCTTAACATCTTCCAGTTGTTCTTAATTATATCCTTAACTATATGGGAAGCATAGTTGTACTCTATTACCAAAGCTCTCCTAAAATCTTGATTTTGGTCTTTTTCACCAGTAAGGGTTGCCTTCAATTTATTTCCTAATAAAGGTACAATTTTTTCCCCATCCTGTAACAATCTCCTGGGCAACTTCAGCCACCAAACTTTCAGGATATCCCTTTCTAAAAATAGGGTAGAAATGCTTGTTGGCAGCTCAGATTAAATGCCACTACTAATCCAGGACTGAATGATCATATTTCTATTTAACCTTTTTTAAAAAATACAGTGTCTAAGTCATAGGAGATATATATTATTTATTCATATATAAATGTACATTTTCTTTGGGATACCTTCAAATTTTTGACATATGGAGTAATTAACTATTTAGAACTGTTGAATCATACTTAAGGATTTATATGCATGATGTGTAATTTGTTTAGACTTTTAAAGTGATAGTTAAGAGGGTGCCTTTATGGTGGGCATTTATCCCTTTAATTTTCTTTTTAGAAATAAATCTCCTTAAGTTTGTGGCATATTTTTTTAAGTATTTAAATGAGCACTGGATGTTTCTAATTTATTCACTTTGAAAAAGTCCTGCATTGCAGCAGGACGAAAGTGCTTGTGTTTATTTTGTATTAAAGGTATTTTTTTACTCCTTAACATGATACCTAGTGACTGTGTGCATAATCACTGCTCTTTTTAGTTATTGGTATTGTCTCTGTGGTGTTTCAAAATATACATATGAAAAAATTATTCTTCTTACAATGTCCATGGTATTTAAACATATGCACTTCTTAGTCAAGTCGTGCACTTGGGTGGAAAAGTTCATCTTGAGCTACACCCCTGCTGCAGTACACAAACAGTCTAACATTTCCATTTAATTTGCATTGTCCCTTCCGCTTAACTTACACTTTCACTGAATTCATAGAATACCGTGGAAAATAATTATTTATATTATTCCTCTCATCTGCCCTATAAGCTGATTACATAGGCAATTATGTTACCTACTTCCTCCTCTAACATTGTAAGTGTGGGTTCCCTCATTCTAAAACACCTTCAATACAGCAGGAAAAGTCGATGTCTCATTTCTACCTTTTATATTCCTTAATAGTATTAACAAAATGGGCTTTCTGTTGAAAGATCACCTCTGAATAATTGTGATCCACATACAGAGGTCATCTAGTGACAGAGATTCATTTCCATGGTTGAAACAACTCTACCAAAATTTGTTTCACACCAGGTCACATATTGAAACATATGACTTTTCATTTAAAAGCAGTTTGAAATGAATCGCTTTCCCAATAGCTAACAACGTATTTGTGAAATCTCTCCTGTGCTGCACCCTAGTTTAAACAAAATCCAACAAATCCATCCATTCTTCTTCTTGTAAGACTCTAATTAGTCGTAAACATTTTCTTCAGGTTTTATCCTTCAGTGAAACTCACTGCCATTCAACATATTCCATATGTTTGTGAACAAACAAGCAAGCTGAAGAGCAGGAGTCACAATTTGTATAAAATCCACTGAGTTTATTGTACAAATGGTAAGCGCTTTCACAAATAAATTTGCTGAAGTTAAAATAAATTTATTTGTGAAAGTGCTTACCATTTGTACAATAAACTCAGTGGATTTTATACAAATTGTGACTCCTGCTCTTCAGCTTGCTTGTTTGCTCGCAATTTTACTTGCTCTGGTGACTCTTGGGCTGTTTGGATATTCTGTATGTTGTACATTTTCTAACTACTTGTGAAGATTGGGTGAAAATAGGTGAAGGCTGCCAGCCTAGCCAGATATAATTTTATAGATAATTCTGTCATCTGTAAATATTAATGTAAACCACAGGCTTGTCTTAAATGGAAAAAAATAGTGTTACATGTGGAACTGGAAAAATGTAACAACAGTGCACTCTACTGACCAAATAAAGCATGTTATGACCCTTTGATGTTAAAATCCGGAGCCTGTAAGTCTAGAGTGAGGCATCCCGCCTATTGTTTTAAGGTCAGAGTTAATGGCCAGAATTTGTATGCATAAATGTCCGTTATTGCTCTGGTTTCTGCCCAGAGGTGAAGAATGTAAATGTAGTTTCTGTTAGCCTGGGAACCCAGGGAAGTGTGAAGAATGATGTAATGTGAACCAGGAATGTGATTTTAAAAAGAGAGAATCAGAGAGCATTAAGCATTTTTGTCTTGACCATCTAACTCATTAGCACTGTCTTGCTCTCTATGTAAGTTTATCTTAGACTTGTGTTTTCTCTTAGTCTAATCTTTCAAGTTTCTAGCTATTTCTAAGTGTTTTTCTGTGATGTCAGAACTTTACTACTGAATTATTTTAAGTATTTCTCTGTGATCTCTGAACTCTTGACTAGCACTGTGTAGTAAAAAGTATTGACTTGTGTTTTTACTTTGTTTGTGTCTTTCGGCTTTTCCCGGTTAGGGGTCGCCACAGCGGAACTCCGGTCCGCTAATGATTGGCAGTAGAGTTTTACATGCTGGCTTGCTGGGCCTAACGCACAACCTTCAACGAAGGAATGCCCATTCACGCATGTCGCCACACAGAAGACGCTCTAACTGTGAATCGAACGGGCAACGTCTAACTGTGAGGCGATGTGTTTTTACTATTTGTTATTAAATATTTTTAAACCCTTTCAACTGTGGCTGTTTTTGTAGAGATAATTTAAGCTCTTAAGAGTACTTGCATGCCTTTGGTAAAATTGTACAAAGCCACTCCAATAGCTTTAGCTCTGGACTATACTAGTAATTGGATAATAATATTGCACAGTAATAATTGGACACCCTTTTAAGGGCCTTTGAGTAGCTGATAAATATTAGTGGGTGGTGACAGCTGGTATTACCGTATAGTCTGGGGAAAAGGGGCACAGCTGGCGCACCTGTGCCAGCCTTCCCCAGGAGTGTCTGTGTGGTTGTATAAACTCTTCTCAAGGTGTGTGTGTCAGCTACTTGGGCAGGGACACAAAGCACTGGTTGGACAGAGAGGGTGCTGGAGGTTTTTGCTTGCCCACTAGGCTGAGATCTGGACTCTATAGCTGTGCCAGTGGGAAGTCTTATTGGGGACATAGAGAGCAAGGGAGCGACCAGCCTCAGACTGACAGTGATCTGTGTGTGCTCTTAAGGAAAATTGCACTTTACTGTGTGCATTTGTTATCCTTTCCTCCTATATGAGACACCCCTCACTGGTGTTAGTGGTGAGGATTGAGGCTCCTTGATAGCTGGGCCAGGGCATGGGTGTCACATATTAATTGTTTGGCAGTGGTGGGATATCCATACCACATATTAATTGGTTGGCAAATACTAATTGGCTTGTAGTGGTGTGGGTAGAGTGAATTCCTGTAGCTTGTGTATAGTGAGCTCTGAATGTGTTTTGTACTCTAAATCAGCCACGCAATGAATACTCAGAGTTCAGATCACAGTTGTTTTATTTCTTTTGTTAGATTAGTTAGTCAAGCTGAACAGGCAGCATGTCAGCAGAGGAGTATGGAAAGCTGACAAGGAGCCATCTCTGAGATGTGCCAGGCTAGGGGACTGGTGCATGGAAACCTGACTAAGGCAGACCTGATTGCAGCCTTGGTTACAGCTGCATCAGAAAACAGCAACCAGGAGGACAATTAGACTGGCAGTGGAAATATACTACCCTCAGAGAAAGGACAGCTCAACCTTTCTGCAGAGGACTTAAAAATCCATCTGGAGCTAAAGAGACTTGAGTTGGAGGCCAGGCATTTGGAAACAGAAGCAGCTGAGTGACTGAGGAGTCTACAGGCTGAAGAGAATGAGAAACTGCTACAACTGGAAGCCGAGGAAAAGGAACAGCAGAGGAAGCATGAGGGGGAAATGCTGACTCTTCTCCAGAGTCATGGAGGTAATGGGGAAGGGAGTAACTGGACCCCAGAAGCACAAAAGGTCAGTACATTTCTTCCTTAGTTTAAAGAGAGGGATAATTTTGATAGTTTCATTCATATGTTTGAGAGGGTATGCAAACAGTATGGTGTTGACCAAAGGCTCTGGGTATGGTTCCTGACCCCCTTACCCCATGGTAAAGCTGTAACTGTTTTGTCAAAAGTGTCTGATGTTGCATGTTTTGATTATACTGCTGTTAAAAATCACTTGTTAGAATTGTTTAAGCTAACACCTGAAATGTATAGGAAAAAGTTTTGTGAGCATAGACGCAAGGCAGATGAAAGTGTGTGTGAATATGTTGCTGAACTGAGCACTTATTTCCATAGGTGGGTGAGTGGACATCAAGTCACCACTTTTGAAGGGCTGGCAGACCTTTTGGTGAGAGAACAAGCCCTTAACACTTTGCCTGAGGACATGAGGATCTGGTTAGCTGATATACAATGTGCTACTTCAGATGAGTTGGGGAAGAAGGGAGACCTATACCTAGCAAGCAGGGCAGCCCTGCACAGGAAAGGGACCCCCAGTACTGCTCATGGGTCTAAAGGAACCCATGGTGTGCAGCACAGACTGCCCCAACAGAATCTGCCAGTAGCAGGGGAAGCCACTAGTCTAGGTATACATCCAGGAGTTAGGGTTAAATGTTTTGAACTCAACCAGTGGGGCCATGTGGCATACAGGTGTCCATGGAGGCAAGGTGGGGAACAAAAGTTGAGGGAGCCAGTAAGTGGGAAAGACAAAATGCCAATAGTAGGTTGTCTTGGGACAACAAGGGTACCGAGCTACCACCAGAGGTTATTTCCTATTGTAGTGAATGGCAAAGAGGCCATTGCCAAGAGAGACACAGCCTCTGATATAACCATTGTAAAGCCTGCAATGGTTACAGGCAAGCACAACATGCCTGGGCAGTCTACTCCAGTCATGGCTGTAGGAGGGATCCCATTCCAAATACCTTTGGCTAGAGTTCACTTTGACTGGGAGGATGGAAAAGGAAGCCAGCAAGTTGGTGTGTTTGAGGATATCCCTGCAGATGTCCTGATAGGAAATTATTCTGATAGTGCAGAACCCTGTGCTTGTGCAGTTACACTCAGTAAGGCTTGGAGACAAGCAGGTAAGTCTGGTAGCCTGGGGGAGACCCAGACAGATTGCATATTTGCAGCCAGGACTGGTGAGGTGGTTACTTCAGGGAGGGAGCTACCCTGTAGCAGTGAGACTGAAGGTGAGCCACAGCTGCTTGGGGGTGCTGATGGTCCCTTGGACAGAGTGACTGCAAAGGTAGAGGTGAGTAGTAGTACCCAGGCTGACAGTGAGGCACCACTGTCAGAGGATGCCAGACTTCCTGTGGAAGGGGAGCTGGGAAGGGTTACAAGGAGAGAGTTGAGACAGGCTCAGCTCTCAGACCCTACATTGCAAGGTCTGAGGCAGGTAGGTAGGGAGGCAACTGATTCTCAAGGAAAGGGGAATCTGTATACTGGGACAAAGAGTTACTGTACAGAAAGTGGATCCCTGAGGGAGGGCTAGAAGGTGACAGAGTACAGCAGTTGGTAGTGCCTAGACCCTACCATGTGGTGCATCTACCCATAGCCCATTATAGTTCCTTTGCAGGTCATATGGGCATAAAACGTACAAAGAGGCGTATTATGCAGAACTTCTATTGGCCTGAAATTTCCAGAGATGTAACAGGGTACTGCAGGACCTGTGAGCAGTGCCAAAAGGTAGGCAAGGCAGGAGACAAGGTGAGAGCTCCTTTGATGCCTTTGCCTGTGATTCAGGAGCCATTTCAGAGGGTAGCTATGGATAATGTGAGTCCCCTGAGTACCCCAAGTTCCACAGGGAAAAAGTATATCCTAGTGGTAGTGGATTATACTACACAATACCCTGAAGCAGTGGCTTTGTCCTCCATTGAGGCAGAGAAGGTGGCCAATGCTTTGTTAGAGATTTTCAGCAGGGTAGGTTTCCCAAAAGAAATACTGACTGACAGAGGTGCCAATTTCATGTCAGACCTGCTGGCTTGTCTGTGGAAGTCCTGTGGGGTGAAGCACATGAAGACCACCCCCTACACTCCCCAGACTAATGGTCTTGTTGCGAGGTTAAACTCTACAATTAAGTCTATGCTATGGGCATTTGCAGATCAGTTTAAGAGGGAGTGGGACAAATATCTGCCCCATCTGTTGTTTGCTTACAGAGAGGTGCCCCCGGAATCCACAGGTTTTTCACCCTTTGAGTTGCTGTATGGGCATAGGGTGAGGGGAACCTCTAGATTTCATTTGAGATGAGTCGGAAGGTGAGTGCAAGTCTCACAAGGAGTCTGTTGTGGCATACATCCTAAACCTTAGGACAAGGCTCAGGGAACTCATGGGCTTGGCCCAGGAGAACCTGGCAGATGCCCAACAACAGAAAAAGGTGTGGTATGACAGGAATGCTCGAGCTAGAGACTATGCTGTGGGGCAGCAGGTAATGGTTCTCAATCCTGTCAGCACAACAAGCTGCAAACATCTTGGGAGAGACCCTACAAGGTGCTAAGAAAGGTAAGTGATGTTAACTACATGGTGGAACTGCTAGGCAGAAGGCAGGGGCACAAATTGTACCATGTTAACATGATGAAACTTTACTATGGTAGGGAGGCCCTTGTGCTGAGCATTTGCAGTGGATTGCAGGAGAAGTCTGAGGGAGATCTGGTGACTGATCTCCTCAGTGAGGCTCGGGCTGACACCTCAGTGGACGGGGTAGCAATGTCCCAGCAGCTATCTCCTACCAGGTTTGAGAAATCCGAGCAGTGTTGCAGGAATTTGGAGACATGTTCACTGGGAAACCAAGGTACACCCACCTGGGGCAGCACCAGGTGGATACAGGCCCCCAAAGGCCTATTAGGCAGGCCCCTTATAGAGTGCCTGAGAGAGTCAAACTGACTCTGAGGGAGGAGGTACAGGAAATGTTGGAACTAGGGGTAATTCAAGAGTCCAACAGTCCCTGGGCCTTCGCAGTGGTGCTGGTGCCAAAGAAGGATGGCAGCACCAGGTCCTGTGTGGACTACAGGAAATTAAATAGTCACACAGAATCAGATGCTTACCCCATGCCTAGGATAAATGAGGCCCTAGAGCAGCTGGGTGGAGCTAAGTAATTTACAGCTATCGATCTTATCAAGGGTTACTGGCAGGTGCCCTTGACTCCAAGTGCTAGAGAGAAGTCAGCCTTTGTGACTCCTTTTGGCTAGCATGAGTTCACAAAGATGCCCTTTGGGATGAAGAATGTCCCAGCAACTTTCCAGAGGCTGGTAGTTCATATCCTAGCAGGAGCAGGAGGGCTTGCCCTTGCTTACCTGGATGATATTGCCATCTATAGCCATTCCTGGCCAGAGCACCTTCAGCATGTCAGGGAGGTGCTGGGCAGACTACAGAGGGCAGGGTTGAACATTAAGCCGAGCAAATGTCAGGTGGGTATGGCAGAGGTCTCCTACCTAGGACATAGAGTCGGGAGTGGTAAGATAAGGCCAGAACCTGCCAAAGTGGAAGCTATTCAGGCATGGCCAGCACCTGTTACTAAAAAACAGGTGAGGGCATTTTTGGGAACAGCACCGGTACTACAGAAAGTTCGCCCCCAGTTATAGTACCATAGCTGCTTCCCTCACAGACCTGACAAGGAAGAACAGGCCAGATAAGGTAGTGTGGACCCCAGCAGGTGAGCAGGCATTCCAGAAGTTTAAAGAAGCTTTGGGAGAACCCCCTGTGTTAGCCAGACCAGATTACAGCAAAGAATTTGTTGTGCAGGTGGATGCTTCGAACCATGGGGTGGGCTGTACTTAGCCAGATTTATTCAGAGGGAGAAGAGCACCCAGTGGTTTATCTCCATCATAGGCTCCAACCCAGGGAGGAATGCTATGCAGCTGTAGAAAAGGAATGTCTAGCCATAGTATGGGCACTGCAGAAACTTCAGCCTTATCTGTATGGAAGAATATTCACTGTAATGACAGATCACAACCCCCTAACATGGTTAAACAGAGCCAGCAAGCAAAATTCCAAGTTGCTAAGATGGAGTCTAGGGTTGCAAGCATATCATATGTCCATGCAGCACTGCAGTGGGATTAGCAATGCCAATGCAGATGGGCTTTCAAGACAGGGAATGGGGCAAGGTATACTCAGACAGACTTAACTCCCTCAAGCAGCATTTCTCAAGGGTCACTTGAAAAACTAGCTTGAGTTCTCCAGTGGGGTGATATGTGAAGATTGGGTGAAGATAGGTGAAGGCTGCCAGCCTAAGCAGATAGAATTTTGTAGATAATTCTGTCATCTGTAAATATTAATGTAAACCACAGGCTTGTTGTCTTAAATGGAAAAAAATAGTGTTACATGTGGAACTGGAAGGAAAATGTAACAACAGTGCACTCTACTGACCAAGTAAAGCATGTTGTGACCCTTTGATGTTAAAATTCAGAGCCAGTAAGTCTAGAGTGAGGCATCCTGCCTATTGTTTTAAGGTCAGAGTTAATGGCCAGAATTTGCATGTATAAATGTCCTTTATTGCTCTGGTTTCTGCCCAGAGGTGAAGAATGTAAATGTAGTTTCTGTTAGCCTGGGAACCCAGGGAAGTGTGAAGAATGAGGTAATGTGAACCAGGAATGTGATTTTAAAAACAGAGAGAATCAGAGAGCATTAAGCATTTTTGTCTTGACCATCCAACTCACCAGCACTGTCTTGTTCTATATGTAAGATTATCTTAGACGTGTGTTTTCTCCTAGAAATAGCTAGAAACTAGAAAGATTAGACTGTGTTTTTCTGTGATGTCAGAACTGTACCACTGAATTATTTTAAGTATTTCTCTGTGATCTCTGAAATCTTGACTAGCACTGTGTAGTAAAAAGTATTGTCTTGTGTTTTTACTATTTGTTATTAAATATTTTTAAACCCTTTCAACTGTGGCTGTTTTTGTAGAGATAATTTAAGCTCTTAAGAGTACTTGCATGCCTTTGGAAAAATTGTTCAAAGCCACTCCAATAGCTTTAGCCCTGGGCTATACTACCAATTGGATAAAAATATTGCACAGTAATAATTGGACACCCTTTTAAGGGCCTTTGAGTAGCTGATAAATATTAGTGGGTGGTGGCAGCTGGTACTACCATATAGTCTGGGAAAAAGGGGCACAGCTGGAGCACCTGTGCCAGCCTTCCCCAGGAGTGTCTGTGTGGTTGTATAAACTCTTCTCAAGGTGTGTGTGTGTCAGCTATGTGGGCAGGGACATGAAGCACTGGTTGGACAGAGAGGGTGCTGAAGGTTTTAGCTTGCCCACTAGGCTGAGATCTGGACCCTATAGCTGTGCCAGTGGAGAGTCTTACTGGGGACATGGAGAGCAAGGGAGGGACCAGCCCCAGACTGTCGGTGATCTCTGTGTGCTCTTACGGGAAATTGCACTTTACTGTGTGTATTTGTTATCCTTTTCTCCTATATGAGACACCCCTCACTGGTGTTAGTGGTGAGGATTGAGGCTCCTTAATAGCTGGGCCAGGGCACGGTCGTCACACTACTTATTTCAATTTTTAACAGTCTGCTACTAATCATATCAAGACAAATTGTTTCTCATGTAAATACTCACCATCTTTGATTTCAGCTGCTTCTAGATAGCATACTAAAAATTACAATCCCTCCTCACACTTGAGAATATAGATTTCTGTACAGTTATTGAGACATGGTTTAAAGTGGCAGAGAGTGCCCCAGCAGTGCAATGTTTCAGTGCCTTCCACACATTTAGACCAGTAGCTGTACTGACAAGGGCTAAAGGTGGAGGTGCATCAATATACATCAGTAACAAGCATACCTCAAGGATGGGTAAACAAAATGATGTACTGGGGATCCTCCATGTGGAAATCACCATAATTAAAATCCTGTATCATATCCTAGCCAGCTACAGGTCACCCTCTATGTCCCAAGAAGTTTATAATGCATGCTTGGACCTACTGGAGACACTTATCATCCAACCTAACACCCTACTCTTGGGAGACTTTAAATACCCCTCTTAGATTGAGAATCCTGCACATACTCAAATCTACAGGCACAGAGATTTCTGCACTTCATAAATACAAATACCCTTGACCAAATAGTGAATACACTTACTAGAGGCTCCAACATACTGGACCTAATTCTCACAAATAACAGAGAATGCTGCACCCTCGCCAATGTCTCATCCTCCATGGTACGGTCCGACCGTAAAGCTTTCTCCTTCAAAATCAAAATCAACTATGTAATTCCGTTAAAACCAGCAATAGTTAGGAACTCTTCCAAGGGAAATTTCCTGTTATTAAGTAATTGTTTATCAAAATTCGATGCCCCTTCAAACCCCCAAGAAGATACCAGCATATGCTGAATTGCTCTCAGAAACTCAATACTACCACAACAATGGTTGCATAGAGGCTGCTGTACCTACTAGAAGAAGTCCAGAACTAGCCCCAGAAACAAACCACCCTGGTTGATCCCAAATTAAACAGGATATACAACAAAAGGAAAAAATATGGCAAAAATCAGGAAGGGTAATTTCCATATAGATAAAACTCTCTCATCAAAGTAAATAGGCAAATAAGAGGGCTGATTAGGTCAGACAAAGCCAACTTTGAGGTTAAGATGTCCTCACAAGTGAAAGATAACCATAAGGCCTTCTACAGCTCTGTCAGAAACCTAAAAAGAAGCACACAGCAATGTGCTGAACTTGTGGTTAATGGTGCCACATTCACCAAGCCTGTTAGCAGAGAAATTCAGTTCCAACTTTATCACCTGTCACCCCCAACCATCCCCTAATAAAACCCTCAAGGACATCCCCTCCAACTATAACTAGGAAACATGTACTGACTGCACTCACTTAAGCCAAGAACACAGCCCAAATGAGCCCAATAACATTCCAGGATGCCTCCTGAATAGTCTAAAATATGACTTATCAGGGTTTGTGCTACTTAAATGGAGGACTATGATGGTCATCCCCCTTCATTAGGGAGGACCTTCAACAGATCCTGGAAACTACAGACCCATTAGTCTGACTAGTCTTATTTGCAAAGCCATGAAAAGAATTATCGGAGATGTCCAGACACTGGATGCATCCCAGTTTTGCTTTGCCAAAGGAAGGTCATACTTACTGAATCTGGTGGACTTCTTTGAAAAGGTCACTAAGGCAATGAATGAGAGGAAAACTGTGCACAATGCCTACCTAGAGCTGGTGAAGGTATTTGATATAATACCTCACTCAGGCATTGTCAGTAAACTTACAAAATTAGGTATAAACCCCTTTAAAACATGCCAGGTAGCTAGCTGGCTTACTGATGGAACCAAACAGGTTAGAACTGTGTGGCCACTTTAACAAAGAGGCCAGCCACCAGTGGAGTCCACCAGAGTTCTGTGCTAAGCCCACTCCTCTTTAGCATATACTTCTCAGATGTCAAAGACAATGTCAAAGGTCTCTGGATAGCCAAATTTGCAGATGATTGCAAACTGTGAACAATCATTGAATCCCCCCATATGAGAACACCCTTTAGGAAGGTCTAACACAGACAAACACTTGAATTCAAACTCATGGCTTAAAACTCAATACCAAGAAATGCTTTATAGTACCTTTTGGGAGGTCTGCCTTCCCAAGTAGCTATGTAATCAATAAAATTCCCTTAAAAGTTGATTCAATAGTCAGGGATCTGGGAACTTACATAAATAGTAATCTAGCCTTTGACCAACACAAGTTCAAGGTAGTAAGAAACTCCTTCTAAGTTTATTCAACTTATAAGCAAGGGCATGGTATCTAGATCCAGATAGGTCATTATACCACTGTACTCGGCCCTTGTCAGGTCTATCATAGAGTATAATGCCCCCTTCTGGGTGTATATGACCATACACATACAAACTGGAACGTCCACAAATGCTCCTTAAAAAAGAAAAATTTTCTATGCTGATTGCCTGAAAGCACTGTCTGTTTCCTCGGTAACATACAGACCTCTGAGTGGTGATCTTTGTCTGGCATACAAGACATCCCTGGATCCCATTTTCATGAATCTTTTGCACATCCACAAGACAGCATCAGAACTACTAGATTAAAAGAAACAAATTTTGCTTGCAACATAACTAGGACATGTTAGAGAGGCAGACGTTTCTCAGAGAATTCTCATTCTTTTGAACAGGCTCCCCATCCATGTGAAGCAGAGTTCCTCTCTATCCCTATCTGAGTGCAAGTTGGAACAGTTGATGGGTAATCAGAAATTCACCCCTGGTCTGGCTCCTATGTCTTTGATGGGCAGAGGCAGTTAGTAAATCACCCCTATAAATCAAATTTGTGGATCACATTTGGGTTGCACAGCTAGGCTTTCAAAGGTTCCGGTGGTCATCAATCTAGTATGCACCTATGAACCTATGTTTTACAGGTAAATGCTAGAAACTTTGGCTAATTTTTTTGACTATTTACCACGTCTCTTCAATTAACCCTTCACTTCTTAAATAACTGCACTAACCATTTCTTTTCATCTTTTTACATTTTCAGCACTATTTTCCATTACTACTGCCATCATTCACTTAAGGTATCTATCTGAGGTATCATGTGCTCAATGAAAACAATTCAATGTTTATTTTGTAGATAAATACATGCATATCAGTCTGATTTATGACAAATCATAGATAATTTTACTCAAACATTAGAAAAAAGTTTGCTGTCTTCAACTATATTTCTCACCATTTCACCTTCTGTGATCTACAGCAACTTAACAAAATGATACTTTGTAACCTGATGAGTAAAGTACCAAAGAATTCTCCTGGACTTCAAACAGTTTGAGAAGTATCTCTGAAGTTTGTCTCTGGATATTCTCCATGTGTACTGTACATTTATTTATTTTTTTATTTAATGAAATGCATAACTCGTAGGCACGGTGGCATAGTGGTTAGATGCACTGCCTCACAACACTTGGCTCTCCAAATCAGTTTCCAGCTGGGTTGTCTTCATTGTGGAGTCCACATATCTTACATGTGGGTTTTGCTAGAGGTTTTGGTTTCCTTCCATGTTCCAAAGACTTACTATAGGCAAGTAGTTAGGTTTGTGTTGTGAGTGAGTGAGTATGTGCATCCATTGCTGGACCGATGCCCCACACAGGATTAGTTTCATTACCTTGTACCAATTAAGAAATACTGCTTGTTATGGACTACACTGTCCACACAAATACATTTGATTGTGTAATAGACACACACACAGACACACACACACACACACACACACACACACACACACACACACACACACACACACACACACACACAAACGTCAAATATCACACATTATGAGATACAGCAGTGCCCTTAATTCTATTGTGTTTTCCACTTTCATTTTCAAGGTTCATCATGTGATGTATACATTTCCTACTGGTCATACACAATAGTTTACCTTTTTGTGACAAAAGGCTGGGAGAGATATACACCCATGATGCACTTCTTTTCATAACTCAGGATCCATGACTCACTCTTGCATCTGACTTTGTCATTGTCATTTAGTAAATAAACAGTGCTTATACAAGCCACACTATCCCAAGTGACATTACAGTGTTTCTTGTATTGTTATTAACAGTTACAATATAATAGGAGACTTACATCAGTGTAGGTTCCAGTTCCCCAAACAGTCCCACCTTCTGTGGCACAGCCAGATGGACATTGTACTCTGAAATAAAAGAACAGAGCAAAACAAAATGTTATTTAGAAATTCAGCTTATCATAGAAAGTCCAGTGCTTGCCCATTGCCACTCTATTCTAACCCAAAGGACACTATTGAAGATTTAGTGCTTGTTATGCCCCCCCTCCCCACCTACGACACCAAACCACTCATGGTCTTCATTATCTCATCCAGACCAGACTTTTCCATAAGTCACTAAATGGCTGCTTATTTTCAATATTTTTCTGTTTTCTGTGACAGAACTTGTTAAGGAGCTCTCTTAAATGGTATTATTTAAATCATGCACATGAGTATTTGACTGATACTTTAGATAACACATGAGATTCCCAACTCCCATGGACATTTGCTGTCATTTTCTTGTACTGTGACTCTGGTGATATGCAAATTAAATGACAACTTCACCCAATTTAAATGTTTCTCTCATTACAAAGTGACATTTTATTTTTTTATTTTGCAGATTCTCTGCATCCATTTGGGTTTTTTTGAGGAATCTCTCATTATTTCTGACTGGCTGACTGGTGTTAGTTAGATCACCTATTAACTTGTGTAAGCAGTTTTGGTAAAGGAGACATAGCTTTTATTTCTTATCCAGCAGGAACTAAGCTATCATCATTACAAAGGCAATATGACTAAGCTTCTCAACAGCTCTCCAGCTCTAAGGTTAGTATAAAGTGATGAACCCCAAACCCATGAACCTAATTATCGTGTTTTTTGGGTGTACCCTGTTTTTCAGATAATTTTTGTTGCTCTTCTAATCTTTTTTTTGTTTGTACCACCTGCTCTCTCAGTTGTGACCTACTGTACAAGCTGACAAAGGATTTTTTTAATCCCTGAACCCACATCAGCATCTTACTCAACACTCTAAAGATTTAAATGTTTCTCTCAGGGGAGAAAGTGAAGCACTGGGAGAGAGATGTTACCAGAGGTGGATTCAGAGATTTTCTACAGAGTTCCTAACCTTTATAAAGTGGCCGTAGGTCTATAAATAGATTAAGACTCATGGATTCATGCACGTTTCCATGTACATTGTGACCAGCTACATGCTTTTAGACAAGCTATGGATCTTAGTCTTTTCCAAGGACCAACCATGGTGGCGGGCCTTAGGCATAAACCATTTAGGTGGTTGCCAGGGGTGCCACTCAGCCAGGGACACTATTCTTGCTTTCTTCCAGCTAACATAAACCAGTGGCTACTCAAGGCACTTCAGTTGTAGGGTGCTGCAGTCGTCTTAGTTTCTGGGACCTGCTCAGTCCCATGTATAATGTGTGCAAGAAATCACAGAGCCTCAAAGCTATATCAGGCTGCATGACTCATTGACATGGTAGGTGGAATACTGCAAAAAACCCAGAAAGTTTGAAATCATGGAGGGTAATGGTCATAACAGTGTTTCTGGTACTGTGAGGGTCTGCAGAGCAGAGCATCTAAAAAGGATGCTGCATGGTGTAGCAGGAAGGTTTATGTATTTGTAAACCAGGCAAGCACCCAGATGGAGCAAGCCTTAGGTGAACTGGCATTATCCCTCATTGTTGCCCACTGGCCCCAGAGCACACACAATCTGTCCAGATGGTCCCCCAGCCTGGCCTACCTACACTATTCAGATTACTTGTTTCTCCCTTTTCTTACAGTTTGTTGCTGCATTTGATTTTTGTTTATGCATTCATTCATTCAACACATCCTAACTATGCAAGGCTGCTCTATGGTAACTATTGAGGCATTAACTGCATTAAGAGAGCAGCCCCAAAAAGGCTTGGGGGGAGGTTCTAAATACCCTGACATGTATTTTAGAGTTTTCAATAAAGGCCTGAATGAAAAACATCATGAAGGAAAGAAATTCACTCTTACTCTTCAACTTTGATTTTTCTTACATGCTTTTAATGCACCGTAACTAACCAATAATGTGTTGGAATAACTGCGCAGGGAAGAAGTGAATTAAGCCAGAGATTTGGGAGCCATTATTCTCCAAGACGCCATGGAGTTTTAGATGATCTGAGGTACATTTTTTTTTTTACTTTTTCTTAACTTTCTGCTTCAATGATGACCTGACCAAAAAATAACAGATAAAGAAATTATGTCTTATTTTTTCAGGAAAAAAATAAGATTTATCCAAGGCTTAATGGTTAAAGCTGTCCAAATAGTAGTTCACAATAACCTGAGAAGACAAAAGCTTGTCTAGAGACATAAAATCATATCTGGGAGTACTGAATATCTTCTTAACCCTCCTCAAAATAGGATAGTCACCTTCTGTATACGGCTCTGATTTCAGATGAGGATGAGAGTGAAGGCACAGACAACCAGCGTCAAGTATTTCAAGTTGTTGTTTTCATATGTAAAAACAGCAGACTTCATCACCTTACCCCAAAAAGATAGTTACATTCTATGTACCCCTCTGATGTCAGAATGAGATGAAACTGACAAAAATGAATACAACCTCACCATATTTCAAACTGATGCTGTTTTATATATATATATATATATATATATATATATATATATATATATATATATATATATATAAACAGCATGCCTCTTTAGCATACCCACAGAAGATATCCACCAGTATACACGCCTAATGTTTGATTGTGAAGAAAGTGAAAAAATAATGATCACAGTAATGTTTCCAACTTGTAACTCCCAGAGAACAAACTGCTCCTATATAAACTATAGCAACTGTCATCTCATATGTGTGAGGAATGTTAAAAGAAATGACCATAGTGACCTGTGCACACCTCTGAACTTTGAAAAGAAAATTTAAGAAATGACATCATCTTTAGTCCTTCACACAAGTTACAGTGAGCTTTTGTGTACACCTCTTAGCATGGCCAGTTTAAGACTAAGTGAGGTTCAGAGCAAAGGTGACTACTAAGTCTGTGTCAAAATTCACTTATACAGCCTGGGTTGTGGGGGGGGCGGGGTGGCTACAAGCTCTGAAAGCTTGGATATTGTATGATGCCTTTAATCCCTTACATTTTTGAAAATTGAGTCTTATACTTTTTTAATGCTATCCAATAGAGTTACATTACTTATGTATGTGTCTGGCAATATCACATATGTCCACAGGTAAAAATCAATGGTATAAGTTTTATACACACACACACACACACACACACACACACACACACACACACACACACACACACATGCACAATATAGATCTGGCTTTTCAGGAAGAAGGATTTTTTTTATCACACACACTGACATCACCCCTGACAAGCCAGGAATGTCACAAGTTGCACAAACATACATACACGTACTGCACACTTACCTACAAGCAAATTGGAGAAATGCTTCTGGGTGGTGTCAGAAACCAGAGCATATAGATAAACACACATAGAGATAGACAGGGCATGCTGACATTATAAAAAAGAAGCCATAGCCAAGATCTGAACCAAAGCCTAGCAGAGTGGAATGGCAATGATACTCACTGTGCCACTGTGCCAATGAGCAGTCACTTTAACACACTTTCTGCATCTGCTAAACCGCTAAAAATGGCCACTTATTCTGTGCAGTGCTGATGTTTGTGAACAATGGTGAAAGAAACTATGGCCAGCTTGTTGCTCATAGGTTAGTACTAGGCTAACTGCCCTCGTGGGCCATTTTCAGCCTAGCCAATTACCCATGTGAGTTGCTGTTAAATATGCTGCACTCTCCTCACATGCGTGTGAAAACACACACACACACACACACACACACACACACACACACACACACACACACACACACACACACACACACACACACACACACACACACACACACACATTCAGCATAAGCCATAACAATGCTAGTTTTTCACTGACTTTAGCAAATGCAGACATTGTATGACATTTCTTCTGCCAAGATAGATCAGTGACTGTTCAGCAGTGACGAAACAGTAAGAGTAAGTCACAGATGGGCCTCCATACCAGTCAGCAATTATAACCACTTTACTTCCTACGACTGCATGCACTTCAGAGCCATGCCAGATCAGTGACTGTTGTTTAACAGTGATCAAACAACATGAGAGGTTCAGAGGTTCATAGGTGTATACTAGGCTAATGGCCCTGGAGCCTTTACAAGCCTAGCCCAAACAAAATTGCCCCGGCACCGTGCCACCCGATGTTAGTTTACAGTGCCCCTATCCAGTAGGACAACTGGAGTGACCCCCGGGGTGAACTTTCTGTTATCCATCCACTCATCAAGATTTCTCTTGAAGAGGGCCAGTGAGATGCTCTGCTTGACATGAATGGGAAGTTTATTCCAGACTATGGGCAGTCTTTGGGAGATAAACCTGTCCTTCCAGCATGTTCTGTTAATTGTGGTAATGAGGTTGTGATCTCTGGAGCACATGGTGCAGGGGATTGGGATTTCTTTAGGTGTAGCATTTCAAGTAGGGCTGGGTCAGCCATGGCTTTGTAAGTCAAGCAGAGATCACCTCTAAGTAGATGATAAGAGACTGAGAACAGCTGAAGTTTCTTGAGTGTGCCCATGTAGGACATATGTTTAAGGCCTAGGATCCTTTTCGTTAGGTACTTTTTTGGCCTCTCTAGCTGTTGTAGGTGTCTGGCCAGGTACATGCCAAACAGGGTGTTATATTCGATGATTGGTCTAATGAGGGATGAGTAGAGAGGGATGATGACCTCTTTCTTCCTGGATGCAAAACCTTTGGTTATAAGATGTGCCATGCAGAAGGACTTTCTGACCACAGTGGCAATGTGGTGGTCAAAGGTGAGGTGGCTGTCAACCTGGGTGCCCAGATCTCTTATGGCCCCTTCAGTGTTCAGTGGACTCCCATCAATGTGGTAATTCGTGGGAACTGAGTTTTTTCCAAAGGGGATGATAACGTATTTTTTGGCATTAAGCTTCAGGCCATGGTTCCGTCACCAGTCATTGGTCTCAGAGAGGCCCTTTTGTAGGATGTCTGCATCACTTGGGGAGTTGATAATGACTCCTATCTTGCAGTCATCAGTGCACTTGGTCAGCCAGAGTCCTTCTATTTTGGCCTGAACTTCTGAGAAGTAGATGCCAAACAGGACAGGGCCCAGGACCGAGCCCTGTGGGACTCCACTTGTGAATGATCGACAGTCTGACCTGGAATCTGCAACCTTCACTTTGTGGGTCCTGTCTGTGAGCCAATTTGCAACCCACCTAGTGATGTAAGGGTTGATGCCTAGTTTGCTAAGTTTATCAGTGATACCTGAGTGGGGAATGGTATCAAAGACCTTGGCCAGGTCAAGGTAGGCTTGGTGACTGCCTCAAAGAAGTCAACCAGGTTCAGCAGGCAGGATCTCCCCTTGAGAAAGCCAAACTGTGTTGGGTCAAGAGTTTGAATATTGTCTATATCTTTGTTAAGCAGGTCCATGATGATGCGCTCCATAGCTTTGCATACCAGACTTGTCAGGCTAATGGGGCGATAGCTCCCAGGGTCTGTAGTTTCTCCCTCTTTATGGAGTGGGATGACTGTAGCAGTGAGCCATTCATTAGGGATATAGCCTGAGGTAAGGCTGTGATTGAACAGGGCACACAGATGTGGTGCCAGTTTGTTTTGTAGCTCATGTAGGACACAGCCAGGGATATTATCAGGCCCCATGGATGCTGTATTCTTGGCTTTGGACAATGCAGCTTTTACCTGTGCCACAGAAATGGTGGGTACCAGGCTTTCTTCTGATATTGTTATAGGGCATTTGGGGGGGTAAAATTGGCACTGAATCTGTCAGCCAGTATGTTGGCTACATCTGTTGGCTCAGTATAGGAGGTGCCATTGTGCAATAACTCAGAGCAAATCTGGGTATTGCCTTTGAGACTTTTGATATAGCTATAGAAGGCTTTGTGGTTGTTTTTGGAGTCAGATGCAATTCTGCCTTCATAGCAGGCTTTAGAGGATTTGATAAGGGATCTCAGCTTTTTGCTGAGACTGATAAGTGAGGTTTTCCAGTCTTGTGACTTCATTTTTTTGCAACAGTTTCTTCCTTCTGTTGTAGAGTTTATTGGTGGCTGGGGACCACCAGATTGGCTTCCTTTTTTGGAGGAGAGCATCTTAGTTCTATTTGGTATGGCAAGGTCCATGCATTTGTGTACATGCTCATACAGTGCATTGGTGCATGATTTGGCAGTCATGTAGCTATTTTCCATTGGCATGATTGCTGAGAAGTTAGCTACCTCTGCGTTTAAGAGCCCAAAGTCATCTTTATAGAAGTTTTTCAGGGTGGTCACCTTAGTGGGAGGGAGGGGGGGGGTGTCGGTGAGATAGATATTTCCATGGTGATCAGTTTGTGGTCAGATTTAACCAGGGAGAAACTGACTATAGGTGTGGAGCAACAGTCTCCCATGTTGGTGATAACCAGGTTGAGGATGTTACTTCCTTTAGTGGGGTTAAGTCACTTTTACCTGCAGATAGCCTCCGTACCCACCAACTCCAACCACTTTACTGTGTACATCTCATAGTTCAATCTGATAAATCTGGAAACAGTTATACATCAGTAAGCAACTTTTTG
>NC_056744.1:370737225-370807225 GCF_019279795.1 Protopterus annectens | reverse complement strand
TTATCTAAAAATGCCCAAATGAAGTATTGTGTCAAACACCTTAGAGAGGCTGAGGTAAGCAGTGTCCACTGGGTTAAATAAGCATGACTTGCCTTTGACAAAAAACAAAGAGGGTTGGGTCCAATATCTGTAAGTTTCCTGTCTCACTGTTTATCAAATCCATGATAATTCCTTCCACAGCCTTGCATATAAGATGAGTCAGATTTATGGGTCAGTAATTACCTGGGTCCATGGAATGGTCCCCCACTTCTATACAAGGATAATTGTTGCAGTCCTCTACTCATTTGGCATGAAGACTTTCTGAAGGTTATGGTTAAATACGGATTCAAGCAGACCTGATAGGTCATGTTTTGTGCTGTTCACAAGGCATCCTGGGATATGATCAGGGCACAACAAAGCAGTGTCTTGGCCTTAGACAGAGTAGTGAGGAGCTGCTCCCTAGTGATGGATGGTGGAGAAATGGTGAGAGGTATTTCCTGGGGGGTGTGACTGGGAGTAACAGGGGAGTACAATTGTAGATAAATTTATCAGCCATCAGATTTACTACATCCTCTCTCGTTTTTAATTTTTCCCAAGTCTTTTGGGATTCTAATACCATGACAGGAATGGACCCTGGCTGGACCCCATTCCTAAGTCAAAGTATGATTAAAGTTCATGAAATGAGTGTTGTTTCAATCTCTGATGTTAGCCAGAAGTGCTCTTCGCAGCAACTGCAATGAGCCCAACAATGACTCCTTCTCCAATTCATACAGAGTTACATGTATTGGTAACATATCTAAGTACGATTGTAAATTATTTTGTATAACACCTTTTGCAATGAACACAAATTTTTATTTGAAGCTTCTGACAGTTTTTTGTGTAAGTGTTTTTCTATCCTCTAATTTCTTTCCAATCTTTTTGTATATCTTCTGTCTGAAAATTCTGGGCTTCTTGCATAACAGTAATAATACATCATTTCTTTCTTCTCTGTCATCTTTATGGCTCTTTTTTGGCCTAGAAGTTTTTTGTGATTTTTGTGGACTACTGCTTCTACAACGGGGGGGGGGGGGTCATCCTCCTCCTGGGCCTGGCCTAGCCTCACTTTAGGAATGTTTCAGTGTCTTGAGGATTCTACACTGTCAGTTTTTCCAGTCCTGGCACCAGTGCGCCTACAAGGATTGGGCACTTTTTCATCCTGGGTCTTGTGCACAAAGCTATCTTTTTTATTTTTTAACCTACTTCAATCCATGATATATGCTATATAAAATGCAGTCTGTATATCAGTGTCGTCTTGGTAAGATTTTGTAATAAACAGGTTCCACCTCATGAAGGTACTGACCAAGATTTGAGGATGAATTCATTTCCAGAAATACTACTCTCCTTTGCTTGCTGATTTATCATCTCTCCATTTGGACCCCTTGTCTCAGTATAAGTGGTATTTGGACCCCTTGTCTCAGTATAAATGGTTCCATTCACCATTAGTTTGGCACATTGTAGGGTGTTGCCTTTAAGGCTACAGACATAACTGAAGAAAGTCTTATGGTTATCCTTAGTTTGGGAGATTATTTTTATCTCAAACTTAGATTTTGGTAGACTTGATTAGTCCCAAGAATATCTTGTTTATATTGATGAGGGAATATTTACATTGTTGGGTAACACCCTTCATGTTTTGGACAAGGATTTTTTTTATTCTGTTATACAAGCTGTCTGTACTGGGATTCCACCAGGCTGGCTTGTTTTTAGAGGTTGTTCTGTGTTTATTTCACATAAGTTCAGCTGCTTCTATGCAGCTATTTACATGGCTATACAGGGTTTATGTGAGGAATTCCACATACTCAGGTTTGTTCTCAGGGTTTAGGGTTTAAGGGACTTGGAATTTTGCTAGACTGTCACTTAGTAGGAGGTAGTTAGCCTTGGAATAGTTATCGTGGTCCCAGCCTTAATATTTATTTCAAAAGAGATAGCCTTGTGGTCCGATCTGATGAATGAAGACTTTACACTAGGAGGAATGCTTTGCTCCCCCATGTTTGTGAGGATCAGATCATGGATACTTGCACTCCTAGTAGACATGCAGACTAGTTGTTCCAGGGTGTTTGTGTTAAAGTCCAGGAATCTCTGGGCCTACACATTTGAGGTTGTGTATGATTGTCAGTTAATGCAGGGTTAGTTAAAGTCACCTATCAATACTGTGTTGTGTTGAATGGGGAGTGTCTCCAGTTCATTATGTTGTCTGGGCTTCCTGGGTCACGGCGGGACCTATACCTTACAAGGATATAATATGCTATGGGACTTTACTTATGGTAAGTTGGATGTTGAGAAGCTTACTTGTGTCATATTGTTTGACCAGCCTTGAGGTGTGTTTGTGTTTGATGTACCTTGAGACTCCTTCACCTTTTTAGGCCCTTCCTGTGCAATAGTTGTTTTAAATGTGTGGAAGGAATTATAGACCTGCACTTCTGGGATGCTTTCTGATGCTTAAAAACAAGTGTTGGTAATTACACAGATGTCTATATTCTCCAGGATGAGAAGAACGTCCTGGGACTGGAGTTTCCTGTTTAGACTCCTGACACTCAGCAGTAAGAGACCAATAAGACCACTCTTTCAGGGTTTTGAAACACAGTGATTAGGAGGAGGTTACAGTAGTGACACTTTAAGCATTCTCATTGCAGATGCTGCATTTATCAAGAATCCGTCTTGAATTTCTAGACAAGTGGTATGCAAAGGCACACAGGGCAGCCTGTAGAGCAGACAAGCTTGTCCCGATTCATAAAGAATAGATAACCTAGTATCATAGTTCTGTACTACAAGTGAGAGTTTTAGTATCATAATTGTAGTAAGAGGGTTACTGAGGCCAACAGGTAGCCTAATGCAATGGAAAGTTAAGATACTTGTGGAGCATGCATATCAGAAACACAGTACTATCCAAGTAACAATGAAACACAGTGCAGTAAAAGTGTAAGGGCATGCCACTGGGATGACAGTAGGTAGCACCATGTGATTAAGGGTTTCTATGGGAGGCATACCTCTCAACTGTCCAGACTTTTGCAGAATGTCCAGACTTTTACCTCATATTTTTGGTCTGTTTCTTATAAAATATGTGATTTTCTGGATTTTTGTGGCAAATCAGTGAGGACTGAATTCATTAAATAATGCCAGGCATTTCAGTTTCAGACTTCATATCCTTCAGAAAATATGTGGTAAAACAAGACCTTTTATTCTAACAGATTTCTAAGTTTATAAAAGCAATAATTGTCCCTGTTTTGGATGCATTGTCCCCCCATTATTTTTGGTTTTGTCCAGATTTTTTGCGCTAAGATGTTGAGAGCTATGATGGGAGGAAGCTGCAGAGGGAAGCAGGTAGCCTTATGTGCAGAGACTGTTAACCTGGGTAAGTAGTAATTATTGTGAGCATAGGAATGTGTAGCTGTTTCTCCAAGTGTGTGTGTGTGTGTGTGTGTGTGTGTGTGTGTGTGTGTGTGTGTGTGTGTGTGTGTGTGTGTGTGTGAGTGTGTGTGAGTGTGTGTGTCTGTGTTCAGGTGCTTATGAGAGGCACAGACGGCGTGGGGGCTGTACCTGTGTGGTCTGCTAGGAAGTAGCACAGGTTGGTTTGGTAGAACACTCTGCTGAGCAGTACAATGTTTGGAATGTGCATGAATCATTAAACATCCCAACACTGCAGCTCAGTTCACAAGTGTAGGGTTAGCTGCACTATTGCACCAATGTCTATGAATCCCATATTCTGCTTTAGACAATGGTTTCATAGTAGGTTATTTAGTTTCTGTTAGTTAGGACAGTAAAGCTTAGCTTTCAAAACTTAATTTGTCTAAGTCTGCTTTTTATTTAATTATTGTGTAATTATTTCCCCATCCTGAGCAGAGTTGCTGTTTTTAAACCTATTTTAGGTAGTGCTCTCGTGGAATGCCTGGTCTGAGGTGCTCTCTAATTAATATTTTACCCCAACACTGCTTTGTGTATCGATATTTAATATCCTTTTGGCACAAAACTGCACAACTTTAATGCTGCAAACTTTTTTTTACAGGCATAATTATACCTTTAAAGGTGCCAATTATAAGTTGAATTTGTCACCTGGGGAGCACAGCCTTACTAGGTTGCAGGTCCCCTATCCCTCAGTGCATCACATTGCAGGCTCCCTGACTTATTTCACTGCTGATGTTTCTGCTCCTGCTCCTGCAGAGACATGACTGTTGGAGAAATGACTCCTGTACTTCATGCTGATATCAATGTTCTTCTTCTTCTTGTTTCAAAATGGACTAAAACAAAACCAATTAAAACGTGCAATGAAACACATTGTTTTTCTAATACAAATAGTGGAACTAGGGATCACAGTAAGAATGCCTGTTTTCAGAAGAGATTGGGAGAGGAATGACTCTTCCTCCCAAAAAAAACAAGCAAATTTGGCACACTAGTACATATTTATAAAATAATAATCATATCTATTTGAAATGAAAAAATACAAAAATAGATATGAAAAACAGGGGTTCCGAGAGGGATTTCTGTAGAGATGATACAACAGAGATATGCATGTCAAAATGCTACAGTATGTATAAAACAGGTTGACTCTCTCATAAGGCATTATACAGTTGGATTGAAGTCTGCAACAGTGGAAGCACGGCTAAGAATTCAACATATTCTGGAAAGTATTTTCAGTTTTGTAAGATGGAGCTGATGTGATGTTCTAGGAAATGCAACTGGTTAGGGTGGGAAAGGTCCTGTGTTGTTCTTATGTGGATGGGCAGTTAATTCTAAGTGGCAGGCAGGTACATGTTTGGAGTTCTATTGCCATTTTTTTAATAGTAGGTATTGGTTTCGTGGTCACCATGGTAGACATTTATTGCAGTAGAATAATAGCACAGACCATGTTAACCAGCTTAGCATGCTGAGAGGAAGCTGGTCAGAAAACAGCAGAAAGTAGACCAACCAGAAGCAGCATAGAATGGGGGAGGAAATCGCCGGTAGCAAAGCAGCAGAAAGAAGCAAGACACTCAAAAGGGAAACAAAAGGCTTAACAATTCAGAGCTAAAAATCTGTCTGTGAATGCAGACTTGCCTTGGAACACAATCCACAGTGTAAGCTAAGTTACAGGAAAACAGGATCTGCAAGTGCCAGAGACCTGCAGGAGAGATATGATCAGACTGCACTCTTAAGTTACTATCTGTCTGGGAACAGAATCCTTTAAAATGGGTACACTTCCAGCCAAAATGAAGATAGCAACCCAGAAAATAGGTGGTTTTCTGTGAAGGAAAGCTCTCAGCAGCCAGCCACTTCCAGCCAGTGAATTTACACCTCAATGAGAAACCATGGCTTGGAACCAATGTTGTCACTCTGAAATAATAAAGCAACTAAATATGATATTGTTTTCTGCTTAACATTCAACTGTAAAACAAAATGCTAACAGATCACCCTTAATAAAACCAAAGGCAATAAATTAACTGAAAAACAACAAAGTTATGCTGTACTCTGTGACAATCAAAAACCTAGCAAAACTGAACTATTCTCATGTAAGATGGTGAAAACACAGGGCTGGCTCTCTACAATATTATGAGACTCATAAGTGTGAGCCCCAGAATTACAAAGAAAGGTCCAGAAACACAGGAAAAGAGTGAACAATGAATGTCAAACATCTCTATTCTCTTTTGAAGATGATTTTGTGGGGGAGGCAAGATACTACTGCACTTCCATGTGGGGGCAAGCTCCCCACAACCACCAAACATAGATATATATATATATATATATATATATATATATATATATATATATATATATATATATATATATATATATAAATAAAGCGAGAGGAGGGTCTATGACATATGGTCAAAAACTTAAAGGCATAGAATGGCAACCAATTGAGCACAACTTGTCAATCAACAGCTGACTGAAAAAAAAACTAAAGAAAAGAACAAATACCTGTCACTCTTTGCTAATTATATATACAAACTCCAAAAATCATACTACAGTGGTGAAAGGGCTTATTCTCTAATGCCCACTGTACCCCAATGTTTCACAAAACAACTACCAGTGTGTACAATCAGCTGTGCAAAATGGTTTTGTGAGTTTGACAAGCTACCATTCGACAGCTTGTTGGGAACCTATATTCTATATCTACAGCATATCTATCTATGTATCTATCTATCTATCTATATATATATATATATATATATATATATATATATATATATATAGCTCCCATTTTATTTCATTGTAGAAGTAATAGACTGTAGTTTTCCATAACACCACAAGGTGGAATTCCTTAATTCCTTTTCAGGAATATAAAAGACAATTTCGAAAGTGAAAGAGGAGACTGGAACACTAGCTGAAGGGGGGAAGACTGAAACACGTAGTTGAAGGGAAAAAGGGCCTTGCAGCATGACTGGATTTTCTTTTCTAGTGCTTTTGGACAGGGAAGTGAAGTAGCAGATTGTGTCTGTCTCTTGCTGAAATCTTGGATGATGGCATTTTGTGGAATCAGGAGAGGTCTGAAACCAGTAGTTCCACGCCTGCATATGATTCAGCAAGAAAAGAAGTTCCTTTAGGCCTAGTACAGAGAAGCCATACATGATTACCAGAGTTCTGGCAGGTGATTTTTATACTCTTCTCATCAGAGGAACCACGGTGCCTGGTCACTAGGATATTCTTGACGGAGTGGTGAGAGGCTCTGGCTGTCATTTTATGTTTTTATAAGATTGTGGATCCCCCTCAAATGCTTTGTGGATTACATATAACTGGGATCCATATGAGCTCCAACCTGGACCCCATCATGTCGGCAACAAGACTGTAAGTAGTCACTGGCCAGTAAACAGGGTATAATAGAATGTTTCATAGTTGGTTTGTTTAGAATTGATCGAGGGGGTTGAGGGTGTTAGTACTGCTCAATGACATTGCATTTTCTCAAATTTGTACTTTTGCATTATAAATCTCCATTGTTTAATGACATTGTATTTTGCTTGTGTTAAAACTGCTGCCTTCAAGAATTTTGTTGCTCAATGACAGTGCATTTTCTCATATCTGTATTGTGGTATTATAACTCTTTTATTGCTTAACGACTTTGCATTTTTTCCCGTGTTTGTGTTGCTGCATTATAAAGCTCTACTGCTCATTGACATTGCCTTCTTTCTGCATGTTTCAATGTCAAGACCTTTTTCTGTTGAGTTCTGGGGAAGAGGGTGAATGTATGTTTTCATTGCATGCATATCTCACCTTGCCTTATTGCTATCTGGTGCACTGTTGAAATAATTTGTTTGTGATTGTGCTATTACCTTTTAAACTAGATGTGTCACCTAGAATAAAATCTGTCATTCTTGCCATCTTGGTGTGTTGGGTCTATAGGGATGTCACCAGAGTCAGGTAGGAAGGAACCCATATCTCTTCAGCTACACCTGCAGGTGCGCCACATTTGGGGGCTCATCTGGGATTGCCTGTACTGCCTTGGACTCCACCCTATTCCCCTGTATGTGTAAAAAGCAAATCCAGCAGAAACATGAACCTAGAATTAGCCGCTAAGTGGTGCAAACAGCACAATGTTCAGTCAGAGCATTGCTTAGTTCTGGTGTTACCAGGGGTTACATGGACTGATATGCAAATACATCAAGTCACAGGATCCTTGCCAGTTGTGGGGCATGGATTTTTGTTGGACAGCACTGTGGACCCTATGGAGCAGAGCACATTGGCCTATTAGAATGGAAAAGTCCTTTAGTGTATGAGCATATCCCTTTGAATGTACAAATTTCAGGTGAGAGTGCAGTGTGGGTGGCAATCCCGGAGAAGTGCATTATCTCAGCAACAGAGAAAATAGCTGTAGCTTCACTGCACATAAATACTATAGGGCCTGGAGTCTTGAATGCTTTGGGAAGTATTGTAGAAAAATGTTTAAAGCCTACACAGCCATTCACTGGGTTTGGTTACCGCAAATTGCGTTTCTTTTCTGGCAAACAACCCACACTTCAGGGAGAGGAAGATTTTGAATCCTGGATGGATTAAGCTTCACAAGCCCTAGAGGACTGGGATATCCCAGAATCTCAGAAGAAGCAGTGGATAGCTGAAATTCTAATGGAATTATATGCAGATACCATACGCAACCTAAGGATGGATAAGCAAGATTGCATGGCCAAGGACTATTTAGGAGTAATGCAGGATGTGTTTGGAAGGACCGAGAAGGCTGCTGACCTACTGTATCAGTTTGAACATACATACCAAAAAGTTGGTGAGAAAATATCTGATTACATTAAGCGATTAGATAAAATGCTCCACCAGATCATCCTAAAGAAGGGGGTGGATCCGAAAGTAGCTGACCAAGTACAGATCAAACAAATTTTACAGGGAGCTCAAGCGATGGACCCCATTGTGTGAAAAATGAGGATGAGAAATAGGGAAGAGAGTCTAACTTATTCTCAGTTGGTTAAAGAGGTGAGGGAAGAGGAGGTCCTGTTGGAAGCCAAATCTCAGTGTTCAACAGCAACTAAAACAGTGAGTGAACACCAGCAGGAGCCTATATATGTGTTCACTACTCAAACAGGAGTCATGGCCCAGAGTATCCACAATGTAGAGGTGTCACAGTTGCAGATGCAGGTGTCTTCCCTGACCAACGCCATAGCTCAAGTCACCAAGACAGTTGCAGAACTGCAGAAAGCCATGGTAACTTTAGCTGAAGGGAGGAATACATCAACTAGAACCTCCACGAAAGGACTCAGGGAAGAACCAAATCAGCTAATGCTCAGAGTTCCTACTGGATTTTGTTTTTGCTGTGGAGATGAAGGGCATATACAGTGACAGTGTCCTAATGCAGAGAACTTCAAAAGAGTGAGCGAAGTATTATTGGCTAGTGCAATGCAGGGAAACTTCAAAGGGCCTCAGTGGAAGGAGCCAGCTGAGTGCCCAGTTACAAAGAGCTCCGTAAAATCTAACATCAAGAGACAGCATCCTAGATCTCCTTTCCACACTAATGCTTGTAATAGGGGAGATAAACTACCTACTATGCACACTTCTAGCTCATCTGAGGTGAACAACCGAATTAAAAAGCCATCTCAGCCAAAATCTCAGCATCTGAGACTGCAAAGCATTACTAAGCAAAAGTATTATCCATTAAAATGGCGAGGTCAACCGGTGGTACCTCAACCACATGCTGACTGCCGTATAGCTGAACAACACTGGAAACAGAAACTAACTGATGGTCTACTGGGACTGTCCCCTGTAGTGTCAATAAAAAGAGAAGGAGTGTATAGTAAAGCACTGTTGGGTACTGGTGCACAAATCACCATTCTGTACAGAGACATCTACCAAAAATACTTAAAGCATTTGCCACTTGAAAAGTTAGAAGATTTGGAGATCTGGCGGCTAAGTGACATGAAGTTCCCTTATGATGGTTATGTCTCACTCAAGTTAGAACTTTCCACTTTAGTTGTTGGGTCAACAGAAGTTTTTGAAACTGTCACTGTTGTGTGCCCCAGGCCAAAAGGAAAGGATTCCACGTCTATTTTAGTGGGGACAAATACTGACCTCATCAGAAGAATGCTGATGCCTCAGTTGACCCAGGAACACCCAACATTACATCCTCTCCGAGACCAGCTTTTTGTGCCCTTCAAAGGGAGAAGGATAGTAAGAAAGATGAAATTGGTCATGTGTGGACCCTGTCTGGGAAAGAGCATATAATTCATCTTGGTCAGATCACCTGCTTGAGAGCCAAAGTGAGGATGTGTGGACAAACAGTTTCCTCTCATCTTATGATGGAAACGGATCCAGAAAGTGACTTGACAAAGGGCTGGAACTAGTTCCAGAAGTTTGGTCTATGGACAAGTTAAAGCATCCTTATGACACTTTGCCTGTGGGGTTGAAAAATAAAGGAAGTACTCCCATTGTCCTGCACTCACAAATGCATTTGGGATTTTTTGAGTTTGCTCGCTTACCTCAAGGTTTATCAAATGCACCGGCAACTTTCCAGTGAATCATGGAAAGAACAGTTGGAGATATACATCTCCTGGAAGTCTAAGTCTGCCTGGACAACATCATTGTTTTTGGGAGGACCCTAGAGGAGCACAGAGAAAGACTTATGAAGGTATCGGACAGGACTGAGAAGGAAGGCCTGCAGTTGTCATTGGACAAATGCAAGTTCTTCCAACCTTGAGTGACCTATGTGGGACATGTAGTGTCTGCAAATGGAATATCCACAGATCCCAGCAAAGTTGAAGTGGTGACATCTTGGCCCAGACCCAAAACTATCACAGAGCTGCTATCTTTCCTGGGGTTCTGCAGTTACTATAGAAGGTTTGTGAAAGGATTTTCAAAGATAGCAAGACCCCCTAAACCATTTGTTCTGAAATGATGAGAAAGCAGATGAAACAGACAAAGATATCCTTGTGAAAAACTTAAAGGACCGAGAGGTTCTAAAGAACTCATCGAGAGTCGTTGGGCTCCTGAGTGTGAAGAGTCATTTGAACAGCTTAAGTATTGCCTCACACATGCCCCTGTGCTGGCATATGCTGACTCAACAAAACCATACACTTTACATGTAGATGCTAGCAGGGATGGCTTAGGAGGAGTCCTTTACCAGGAGTATGACTAGAAGCTGAGATCTGTAGCTTTTATCAGTCGGTGTTTATCCCCCACAGAAAGAAATTACCCTGCACACAAGTTGGAATTCCTTGCCTTAAAGTGGGCGGTAGTGGCCAAGCTGCATGACTATCTCTATGGGGCTGAATTTGAAGTGCAGACTGACAACAATCCTCTGACATACATCCAGACCACTGCAAAGCTAGATGCTACTGGCCACAGATGGATGGCAGCTCTATGCAACTATAATATCAGTTTGAAATATCTCCCAGGACATGAAAATGGAGATGCTGATGGTCTGTCCAGAAGACCTCAAGGAGATTTACACCCCAGCAATGAGTGGGTGGAAATTCCAGCCCCAGGGGTGAGAGCTATGTGTCAGATTGCAACCTGCTATCAACACACTGAATGTTGGGCCCAGAAGTTGGGTCTGTCTGCAGCAAGCATACCCCAGGTTTACTGTAATCTGGTCACTTTGCAGGCTTCATCGCTACCAGCTTTGAGTAACAGTGACCTAAGGAGAGATCAAAGAGAAGACCCCTTAGGTCAGCTGGTGGTAGCTGTTTTAGAAAAGAAACAAGTTAATATGCCTCACATGGATATTTATCCTCTGGCAAGACTTTTGGCCAAAGAATGCAGCAGACTCCAGATACAGAATGGACTAGTGTATAGGAGATCTCCTAGTGCACTCGGCAGTGAAAAATGGCAATTGTTGCTTCCTCAGAAGTATAGAGAAGTAGTACTCTAGTCATTGATAATGAACATGGTCATCTTGGTTATGACAGAACTATGGGTCTGGTACAAGACAGGTTCTACTGGCCATGCATGAAGCAAGATGTTGAGGATTATTGTCATACATGTTTTCGTTCCATTAGACAGGTTCTGCTGGCCATGCATGAAGCAAGGTGTTGAGGATTATTGTCGTACATGTCTTCATTCCATTAGACAGGTTCTACTGGCCATGCATGAAGCAAGGTGTTGAGGATTATTGTCGTACATATCTTCGTTCCATTAGACAGGTACTACTGGCCATGCATGAAGCAAGATGTTGAGGATTATTGTCATACATGTCTTCGTTCCATTAGACAGGTTCTACTGGCCATGCATGAAGCAAGGTGTTGAGGATTATTGTTGTACATGTCTTCGTTCCATTAGACAGGTTCTACTGGCCATGCATGAAGCAAGGTGTTGAGGATTATTGTCGTACATGTCTTTGTTCCATTAGACAGGTTCTACTGGCCATGCATGAAGCAAGATGTTGAGGATTATTGTCATACATGTCTTCGTTCCATTAGACAGGTTCTACTGGCCATGCATGAAACAAGATGTTGAGGATTATTGTCGTACATGTCTTCGTTCCATTAGACAGGTTCTACTGGCCATGCATGAAGCAAGATGCTGAGGATTATTGTCGTACATGTCTTCTTTCCATTAGACAGGTTCTACTGGCCATGCATGAAGCAAGATGTTGAGGATTATTGTCGTACATGTCTTCGTTCCATTAGACAGGTTCTACTGGCCATGCATGAAGCAAGATGTTGAGGATTATTGTCGTACATGTCTTCATTCCATTAGACAGGTTCTACTAGCCATGCATGAAGCAAGATGTTGAGGATTATTGTCGTACATGTCTTTCATTCCATTAGACAGGTTCTACTGGCCATGCATGAAGCAAGATGTTGAGGATTATTGTCGTACATGTCTTCGTTCCATTAGACAGGTTCTACTGGCCATGCATGAAGCAAGATGTTGAGGATTATTGTCATACTTGTCTTCGTTGTATTCAGAGAAAGACTCTGCCAACCAGAGCTGCCTCATTGGGTCAAATGGAGAGCAGTGGACCATGGAACTGGTCTGTATAGATTTTCTGTGCATTGAGCCGGATGAAGGTGAGATTAGTTATGTGCTGCTGGTGACAGACCACTATACCAGGTACACTCAAGCATTTCCCACTCGCGATCAGAAAGCTATTACAGTGGCAAAACTACTAGTTGAGAAGTTCTTTGTACACTATGGCCTACCAAAAAAATACACTCTGATCAAGGATGTGATTTTGAGAGCAAGCTTGTTGGGAGTCCAAAAAAGCCGCACCACTCGTTATCATCCTCAAGGGGATCCTCAGCCTGAGCATTTCAACAGAACTTCACTAGACATGTTGGGGACACTATCTGCTGAGAAGAAGAGTCAATGGAGTAGACATGTAGCCACAGTGGTGCATGCTTACAACAGTACTAAAAATGATGCTACAGGATTCTCGCCTTACTTCCTAATGTTTGGAAGAGAAGCTCTTCTTCCTGTTGATGTCACTTTGGAGTCACAGCTGATGATACACCAGTGCAATCTCACAGCAGTTATGTGGAGAGACTCAAGAGGAACCAGAGACAGGCTTATGAGCTTGCTGAAAAATCAACAGGACAAAGACATCAGTGACACAAGGCTCACTATGACAAAAAAGTAAAGATGCATGACTTGCAGCCAGGGGACAGAGTTCTTTTGAGAAATTTAGGACTACAAGGAAAGCATAAAGTAGCTGACCACTGGGGATCTCATATTTACATAATTTGTTCTCAGCTACCTAATAACCCTGTCTACCAAGTTTGCCTTGAGGGGAAAGAAGGACCCATTAAAACCTGTCACCGAAACAACTTAATGCCTTTGGCAAAATCAGTGAGACTCATGAATCTGGAACCCAAAATGGCTCAGGGGAAGCCTAACTCAAGGTGATCCGGAAGGCTAAGGTGGAGAGGAACTATCCTCTCCAATATTCAAGAGCCTATACTTCCTCCTGCTGAAGGAGAGGAGGACAATGATGATGACTGGGGTTTCAGTGGGCTTTTTTATGAGGATGTTCAAGACCCCGTGGACTGTAATTTATTTATTTATTTATTTACATTTGTTGACCGGGAGTGTCCAACTGGACATAGGTCCATTTTCAGCGGAGGCCTGGGGAGGAAAGCTCCACAGTTAAAATAAACAGACAGTAGTTACATTGGATTGCATAGCGATTAACAAGTTAACATAGCAATTAATTACAAACATATTTACAGATGAAGAACATAGTACATCAGTAGACAACTAGAATCTTTATCTGCAAAGTACATAACAGACATTAACAAATGTTATAATAAGAAGTAGTCTCAATGTAAATGCACCAGAATTCATTCCTTGTCATTTTGAGCAGCCCAAACCTAACAACAGACTAAGTAATGTTTCTGTGCCTCTTGCAGAACCAGAAAATAGGGCTGAGGACAGTCATACCATTATGGAAAATGGAAATGAAGTTATATAAGAGGAGATCTTAGAAGTAGACAATATGCCTACTGAAGAACTGGACATTGAATGTGATGTGAGTGACAAACCTTCCGAGCAAAATTCCTTAGCTGTCTCTTTCGAACCAAAACTGCAGAGACTGATTTGGCTTCCACAGAGACTTACCTATAACAGTTTGGAACATAGTACACAGGAACCTGTGACCACAGCTCATTGGAGGGTCTGCGCTCATAATCCCTATGTCTCCTACTCCAGTGGTGACACCCTATCCCAAGTTAAGTATAAGGCTGATTACCCTTGGTGGAATGTACCTTTTGAATGCAAAGATATTGTTCAGTTGATGGTACATTAGTGTCTGTAAATATTTTCTGCTAATTTACCTTTGACTTGGGGGGACCCAAGATTTTCAAGTGGGGGGAGAGTGTAGCTCCCATTGTATTTCATTGTAGAAGTAATAGACTGTAGTTTTCCATTACACCACAAGGTGGAGCTCCTTTTCAGGAATATAAAATACAATTTTGAAAGTGAAAGAGGAGACTGGAACACTAGCTGAAGGAGAGAAGACTGAAACATGTAGCTGAAGGGAAAAAGGGCCTTGCAGCATGACTGGATTTTCTTTTCTAGTGCTTTGGGGCAGGGAAGTGAAGTAGCAGATTTTGTCCATCTCTTGCTGAAATCCTGGATGATGGTATTTTGTGGAATCAGGAGAGAAGTCTGCTATATATAGTAACTCCGGGGTTGCACTGCAGTGGGAAGGAGGCCATATGTGGCTTTCGGTGGGGCGTGTTTCAGTGAATTGTGCTTTCAGTGAATTGTGCACAGTCAAATGTGTTTCAGTGAAATGTGCTTTCGGTGAATAGTCCTAGACCGATTGTTATATACACACACACACACACACACACACACACACACACACACACACACACACACACACACACACACAAAATAGCCTTCATTTTTCTCCTTTTTGTGGACTTCCATTATGGTTGACAACTCTATCGGCTTTAAAAAGTGCATTACCCTTGGGCAAAAAATCGCTAGGATGCCCACAAGGAATATGTATATTGTTTAGGACCAGCTTATTTGGACATGATTTGCACTGGTTTCCATTCAAAAGCCCTTACAGATTGTAGAAATTAACTAGTGTTGAAGGGCTTCGTCCCTTCTACTTCTGCTTCAGTAACTAGGGCTCAAACCCTCTCTAAAAAACTGGATAAAGAGAAGCCAGTCTCTGTTTCCAAGGGTAAAGACTTGTGTAAGAGATGATCACTGTGCTAATCCTCATTGGCCACTTCATCAGAGCCTCCAACTTAAATGTCAAAGCATTTGGATCCACTCACTACTGATCTGATTGTTTCTAAATCTAATCACCTCAGATTTGAACACCTGCATTCCTACCAGATCCAGTCACTTCTTGGCTCCCTTCACCTTTCTTAGAGAGATCCCTCCACAGGCATTCAAGACCTCCATCCTTGCCATCTTCTCTTACGTCTTCCAGTAGCTTATCCGAAACTGATGTGGGTAGGATGAGAAAATTTCTTAGACTTCAGATTCAGATAGGGGTGCTCCCAGATTTGATTCCCACCTGATCCATGATCCGATCTTTGTCTACTTTCCCCTTGGTTTTTCCTTCTATGATCCAACCTACTGTTTTGGAGCTCTCAGATTTGAGACCCTTCAGGGTGTCCTCAACACATCCAAAGATGGTGTGTTCTTCAACTCCGGTAACTTCCCTGTGTCACCCCGTCCCGTGTCTTTTGAAGCCGAAGTGTCAGTGCCAGATCTGAGGGGGGGGATTATATTTTTTTCAGAAAATGTCACAAGCAATATAATGAAACCTTTTTAGCTTGTGTGAAGCTAATCTGTCGTTATATTTGGGAAACATTTAAGCATGACTATGATGGATGTGTCATTAATTATGTCAGGAGACTAATTTACAGTTACATGTGTTCATTTAGACTTCCAAAACTGATTTAAACTGTGCACATGAATCTTTTCATTTACTTGTGCAAAATGCTATTTACTGAGTAGACTGCTATTTCGTTTTCATATTTTTTACTGCAGAATTGCTGTGCGCACTTGTAAACCCAGAAAATACTAATATTTACAGTAACAGATTCTGCACAGGGAGAGGTTATCAACCAGGAAATGTAAATATACCCATGATGCAATGCTATTTTCTCAAATCCTTTTTTACAGCTGAATCGTCTCTAATATTCATTTTAAGCACAAACTGCACAGTCTTATTAATATGCATGGAAAGGCAACATAATTTATACAACAGCATTAAGAAAAAATTACTTAATGGGATATCAGTGCTTGTTTATAGGTTTATAGCTGTTTACTAGGATAATGACCATAAGGACCTTATTAAGCCTAGCCATGCATCCCAAATCTCTGACAAGTTCCGATACCCTTGATAAGTGAAATTAAGGGCTTGGGAGGTGAAATATTTACAAGCAGAGGTCTGGGAAATGAACCATTTACAGGCTGCCTGTGTCCATTGGAGACAAACCAGTGATGAATTTCCTGTTCCTCGTCCAATTGTCCAAGATACACTTGAATTGGGTTAGGGTAGAACTCTCCTTCACATGGATGGGGAGCCTGTTCCAAAGAAGGGGTAGTCTTTGAGATACATACCTGTCTCTCTCTTCTTTGTTCTTTTGATTATAATGCACCTCCCTTTGATCATAACATACAAAATACTATATAAATCTTTTGGGCAGATTCAAGAAATACGCATATATGGAATTTTAGCTTACTTTTGTTGTCAATCAGTAACATTTTTTTCTTGACATTTTATATATACATCAGTATAGTTGTTTCTTTACATTACAGCATATTACTGTGATGTGTTTTCAGTTTTACTGCATCTTTAATTAATGGTGTTTTACCCAATATCTGAACATTTGGCACATGAGGTGCATAATGCCAGGTACTATTTGTGCTTAATATCAGTTTTGAAGAATTAATACACAAACAGTCCTACCAGGAAAACATTGACTGTTTTTGTGATGCAAGCACAAATACGTATGTATATCATTTCAATTTAGAGTTTATCCATTTGACATATAAAACTGCATTGTTTTACTGTTGGCCTCAACTGCTCTTGGCTGGTGATATATAAGCAATGCATATGCATTTTTATTAGTGGCATTATAACAAAATCAGTAATCATACATTATTATTTTGTTAAGAAACCAAGCAACATCCAGAATGTAGAATAAATCAGTCTTTTTTCATTTTTTCTTACATGTACTCATTCTGTTTGACCATATTTATGTTTATATTGACAATTATTCTTTTACTGAAGCATAATATTTAATAGTGAATACAGAAACACCACCACCATCCATTGCTGTTTAGCTCAACCGCCTGTCATTTGGTAGGTGAAACAATGAATTATCAGAACAGCTTTCATTTTTTTCAAAAACTAACTTTTTTGTTTGTGAAGGCCCTGATTTAAATATATACTGTGTATTTAAAATAGAACAAATACATATGTGTTCAATTCTCGTCTGGAGCGCCTTCTGTGTGGAGTTTGCATGTCCTCCCTGTAGTCAAGTGGCCTTCGAAAGACATGCGCGAATGGGCGTGCCTTCATTGAAGGTTGGGCATTGAGCTGGCACCTCGGTACCGTAAAAATCTACTGCCAATCATTAGCGGACCGGAGTTTTGCTGTGGCGACCCCTAACCGGGAAAAGCCGAAAGAAGAAGGAGAAAAGTCTGAAACCAGTAGTTCCACTCCTGCATATGATTCAGCAAGAAAAGGAGTTCCTTTGGGCCTAGTACCAAAAAGCCATAGATGATTACCAGAGTTCTGGCAGGTGATTTTTATACTTTTCTTATCAGAGGAACCACGGTGCCTGGTCACTAGGATATTCTCAGTGGAGTGGTGAGAGGCTCTGGCTATCATTTTATATTTTTATAAGATTGTGGACCCCCCCCCCAAATGCCTTGTGGATTACAAATAACTGGGATCCATATGAGCTCCTACTTGGGCCCCATCATGCCGGCAGCAAGACTGCAAGTAGTCACTGGCCAGTAAACAGGGTATAATAGAGTGTTTCACAGTTGATCTGTTTAGAATTGATCAAGGGGGTTGAGGGTGTTAGTACTGCACAATGACATTGCATTTTCTCATATTTGTACTGTTGCATTGTAAATCTCCATTGTTCAATGACATTGCATTTTCTCATATTTGTACTGTTGCATTGTAAATCTCCATTGTTCAATGACATTGCATTTTCTCATATTTGTACTGTTGCATTGTAAATCTCCATTGTTCAATGACATTGCATTTTCTCATATTTGTACTGTTGCATTGTAAATCTCCATTGTTCAATGACATTGCATTTTCTTATATTTGTACTGTTGCATTGTAAATCTCCATTGTTCAATGACATTGCATTTTGCTCATGTTAGTACTGTTTCCCTCAAGAATTTTTCTGCTCAATGACATTGCATTTTCTTATATCTGTATTGTTGGATTATGACTCTTTTATTGCTTAATGACATTGCATTTGTCCCATGTTTGTATTGCTGCATTATAAACCTTTACTGCTCATTGATATTGCCTTCTTTCTGCATGTTTGAATGTCAAGACCTTTTTCTGTTGAGTTCTGGGGAAGAGGGTGAATGTATGTTTTCACTGCATGCATATCTTACCTTGCCTTATTGCTAACTGGTGCACTGTTGAAATAATTTGTTTGTGGTTGTGCTATTGCCTTTTAAACTAGATGTGTCACCTAGAATAAAATCTGTCATTCATGCCACCTTTGTGTGTTGGGCCTACAGGGGTGTCACCAGAGTCAGGTAGGAAGGAACCCATATCTCTTCAGCTACACCTGCGGGTGCGCTACATATACACACACACAGATATACATACATACATACATACATACATATACCAACTCCAAGATCATCCAAGATCTGAGAAATGCCAATATGAGACTTAGTAAAGCCTGCTTTTTCCATCACTCAGCCTTGGTATTCTGGGCTCCCACTAAGAAGTCTCAGAATATGAAATGGTTACCCACAGGGCCTCAGTAAATGATCCTGTCATCATGACACACTCTGTATCCCCCCCAAAATATATATCAAAGAAATAAGCACTTTCACTTTACCTTTTATATGTCAACATGGTAGCCCACATCAGGCTGTTTTATGGTATAAGAAACTAAAAAAAAAACTAATAAGAACTTAGAGTGATGCAGGCCACTAGTACTACAGAAAAATAAATAAATTATAATGAAGTTCACCTTTAGTTTGTGGTGACGAAGCTTGACTCCTTGCTCCTGTCAAAGGAAGCTACTGTCTGTCCCATTTTGGTGCAATTTACTTTAATCACCCCATGACATTTTTTTTCATGCAGCTGTGGGCATATCTACAAATGACTGTCACTGGCTTCATGACAGCCATGTCAGTTCAGTGAGGTACTTATGAATAATGCATACAGTCGCAGGCTGATGCAACGCTGAAGACATAGAAATGGTAACATTAAAATACTTCTTACAGTTCCTACTGATTACTGTTAACAATGCCCGCTGCTGCCCCCTGCACCCTCACCATAGTTTTGTCTTTAGTTATTTATATCACCACCCGCTGTTCCTACAAACTCTCCCTAAGCATTTCAGTCTTATACTATAATAAGTGTATGAATTCTTGAAGGGACTTAGCCCATAATTGCATGTATTATTGTCTGAAATTTAAGCCGCATGATTTTGATGTTGGCTATTATGTTTCATCTATGTTTGTAACCCTACTGAAAACTGTATATTATACTTATCTCTAAATGTTTCCATTGTTCCTAATGTATTTATACTCTGCTTTCTGGAGCTTTTCTCCACGGGCCTCCGCTGAAAATGGACATATATCCAGTTGGACTTCCCCGGTAAACAAAGGTAAAATAAATAAATTTATGTGTTTATTTTTCTTTGCTTAAATGAGTTAACAGTTGGCAGGAGTGCAAGGAAAAGACATCAGCTCTCTTGATGGATGTTTTGCTATGTATCTTTCTTTTTAATTTGTTATTCTCCCACAACCTTAATAAAACAATGCATGTAGTTGGAAAACCGTGAGCAGTAAGAAATGATGACCATGCAGGGGACCAATGATTCAAGCACATGGCTGGACCGATGACTGAATATGTTTAAATGTTATGGAATATTAAGAAATGATGACCATGCAGGGGACCAATGATTCAAGCACACGGCTGGACTGAGGACTGAATATGTTTAAATGTTATGGAATATTAAGAAATGATGACCATGCAGGGGACCAATGATTCAAGCACACGGCTGGACTAAGGACTGAATATGTTTAAATGTTATGGAATATTAAGAAATGATGACCATGTAGGGGACCAATGATTCAAGCACACGGCTGGACTGAGGACTGAATATGTTTAAATGTTATGGAATATTAAGAAATGATGACCATGCAGGGGACCAATGATTCAAGTACATGGCTGGACTGAGGACTGAATATGTTTAAATGTTATGGAATATTAAGAAATGATGACCATGCAGGGGACCAATGATTCAAGCACACGGCTGGACCGAGGACTGAATATGTTTAAATGTTATGGAATATTAAGAAATCATGAACATGCAGGGGACCAATGATTCGAGCAAACAGCTGGACCGAGGACTGAATATGTTTAAATGTTATGGAATATTAAGAAATCTTGATCATGCAGGGGACCAATGATTCAAGCACATGGCTGGACTGAGGACTGAATATGTTTAAATGTTATGGAATATTAAGAAATGATGACCATGCAGGGGACCAATGATTCAAGCACACGGCTGGACCGAGGACTGAATATGTTTAAATGTTATGGAATATTAAGAAATGATGACCATGCAGGGGACCAATGATTCAAGCACACGGCTGGACCGAGGACTGAATATGTTTAAATGTTATGGAATATTAAGAAATGATGACCATGCAGGGGACCAATGATTCAAGCACACAGCTGGACCGAGGACTGAATATGTTTAAATGTTATGGAATATTAAGAAATGATGACCATGTAGGGAACCAATGATTCAAGCACATGTCTGGACCGAGGACTGAATATGTTTAAATGTTATGGAATATTAAGAAATGATGACCATGCAGGAGACCAATGATTCAAGCACACGGCTGGACCGAGGACTGAATATGTTTAAATGTTATGGAATATTAAGAAATGATGACCATGCAGCGGGACCAATGATTCAAGCACACGGCTGGACTAAGGACTGAATATGTTTAAATGTTATGGAATATTAAGAAATGATGACCATGTAGGGGACCAATGATTCAAGCACACGGCTGGACTGAGGACTGAATATGTTTAAATGTTATGGAATATTAAGAAATCATGAACATGCAGGGGACCAATGATTCGAGCAAACAGCTGGACCGAGGACTGAATATATTTAAATGTTATGGAATATTAAGAAATCTTGACCATGCAGGGGACCAATGATTCAAGCACATGGCTGGACTGAGGACTGAATATGTTTAAATGTTATGGAATATTAAGAAATGATGACCATGCAGGGGACCAATGATTCAAGCACACGGCTGGACCGAGGACTGAATATGTTTAAATGTTATGGAATATTAAGAAATGATGACCATGCAGGGGACCAATGATTCAAACACATGGCTGGACCGAGGACTGAATATGTTTAAATGTTATGGAATATTAAGAAATGATGACCATGCAGGAGACCAATGATTCAAGCACACGGCTGGACCAAGGACTGAATATGTTTAAATGTTATGGAATATTAAGAAATGATGACCATGCAGGGGGACCAATGATTCAAGCACACGGCTGGACTAAGGACTGAATATGTTTAAATGTTATGGAATATTAAGTAATGATGACCATGTAGGGGACCAATGATTCAAGCACACGGCTGGACTGAGGACTGAATATGTTTAAATGTTATGGAATATTAAGAAATGATGACCATGCAGGGGACCAATGATTCAAACACATGGCTGGACTGAGGACTGAATATGTTTAAATGTTATCGAATATTAAGAAATGATGACCATGCAGGGGACCAATGATTCAAGCACACGGCTGGACCAAGGACTGAATATGTTTAAATGTTATGGAATATTAAGAAATGATGACCATGCAGGGGACCAATGATTCAAGCACACAGCTGGACTGAGGACTGAATATGTTTAAATGTTATGGAATATTAAGAAATGATGACCATGTAGGGAACCAATGATTCAAGCACATGTCTGGACCGAGGACTGAATATGTTTAAATGTTATGGAATATTAAGAAATGATGACCATGCAGGGGACCAATGATTCAAGCACACGGCTGGACCGAGGACTGAATACGTTTAAATGTTATGGAATATTAAGAAATGATGACCATGCAGGGGACCAATGATTCAAGCACATGGCTGGACTGAGAACTGAATATGGTTAAATGTTATGGAATATTGTAGGATGAAGACCTTCTCAGACAGGTTTGCTAAAGATGGCTGTATTTGCTTTCATTTGATACATAAGGCTAGGCTGGAATCATAAATGGCATGCCATGTTTGCCATGTTAAAGGTGTAGGTAGGGGAATTCTACACGATGTGAAAGAAAACGGAACTTACGCTGGATAACACAAGACAACACATCCCAGTATATAGTGCTTAGAACTGAGAGCCCTATCTAGTATATATAGATATATATATATATATATATATATATATATATATATATATATATATATATATAGGAAAAAAACAGAAGGCAGATCTTACTATCTATTAACTTTAACGGTTTGCATGCCATGAATATAAATATGGACAATCAAATAGCTCGGATTCAGAAGATTCTAATGTAATAAAAATAAATCTCTTTTTTGGTTTACAATGTGAAATTATACTTTATTAGTTTAAGTAAGAGCAGAATTTTTAATAGTTAAAGCAGTTCTTACATTATAATTATAGATACGGGTTGCTAGCTAAATGACTTTTGTTTGCAAATATTTTACTGTATCAGCTAGAGGACAACTTTCTTCAGTTTTGCTTTAGGTTCTAGAATTATGACTTAGTGTTAGCTTGGGTTAGAGCATCCTTCCTGATAATTACAATGCACTCTTTATATGCTTTGTGTGTTTAAAGTATGGAGTTGTTATGCAATAACAGTAACATGAGGTTATACATATTAATACAGGCTGCAAATGATCAGTATTTTTGAACATATGGTGTCATCCATGACATTTAATGATGCATATGACAGAGTCATGTCTCTGGAGTTGTCTTAATGCTTATTAAACAAGACCGCATATATTATACTCAGAGTAATGTTTACTTCTAGCAAACTACATTCAAAGAAATGGACTTTAAGTAATTTGACATATTTGCTAACAAGTTTAGTCAATTGTTGAACCTCAAAGATTATGTCCATGATTGTAGAATCTATTATTTATTGTGAGTGCAGATCTGCACTTTCCTGTGGTAGTTAGTAGTGGCAGGTGACACATTGTGTTAGTACTGGCACTCCTCATACATACACACACATGCACACACACACACACACACACACACACACACACACATATATATATATATATATATATATATATATATATATATATATATATATATATATATACATATAGATAGATAGATATCGATAGATATTTATAGATATGTGTGTGTGTGGAGGGGGTTGCAGGATTGGAATTCCTTTTATCGCCTTTAAGATGCTATGTGTAGTATCTGGGTTTAGGCTTTCTACACACCACATGTTTTTTTTAATTAAGTGCCTTTAAGGCACTGTATATAGAGCATCCTTGGTGTCCAGTGATCCCCTGACTGATGTCTTCAGGGTATTCCCTGGTGTCTAGGGACTTTCCCCAATCGACATGATGTATAAGGGCCATTAAGGCATGAAGATAAAGGTATCCCTGGTGACTAGTGTCCCTCTGTCCTATGTCTTTAGAGTTATCCCTGGTGGACAGTGTTTCCTTTGACCCATATGCCTGGACTTATTCCTGGTGGGTAGTGGTCCCCATCCAGTGTTGAAGGCTTTGCTCATTAGTCTTGAGATGTGTCAACATATAACAGTCAACACAAATCCCCCACACACCTAACCTACTCCCTCAATAATCTCACTACTGTAACTTCCCAAGTAGACACATCACCACACATGCCTGCACTACGCATGCAGACCCTCATATACTCACACAGCCCCTAACACTATCTGACCAGAGTACCCAGTACTTACATCGGCTGTGACGGGTGAGCGTGGTCTTTTGGATGTGTCCATTACAATGACTGGCAAGTAGCAGAAGGGCTAGTTTATGCAGCTAAGTGACTTTATCAATCACTTGGCTGTAAATGACTTACTAAAGACAGTTCCAGGGGAGAGTACATGGCTAATTACTAGATGCCACTCCCCTGAAATGACTCATTAGCATACCAAAGACAGTTCCAGGGAAGAGCACATAGCTAATTTCCATAGGCCTCTCTCCTGAAATGCATCATTAGCATAAGAAAGACAATTCCAGGGGAAAGCACATAGCTAATTCCCATGGCCTCTCCCCTGAAATGCCTCATTAGCATAAGAAAGGCAATTCCAGGGGAAAGCACATAGCTAATTACCATAGGCCTCTCCCCAGGAAGATATACAATGCTGTTAATTTTTGGTGACTGTGGCATGTAATATGACCATGAGATATACAGTGCCTATTTACACTTTAATTAAAAATTATTAAGCTTAAGAAACTGCTTAAGAGACCCATCTGAATCATTATGGGTTCTGAAGTAAAAGTCTAAATTGTAGACGAAGAGATGGATTAATTTGTTGAGAGAGTTAATATTAAAGCACAGATATTTGTTTAAACAGTTTCAGAAATTTGTAATTTTGAAAGTAACGATCGTTGAGTAACATGTATAAATTTTGATCTATGGAGTACACTCTTTTATTTTTAGAGATGCTCTGTCCAAAGAAGAGATAATAAGCTATGGTCTGAGGAGAACGAATTTACATGCTGGCTATAGATATTTTTTTGGGAATATAAATATTCGAAAATCCTTTATCTGCCCTAGGACAAAGAGAGCTGTTAGGAATTTCATATCTTGCAAACTGAAGTATGGAGCATGTCGACCACAAAAACAAATATGCACACATGCACCCAATCTCTCCAATAATCAATTTCATATTATCCAACCTGTTATTATCAGGAGACGTCCACCCCAACCCAGGTCCTAACAATTCTCCTCAAAATACTTTCAATACCACTACCACCTCTGTGCTCTCTTCCACCTCTCCCTCATCCATTACTAATACTCTTCCCCAATAAAGACTCACCCTCTCATCTATAAATATTCAAAGTAAAGTTAAAAAAACAACACACTTCATGCTTGGATCACTCAACATAACCCAAACATAATTGCCTTGTGTGAAACCTGGTTAAAACCAAGTATTTCTAATTCTGAAATTCTTCCCCCCTAGCTACAATATCCTCAGGCATGACAGACTTTCAAAAAGAGGAGGGGGAGTCGCAATCATGTATTCTAAATGCCTGTCTGTCTCCCCTATCTCTTTTCCCATATCTGACTTTCTCCCAGCTGAGATAATTTTAGCTGACTTTAAACTTAGCCACAATAAAATAACTTGCCATTGCATCAATTTATATCCCTCCTGGAAATAATGTCCCCATTTTAGAACACTTTCTATCCTAGATATCTAAAACTATCCCTTATGAAACTATCATACTAGGAGATGTCAATAATGACTGGCTGCAGATCAATAAAGAATCACCTTCTACCTCTCTCAACCTGTATGGATTCACATAGCTCATCTCTTCCCCTACCCACCTTCATAAATTTTCCTCTACTGGTTCACTTATTGACACGATACTAGTATCTCACCCCCAACATTACCATAATCCAACCACTCTACCAGACACATTTGGTGACCACCTACCTTTACTAGTTCACAGAAACTCTGAACACCTGCATAAAGCTCAACAATATAGGGTGACCCATGATCTATCTATCTAGCTATTCTCCTGACTCACTAAATCACCTCCTCTTTACTATCAACTGGTCCTTTTTCTCTAATCTCACTCTCGATGAACCAGTCCTACACTTCAACAATACCTTTCTATCCATCCTCAACTCCCTTGCCCCACTAGGAAAACTCGCATCAAATTCAGATATGCCCCATGGCTAATTAAAACTACCCTTACACTCAAGAAGACCAGAGATAAAGCTTGGAAAACTTGGAAAGACAATAATACCTCTTCCAACATTATCTCTTACAGGGAACTTAGAAACAAATCAATCTTGATAAAAGAACTATTACCAATCCTCACTTAACAATCCCAACTGTAATCCTAAAAAATTCTGGAACTCTATTAATAAACTTCTCTTACCTAGTACTCCTACCCCACCCACACCTTATTCTGACAAGACTCCTCTGGAAATAGCAACCCTCCTTAATAAGTTCTTCATTGAAACCATTGAAAACTAACTTCTCCACCCTCTCAACTCTTTCAATCCATCTACATCTTCATCCACCTCTGATTCACCTCTCTCACCCTCACTTTCATTCTCTCTATCACCTGTTCCCACCTCTTATATCAGGTTGCTCTTAACTAAACTAAAACCTGGTTCACCCCTCAGGTGATAACCTTCCTCCATTATTCCTTAAACACGCAGCCACATCTCTAGCTTACCCCATATCTATCCTGATTAATAGATCCATAAAAGAAGGCAAAGTCCCTGAAATTTGGAAGAAATGTTTTGTAGTACCTCTTCATAAAGGAGGAAACTCCACTGAGCCAACCAATTTCAGTCAAATTGCCATAATGTCTCCTCTCTCCAAAATACTGGAAAAGTGTATCCATAAGCAAGTACTTAATCATCTGCTACAAGAAAACCTACTCACACCAACGCAACATGGTTTCCGCCCCACACATAGCACAGCTACCGCTCTTGTATCCTTTACTAATAACATTGCTCAAGTCAAGGATAATAGCAAAATAGCATCAGCCCTCTTTCTGGACCTGTCGAAAGCATTCAACACTATCTCATACCATACTTCACCATAAACTCTCCAACCTAGGCTTCTCAAACTCCACCCCCTCCTGGTTCTGTGATTACCTCACTAATAGACACCAGGGTATTAGATGGAATTCCTCCTACTCCTCCTTTCTAGCAGTTAGGACAGGGGTACCACAAGGATCAATATTGGGCCCTCTCCTCTTCAATGTATTTACCAATGACCTTTTCTCATCCTGCCCCCAATCCAATCTTATTCAGTATGCTGATGACTCGACCATCATCAACTCTGCTGACAACATAGAAAACCTTCAATCCCTTACAAAAAACTCACTCCACTCAGTTGAAAACTGGCTACAATCCAACCAACTCCTGCTAAATGCGAGCAAAACTAAGCTACTACTTTTCCTACCTAAAAATCTGGAACATGCAAAACAGAACTTTTCCGTAAAATCCCTTAATGGAACTAAAATTTCTGTTGACACCCAAACAAAACTCCTTGGAGCAATAATTGATGATGAACTTAAATTCAACTACCACATTCATAACTCAATAAAAAAACACCAAAAACTAGGTCTGCTTTACCGTCATAAAACTTTCTTCCCTGTGCATCCAGGCCATCCCTTTTCCAATCCCTGCTTCTACCATCCCCACTCTATGCTTCACCTATTCTTACCCATATACAGAGTAACCTATATCCAAACTAGAAACCACATATAACAAAGTAGCCAGATTAGCTGCAAATCAACCTTACAAATCCCATCACTGCCTCTCATTAAAGGCTTTACACTGGTCTGAATTTTCCAACTTACTGCCTCAATCCCAACTTCTTATAGCCCACAATATACTAAACAATGCTAAATCCTGCCCATCCTTTGCAAATTCTCTGACACTTTATACTCCTCAATGCCCACTAAGAAGTACTAATCAATACTTTCTTGAAGTTCATAAGCCAAACAAAACCTTTGGGAAAATACTCTATTGTCACTCAGTTGCAAAAAAATGGAACACACTCCCTTTAGTCCTTAGACTACTTTAAGACAAAAATGCCTTCAAGAAACAGCTTAAATCTTTTTTTCCTATCAAATTGGATATGTTCATGCTCTAAACTAATACCCAAGAAACATTCAGGGATAACCTAACTTAACTGTATCACTTCTAGCTCCCTCTCTTACTACTACCTACACATTTTTTTCTGTCATATTCCATACTAGTTAGCTCATGTTACACTCAATTCCTATAATCCCTTATTATTGTTCTTTAATTTATTTATTAACTTCCAAAGTTCACACAACTTTCTCTGTATATTTACTTACTTCATGCCTAGTACCTTGGTTCAGCAATGCATTGACCTTAGTCTTACCATATTTCATAGGTTCATAGGTTGGCACTAGGCTATCGGCCCTAGGGCCTATGCAAGCCTAGCCATAACAATTCCCTGGATATTTCTTCCCACAATATTTACTTCTCCGGGCCCCTGTTTAACAGGGTGACTGACATGATCCCCGGGGGAATTTCCTATCTCCCATCCAATCATCAAGGTTCCTTTTGAAGAGGGCCAATGAGGCACTCTGCTTGATATGTATGGGCAGTCTATTCCAAAGTATGGGGAGTCTCTGGGTCAGGAACCTATCCCTCCAGCATGTTTTGTTCATTGTGATGACAAGGTTTAGATCCCTGGAGCGTGTGGCTCTGAAGGATTGGGATTTATTTAAGTGGAGTATGTCCAACAGCTCAGGGTTTGACATGGCCTTGTATGTTAAGCAGAGATCGCCTCTGAGTAGACAATATGCCACAGAGTATACCTGGAGTTTTTTTAGATGGTCAGTATATGGCATCTGCTTTAGGCCTGTGATTCTTTTAGTGAGGTATTTCTGTGGCCTTTCCAGCTGTTGCAGATGTCTTGTGAGGTACATACCAAACTGGGCATTATACTCTATAATGGGTCTAATGAGGGATGAGTACAGTGGGATAATTACCTCCTTTTTTTCTGGATGAAAAGCCCTTAGTGATGAGGTGTGCCACATGGAAGGATTTCCTGACTGTTGTGGCAATGTGGTTATCGAAAGTGAGACCACTGTCCACCTGTGTCCCTAAGTCTCTCATCACACTTTCAATGTTTAGTGTCCTGCCACCTATGTGGTAATTCATGGGTGCATGTTTTTTTACAAAGGGGATAACTATACATTTCTTGGCATTAAGCTTGAGCCCATGGCTCTGGCACCAGGCATCTGTTTCTGTAAGGCCCTTTTGTAGAATATCCACATCATTTGGGGATTCAATAATGGCTCCCAGTTTGCAGTCATCTGCAAACTTTGTTAGCCAGAGTCCCTTAGTGTTGGCCTGTACTTCAGAGAAGAAGATGCCAAACAAGTGTGGTCCCAGGACTGAACCCTGAGGTACTCCACTTGTCACTTGTCTGGAGCTGGATTTGGAGTCGGCTACTTTTACAGTCTGGGTTCTGTCAGTAAGCCAGTTAGCAACCCATCGAGTGACATAGGGATTTATGCCCAACTTAGAAAGTTTATCTATGATTCCAGAGTGGGGGATGGTGTCAAAGGCCTTGGCGAGGTCCAGATAGGCTGTGTGGACTGCCTTACCCTCATCCACAGCTCTGGAGACTGATTCGAAGAAGTCAATCAGATTCAGGAGACAAGATCTGCCCTTCACAAACCCAAACTGGGTGGGGTCCAGTGTTTGAAGGTTGCCAATGTTTTTGTTTATAAGTTCCATGATAATGCATTCCATGCCCTTGAAAATCAGGCTTGTCAGACTGATGGGACGGTAGTTCCTGGGATCCAAGGTGGATCCTCCCTTGTGGAGTGGGATAACTGTAACTGTGCGCCACTCAGTGGGCACGAAGCCTGAGGTGAGGCTATGGTTAAACATGACACTTAGGTGAGGTGCCAGTTCATTTTGTAGTTCATGTAGTACACAGCCTGGGATGTCATCTGGTCCCATGGATGCTGTATTCTTAGCTTTGGAGAGTGTGGTTTCTACCTGTGTGGCCATGATTATCGGAATTTGGAAATCTTTTGGTATTGAGATGGGCCCTTTAGGGAGTGAGAGGGGGGTGAAGTTGGCACTAAATCGATCTGCCAGGATATTGGCAATATCCTTGGGATCAGTATATTTAATGCCATTCTGTTGTAACTCAGAGCAGATCTGAGCATTGCATAGATTCTTGACATAACTATAGAATGCCTTGTGGTTGCCTTTGGAAGCTTTGGCAATTTTATTTTCGTAACTAGCTTTTGAGGATTTTATGAGGGATCTCAGCTTCTTACTGAGGCTGGTGAGGGAGTTTTTTGCATCCTGGGATTTTCCTCTTTTTTTCAGCAGTTTCTTCCTTCTGTTGTATAGTTTGTTTATAGCAGGGGACCACCAGATTGGCTTCCTTTTTTTGGAGAAGAGCATCTTGGTTCTATTTGGGATGGCACGATCCATGCATGAGTGGATGTGTTCATACAGTGCCTTAGTGTAGGATTCTGCAGTCGAACTTCCAGATCCCATCTGCGTGGGTGTTGTGAAGTTTGCCACTTCTAACTTCAGTAGCTTGAAGTTGGCTTTGGAGAAGTTTTTTAAGGAGGTTTCCTTACTGGGGGTGGGGGTGGGATGTGGATGTCAAGGGTGATTTGCTTATGGTCAGACCTGACCAATGAGGGGGTGACCACTGGTGTGGAGCATCTATCTCCCATGTTGGTAATGACCAGGTCTAGGATATTGGAGCCCCTGGTGGGACAATGGATTAGTTGATCCAGGGCATTGGAATTTATGAATTCCAAGAACCGTTGGGAAAAGGAGTTGGTACCTGAGTAGTTTTCCCAATTAATGGCAGGGTAGTTGAAATCACCTAGTATTAGGGTGTTTGGTTGTATCTTAATATTTTCCAGTATGTTTAGAAATGTGTAGTGAGAATCTTGGGGCATGGTTGGGGATTTGTAGCAAGCTACAATTTGGATTGCAGTCTTACCTAGTGTTAGTTGCACCTGGAGAATTTCAGATGCATTGTGTTGGGCAACTAGCCTGGAGGTGTGAATATCCTTGGTGAATATGGAAACTCCTCCACCTTTAGTGTTTCAGTCCTACTTAGTTTCTTACCATACTACGTGAACATTTCCATATGTATATTGCATTGTATTTCTATCCATTCTATATGTTCCTTTATTGCATGTTATGTAATTACTTCAGAAGTATGTATACTTAAAATGTGATCTGTGTTTATCTTTGTTCTTACTATTTGTTTACTTAAACTTTTTTTTGGGAGCTTTTCTCCTCAGGTCTCTGCTAAAAAAGGGCTTCCAAGAACCCACACAGACTAACCCTGTTAACAAATGTAAAAAATAAATAAAATAAATAATAAAAGGCCCCAGATGCAAAATCTGTTTATTAGCTTTTTTAAGTGAATTAGAATATTTAAAAAGTATCCCTGATTTGTGGGCCTTGTCCACCATTATTTTTGCTTTGTCCAGAATTGTTGAGTAAAAACGTTGAGAGGTACAACTGAACTGTATTAACAACCCATCAAACATTGTAAAGGTCCTATAACACATAAAGTTACTGTACATATCTCATAATATAAAACATGAGAAATATGTACAAAATTCTCATAAAAAAATTTAAAATTAATTGAACATTATGTAAAAGTATAAGGTGTCAAAGGCTTGTCATTTGTAATCCATAAAGATAAAATAATCAGACATACATTTCTTTCTCTCAGCGGATTACCGCTATATGCTAACTGAGAAAATAAGGAGAGAAAAAAATCAATCTGTAGTTATAACGCAGATAACACTTTGTAATCTGATAGGAGAAGAGCTTTTAAAATATATTTTATATAAAGAAAGCATAAAAAAGTTCCCAAAGTAGTAGTTTTGACAGAATAATTACAACAATCGATACAAATCTAGCCACCAATAAACTGGAAAGAACATTACTTTACATATCCCATACAACAAAACAAAAAAGTGCATACCACTACACCACAGGGCACACACCCCTACTCATATGCCCAATTTAACACTGCCAGCCCAGCATATATTTGGAATGTGGGAGAAAACTAAAGACACATAGTAGAAGTCTATCTGAAGATGCAGAGAAAATACAAGCTGTCTACGATCTGTACCCCAGATGAGAATCCAGTCAAGGAATGTGAGTCCATACCACCAAACCAAGGCTTCTGAAAGGCTACATCTGAAATATCCCCAACATAATAATGATTTTGTACATGGAATGAAGAAATAATCCTTCAATCAATAAATGAGAAATAGATTCATAGGTTCATATTAGGTTCCTGATCAGGTATATAATTTGTACCCTTGTCTCAAGATCCCATTTCGTCAGAACACTATGACATGGGTAACTACTACCTAATTGTGCCCCCTTTCGGTAAGTGTTTGGGTGCCAGACCAGGGGTAAGTTTACTATTTCCCATACAATCAACCAGCTTGCAGTTAAACATGGTCAAGGAGCTACTTTGCTTTATCTAAGGGAAGTCTATGCCATAAAACTGGGTACCTTTTGAAAGCGGTATCTATTTCACTGGCAGGTACTATTTATTCTGCAGTGAAAGTGTAGTTCCTTTGAGCAGGTATTTAGGTTGCTGCTTGTTTTTTGGATGTGTAGGAGGTTGCTTAGGACTGGATACATTAAGGCTTTGCAAGTGAGGCATAGGTTCCCCCCTCAAGAGTCTGTAGGAAACAGAGAAGAGTAGAAACAAGAAGAGAACATTCTTTAACACAGTCTGTGTAGCACAAGAAAGACAGGCCCTTGAGTCTTTTAGTGAGAAACACTGCGGTCTTTCAAGATGAGTCATATGTTTACACAAATGCATGCTGAAAAGGGTACTATATTCTATTGTAGATATGATTAGGGAGGAGTAGATAGGACTGATCACATGCATTTTTCTTGTAGTTCAAGGGACGTTATCAGTAAAGCTAAACAACAGGATTTCCTATTGACAGTGAATAAAAGGTGATCAAGGAATAGGTCATTGTCAAGAAAGTGCCCAGGTCCCTAAGAACTATACTGGTTTAAAAAGAGGTGCCACCTATGAAGTAGGTGCATGGGTGTCCATGTTTGCCAAAGGTCTCAGTAATACATTTCTTGGCATTAAGCTTTAGGCCATAAATCATGAACACCACTTGTTTGTGTGTGTTACTCTCTCCTGGAGAGTCTGGAAGTTACCTGGAGAGTTTATGACAGCTCTGAGTTTGCAGCCAACCACAAACATAGTCAGCCATAGGTCTCTGACACTGGCCTTGACATCAGAAAGTAAATATCAAAGAGAGGTGCCGCAAGGACCAGTCCCTGAGGGGCATCACTAGCAATGACGTTTTTCAATGAGTTTGCGCCACCTATACAAACAGACTGGGTTCTGTCACTAAACCAGTTTGCTGTCCAGTGGGCAACATAGGGATTTACATTTAGTTTCATTACCATGTCAATAATGGAAGCTGCATCCAGTTTATCAGTGACTCATTCAAAAAAGTTCACCAAGGTTTAGGAAGCAGAAGCTACCTTTCATAAAATCAAACTGACAAGGTTCAGGGCTTATAGACTGTTGATGGTCCTGTTAAGTTCTATAATGATACACTCCACTGCTTTACAGATAAGGCTGGTGAAAATTATAGGTCTATAGTTTCCAGGATCAGTGGTGGGCCCTCCCTTGTGGAGTGGGATAACTACTTCAGTTCTTCACATCTCCAGTATGAATTAGACTGAATAGGTTTAGTAATGCGTCTGTAAGGTTGTGCTTGGTGCTGACAAGATGGCAGCCTGCTAGACTGTCTGGACGTATGCAGCTAGTGTTATTGGCTTTGGAGAGAGCTCTCAGGACTTGCTCTGAAGTGATCAGAGGTTGGGGGATAGGCATACTATTAAATGAGGAAACTTGGAATGGTGTAAAATCTATGCTAAAATTTACCTGCGACTATGTCTTTTGGGGACGAGCATGTGGTTTTGTTATGTATTAGCTCAATGCATTGCTTGGTATTGCTTCTACAGTTTCTGGTATAGTTAAAATACATTGAAGTTTTCCTTAACACAGGTGGAAATTACCAGCTCATGCTTAACTTTGGAAGGTTTGATTTTGCATCTGAGTTCTTTGTTAATTTGTTTAAAGGTTGAGTTATTATGTTTGTTCTTATGAACATTAAGCCTCTTATTATATTGTTTCTTTATACTAGGGTTCCATCACAAGTGTTTATTCCTTTACTTGAAATTGTATTTGTATCCAAGGGGCACTGATGCTTCAACACATGCTTCCCTTCAATTACCAGATTACTTGATAAACCGGTTTTAAAAGCAAAAATATACATAGCACAAAGCACAGTAGAATACGTTCTAATTTAGGTGCAAAAACAGAAAATTTATTTTCCTGGCCAAGTCTGATAAGGTTTTCAGGTCAGGGAGAAAGAAACACTGGAGTTTCAAAAACTGGTGAGGTACACTAAATTTATAATACATTAGAATAAACATGATTATTGAAACAACTCACTAGTGTAAAAATAGTTACACATGACAAATAATCGCAGGCAAATTGTAAAAATTAATAGATTCTGTATTGTTCATCTACAAGACTTCCTTGTAGTGGTGGTGATGTGTAACTATTTTTGTTTTAGTTTATCATAAATTATGTTCAGCATTTTTTTCCCAAAGAAATAGTTTCATAGGAAGTTACTAGGCCACTAGCCCCAGGGCCTTTACAAGCCTAGACATGTTACACCTTTGTTCCCTTATTGACCAAGTTGTATGATCTATATTTGCAGCACGAGTTTATTATCAGCACTGACTACCCTTATCTAAGATGGAAATAGGTGTCACCCCTGGGGTAAATTTACAGTCTCCCCTCCAGTTATCTAAGTTACTCTTAAACAGGGTCATTGAGGAGCTCTGTTTTATGTGAATTGGGAGTTTGTTCCAGAGGAGTGGCAATCTCTGGAAGACATATCTATCTCTCCAGCATCTCCTGTTAATATTGTAGGCTAGGTTAAGATTGCTGCCAGGTTAGGTGAAGATCACTGGAGTGAGTGAATCTTGTCCCATTTGACTTGTGGATGTGTAGCATTTCCATTAGGACAGGTTCCGAGACTGTTCTGTAGACCAGGCACAAGTTGCCTCTTATCAGCCTATAAGATACAGAGTATAGTGAGAGGGCCTTCAGTCTGTCCATGTCGGTCATGTGTTGAAGGCCCTGAATTTTCTTGGTGAGAAACCTCTGAGGTCTCTCCAGCTGCTGCAGGTGTCTGGTGAAGTGCATACAGAAGGCCGCATTGTACTCTATTAATGGACTGATGAGGGATGAGTACAGGGGAGTTATGACATCCTTAGCTCTGGATGAGGTGCCCTTACTTATGAGATGTGAAACACAGAAGGCCTTCCTTACCACTTTGGACATGTGGTGATTGAAGTTAAGGTCGCTATCAACCTGTGTACCCAAATTTCTCACCGCAGGGTTTGAGCTAAGGGTGATAGTGGTAATATTGTAATTTGCAGGAACTTCCACTTTGCCAAAAGGGATGATAATGCATGTTTTGCATTTAGTTTAAGTCTGTGGCTTTGGCACCAATCATTTGTCAGTATAAGCCATTTTTATAGTACATCAGCATCACTGGGGGATGCAAGGATTGCACCCAGTTTGCATTCATCGGTGAACTTGGTAAGCCACAGGCCATCTATTTTCACCTGGAATTTTGAGAAATAGATTCCAAACAGTAGGGGGCCCAGCACAGATCCTTGTAGAGGTGAAATCCCCAACTTTGACTGTATGCTTTCTGTCGGTGAGCCAGTTGGCTACTCATCTAGTGACATATGGGTTAATTCCCAGCTGGGTGAGTTTTTCAATGATGCCTGAATCGGGGATTGTGTCAAAAGCCTTGGCTAAGTCAAGATAGGCTTTATGTACTGTTTTGCCTTATCCAGGGCTTTGGTGACATTCTTGAAGTCTACCAGGTTTAACAAGCATGATCTACCTTTTTACGAAGCCAAACTGGACTGGGTCAAGAGTTTAAAAGTCACCTATGTTGTGATGCCCCTGCACTGGCCCAGTAATCAAGGAGCCTCAATCCTCAACCCTAGCACCAGTGAGGGACATCCACATTGGGAGTATGACAAGTACACACACAGTAAAGTACGATTTCCCTTAAGAGCACACAGAGATCACAGTCAGTCTGGGGCTGGTTTCTCCCTCTTTCTCCAGATCCACAATAAGACTCTCCACTGGCGCAGCTATAGAGTTGAGTTCTTAGCCGGGGTTCTGAGCCAAGTCCTGCCAGCACTCCTTCTGTCCAACCAGTGCTTCGTGTCCCTGTCTAAGAAGCTCTCTCACACACACACACACAAACACACACACACACACACACACACACACACACACACACACACACACACACACACACACACACACACACACACACACACACACACACACACACACACACTCACTTTGAGATTTGATTTATATACAAACACACACCTGGGAAATGCTGGTACAGGTTTACTAGATATGACCCCTTCTTCCCAGACTATAAGGTAGTTATCACTGCCACCATTATCAGCTACTTTAAGGCCCTTCCCAAAGGGTGACCAATTTTACTGTGTAATGTTACTATTATCCAAATGGTAAGTGTGACCAAGGCCAAGACAATTTAGGAGTGGACTATACAGTGTCACCAAATACATATGCAAGCACTCTAAGAGCTTAAAGATCTCTAAATAAACCAGCCACAATTAAAAGGTTTAAATATATTTAATAATAAATTATAAAGGAACAAGACAATATTTAATAACAGACACAGTCACTTCAGAATTCAGAATCACAGGAAATATTTTAAAACAACATTGCAGGACAGTCTCAAGTAAATACAGAAAACATCTAAACTAATCTTTACTATATTCCTAACTGTATCTAAAAGATACTATGCCTAAATCTTACTTACAGAGCAAGGAAAATGTAGATATGTGCCAAATGGATGTTTTCAGATCCAAGACAAAATACAAAATGCACAGTCTCAGAAAGCGTTCCCAAATTAATATCAAAACATTACTGCTGGGTAAGCTGGATGACATCACTATTTGTCACCTGCTTCAGTTCCCAGGCCAACAAATACTTAACAACATGTAATATTTCTGTGTGAAAAATACTAATCTCTCAGATGTGCAGCTACTAGGAAGTCACAGAGTAATAAAAGCACCTTACATTCCAAACCTAGTAATCATTTCTGTTTCAGGACAATAGGAAGAAACCTCTAGCTGTAGATATCCGGTTACCTTGCTGCCTTGAAACTTAACTTTTATAGCACATCATAAAACACTTTTAACTTATTTTCTTGAAGTTTTGCAAGTTAACTCTGTATGTTCCAACTACTACCATTAATATAGTTTATATATATTTCTGTTCTTTTCCAGTAGGGTACACTGTGGCTACATTCTTGAAGTTCAGTACATAACATACAGTTCAACACACACTTCTGCACCAGTAGTTTAATATACACATAACATATAGTTCTCTTACATTTGTAAGACAAGCCTATGGATCATATTAATGTTCACAAATGGCATATGATTATTTACAAAATACCAGATAGCTGGGCTGGCAGTGTCACATTTCTATATAAATCATATTAATATTTTCTAGTGACATATAATTATTTACAAAATTCCAGCTAGCTGGGCTGGCAGTGTCACATTTCTATATAAATCATATTAAATTTTTCTAGTGACATAATTATTTACAAAATTCCAGCTAGCTGGACTGGCAGCATTTCGGTTTGTCACATATGTATTTGTTGATAAGGTCCATAGTGAGCACACTGAACTGTTGATTGGGTTAAATAAACATTTGTCCAAAATGACAAACAGAAAGCTTTATTTGCATTCTGGTTATTTCCAGCAGCAAATATTAGCAAAAAAGGTTGATAACATCGGAGTAGCTATAACTCAAGTATGCTAAACATACATTGTGTTAATCATTTACAAGGTATGGTCAAAGGTGTGCAAACATTAAAATTCTGAAAGGCACTTAAGTTAGTGTTAAGTAAGTTAAACACTCAAAATATATCTACATAGAAAGAAAACATTTTAGAAATACAGAAAAAAAGATTCTTTTTCATAGTAGTATGTGTCTTTCATTTTCATCTACAAGGGATCTTCTGAAACAAAGCATTTCTCTCTAAAATGGGTCCACATTTCTTTGCTAGTTTACATGATACAATAACAACTCCTGCAATGCATTTCTCTAACATCAGAGCACAGTCTGTGGGTAATGTAGCCCTCATTACCGACACTGCAGAAGGGTGGCATTGGCAATATGTATGTTTTTTCCTTTACTGGTATGAGATGAACTTCCTCTTCAAGGTGGTAAAAAGTCTGGACACTGGTGATGAAGGTGTCACTACAGAGCATTAGCAGGTGCTGAATACTGGAGGTGAACACAGAGTGGAACATCCCAGCCTTGTGCCTTCGGGGCTTACTATTCAGTCCCCTGTAATGGTAGCAATGGAGGTGGAGTTGGATGACTATGGTCACTATGGTGGACATATCGTAGCTCTGATTTTGTGGATTCAGTCCATTTGGTAGCTGAGCATCAGATGACTATGGAGATATCTACGTATAACCATATAAGTCAGCACCACTTGCCTGCCTGTGTCAGGTCTGTGACACCATGGCCAACAATGGCACTGTGAATGCTGCTACTGATGCTCTAACACAGCATGCTGGTGTTCTGTGGGGCACCTAGGATTTGGCATGCATGGCTCTGCATGCATACTGAATGTATTACTTCAGGATGTTCATTTCAGCCTGAAAGCATATTTTGAATCTTGTACTGCTGTGCTTGACCCTCATCCAACAGCTGCAGCAGCATAACACAAACATCACACAACTGACCAGGTATTGCCGAGTACTCTGATGCTGTAAGTGAAGTGGTGTAACAGGGAACAGAGTGACCAAGATAGCAGCCACTATACTGCATCCCACAGTGGTCATTCCATTCACTGGTGCTCCATAGATTGTCAGTTATGCCAGACAATCAGCTAAAGATCATTGCCAGAATCACATCCATGATCCCCTCCTGTGAGTATGTCATCTTCATTACCTTTCATGCTGCTGTGTGGCATATTTACTCCATTTGATCAGTCCTTGAATATCTGGCATATGACACCTTCACAATTACACTATAATAAACCCCATAAGGGTATGATAATGATTTCACGGCCGTGATATATACCACTAACGTGTCATACAGAAAGACATCTCTGGATGTAACATGGTCCCTCAAAATGAATGGCAGTGTAGTCTGCAGCTAAACCAGCATTTTCTTACTGGCACTTGGTGCAACACATGGAATATGCTGACAACAAGTTTTCCTGATCATTTGTACATCTGCATTTATATACACACACACAATGCACTGAGCTCATCAATAATAACATCGCACACTCTGATCCCAAGGATATTCTTGACCCCACTATCCATGAAAATTTATTTTACCTTGAAATCACCTTGAAACAAGTTTTAGACTTCCTGTGAAAAAGCTAAAAGATATATTTCCATGTGATCGTACAACATAGTGGGCTGCAGTCTCATCACTGCCGAGGCTTGTCTATAGTGTTCATGGCTGATGCCTGGAGAATGGCCCTTGTGACCCTCATTTTGCAATGGTAGCCCCTATACAGACCCAGGTAATTACAAGCTCAACAGCCTTATATATAAAGCCATGGAGCATATCATAGCAAAACTCACTTATGCAAACATAGAAAAAACTGAACTAGACCCCACTCTGGTTTTGTGAAGGACAGGCCCTGTCTCCTGAAACTAGTAAGCTTCTTTGAAAAGGTTAAAGAGGCTAGAGACACTGGTCACTCTGTGCACACTGCTCATCTTGGCTTGGCTGGCCAGTGTTCTTGAAAAATACTATTAAACAGTGTAAATACCTGTGTTGTCCACTGCATTGCAAATTGGCTATCAAATAGATCCTACTTTGTTAAAGTTGCTGGCACATTCCTTGAATACAAAATTGTAATGAGTGGGATACCAAAGAAATTCACACTACGTAATTTCCTTTTTGGCATTTATTTTGCCTCTATCCAAGCCAATATCCTTGAAGTGTAGTTGACCAAGTTTTGCTGATAACTGTGAACTAGCCACGTTTATTCTCTCATTCACTGATGATAAACAGTAACAGTAAGGGTTGGAATATGCACATATCTGATATACAAAAAGGATCTCAAGTTAAATGCAAAAAAAAAAAAACTGCAGCATCTTAGCTTCTGGAAAAATGCTGCTTGCACCTTGTATTATGAATATACTCCTTTTAAGATAGGTCATAAAGAGACCTGGATACTTATGTGGACAACTCTCATTCGGTAATCATATTTCCACCATAGTCAGGAAGTTCTTCTTTATGGCCCATGTATCTGTGAAGTAGACACATTAGCCATTATGCCATACCCCCACCATATATAGTTTTCTTTTGCTTGCACTGGTTCATAGGTAAATACTAGGCTAAATGCCCTCATAGGCTGTTTCAAACTCAGACAATTTCCATAAAGGTGAAAATCAAACCCTGCACCTTGCATCCGTGAGGTAAATACTTTAACCATTAAGTGACCCTTCCTTTTCATTGTTAAGAGATGAAAATGTAGAGCTCAAGAGAAGAGTCACAGTGTAAGAGTCAAGATTAGATTACATGGAATAAAATTTAGCTAAAAAAAACTACAACTTTATAGGGTCACAGAGCAAATGGTAGGATGTGACTATATAGGTTTTAGTCATAAAGCTATTTAGAGGGCTAGGGATCTCAAATATTGAAGTAATCCTACAGCGAGCTTTTGTGCCCCACAACAAACAAAGCAAAAGAAACTGAACGTACCGAGAATGAAAGATCATCTCAACAACTAACCTGCTATAATCAGTTTGCACCAGACAATTCACTAGATTCCCAGGCCATCATCATAACATACATCCCAAACAACGTATTTCTGACTCAAGTAACATAACCGGGTGATGCATATTAGTTTTCTTGAACATTACAGCTAACAAAATGAAGCAGCAGTGGCACTGTCATGCAATATCTGCTGATATATAACATACTAAAACAAAGACATCATAAGCAACACTTACAACTGTAGACAATCACACAAAGCTTTATATGGGAAGTGGCTATGCTTCCATGCACCACCCACAGATCTTCATATTGGGGAATGTCTACGTAACCATTCACAATCCACAGATCTTGATCTGTGGGCAATAAGATTGTTATGCAATCATACAACATGCTCATTATACAACACCAACATTCTAATGATGAATAACAAAATGCAAGTTAACACCTTGCAATACAAGACAGTGTCTAATGGCCGCCACTGCAGTGATCCCTGCTCTGCTTGACATGTATGGGAGTCTATTCCATAGCATGGGCAGTCTCTGGGTTATGGACCTGTCCCTTCAGCGGATTTCTTTTTAGATGTAGCATTTAACAGAGCTGGGTCAGACATGGCTTTGTAAGTACAAATGTTTAAGGCCTAGGATAAATGGGGAGCAATGAGATGTGCCACATAGAAGAACTTTCTGACTACAGTGGCAATGTGGTGTCAAAAGAGAGGTTGCTGTCAACCTGTGTCCCCAGATCTCTTATAACACCTTCTGTGTTCAGTGGACTACATGATGACACATTTTTGGCATTGAGCTTAAAGCCATGGTTTTCAAACTTTGTCAGCCAGAGTCCCTTCATGCTGACCTGGACTTCAGGTCAGCATGAAGGGACTCATACTGACCTGCTGACCTGGACTTCAGAGAAGTAGATACCAAACAGGAGAGGACCCAGGACCGAACCCTGTGGGACTCCACTAATGACTGGTCGGCAGTCTAACTTGGAGTCAGCCACTTTCACACTGTGGGTTCTACCTGTGAGTCAGTTTGCAACCCACCTAGTGATATAGGGGTTGATGCCTAGCTTAGTGAGTTTTTCTATGATTAATGAGTGGGGAATGGTATCAAAGACCTTGGTCAGATCAAGGTAGGCTGTATGAACCACCTTGCCTTCATCCACAGCTCTGGTGACTGACTCAAATAAGTTGACCGAGTTGAGCAGGTATGATCTACCCTTCACAAAACCAAACTGTGTGAGATCCAGAGTTTGGAGATTCCCTATATCCTTGTTTATTAGTGCCATGATGATGCATTCCATAGTTTTGCATATCAGACTTGTCAGGCTAATGGGGCGATAGTTTCCCAGGGTCTGTAGTCACTCCTCCTTTGTGGAGAGGGATGACTGTAGCAGTGCGCCATTCGGTAGGGACAAAGCCTGAGGTGAGGCTGTGACTGAACAGGGCACACAGGTGAGGTGCAAGATCACTCTGTAGTTCATGTAGAACACAGCCAGAGATATTGGCAGGTCTCATAGAAGCTGTATTCTTCGCCTTGGACAGTGCTGTTTTTACTGTGCAGCATTAATACTGGGTGCCTGGCAATCTACTGGTATTGTGATTGCTCCTTTGGGGGGGTTAAAGTTGGCACTGAATCTGTCGGCCAGTATATTGGCAATATCTGTTGGCTCGGTATAGGAGGTACCATTATGCAGTAGCTCAGAGCAAATCTGGGTATTGTCATGGAGATTCTTTACATAACTATAGAAGGCCTTTTGGTTGTCTTTACTATCTGCTGCAGTTCTGTTTTCATAGCTAGCTTTAGAGGATTTGATGAGGGAACTCAACTTTTTGTTGAGGCTGATAAGGGAGTTTTTCCAGTCTTGGGACTTCATCTTATTCTGCATCAGTTTCCTCCTCTGTTGTAGAGTTTGTTTATGGCAGGGTACCACCAGGTTGGCTTTCTTTTTTTGGAGGAGAGCGCCTTGGTTCTATTGGGTATGGTGAGATCCATGCATTTGTGTACATGTTCATACAGTGCATTGGTGTATGATTTGGTGGTCATGCAACTATTCTCCATTTGCATGGGTGCCGTGAAGTTAGCCACTTCTATTTTTAGGAGCCCAGAGTTAGCTTTGGAGAAGCTTTTCATGGTGGTTACCTTTTCGGGGGGGGGGTGGATTTCCATGGTGATTTGTTTGTGGTCGGATCTAACCAGGGAGGAGTTGACTACTGGTGTAGAGCAACAGTCGCCCATGTTAGTAATGACCAGGTCAAGGATGTTGCTACCTCACACATCTTTGTACCATCCTATACCCCATTACCTAATATAGGTTCTAAATTGGAAAGAAGCAAAAAGACAGTGGGTGATGGTTATATATTCGCTTAAGGGTTTACTGCATTTTACTGGTGCATTTTCAAGAAAGTGGTGTCAGCCCTAAGAAAGATGACTGCTCATAATTAAATGTTACTATTTAAATATTTAAAGTTTAGATTATTTTTAAGGTAAATAATAAGATATGTTCTTAGCTGGTTAGTTTTGACTAGATGTCAGTGATACCAAACAGTTGTCCGATGCTGGAAAACTTTGTGCAAGTATGTGTGTAAAACGTTGGTCAACTTTTAACTATTGCTAGAAAAACTGCACTGGTAGGCACTGGGCTCAGTTTGAAGAGTAGGAAATCCTGGACAGCCAGTGATTATAACTCCAAACTCTAGCTGTACAGTGTAAAGCTCATCTAGATTTTGTTTATTTATTTATTTGCAGTTTGTTGACCGGGAAAGTCCATTGGGCCTAGATGAGCTTGTTTTCAATAGAGGCCTGGGGAGAAAAGCTCCAAGAAACAGTATTTGCAAAATCTACAATAAAACTCCAATATAGCATTTTCAATATTTACAATAATAAAGAAACAAAAAATGTAAACAATAGCTAATGTATATGAGGATAGTAAACCTGAACAATTAAACTGGAAATATGCATCCATTTGTTTTTTTTTTTTTTTTTGTTTGTTTTTTTGAGATAGGAAGGGGTAGGTGGGGTGGATACCATCAGTTGGGGTGAGAGCAGGAGCATTCCCAGAGAGAGGAGAAATGAGAGTGGAGTAAGGTCTTGAGGGTAGATAGATTATGGGTAGTTCTAATGTGTGGGGGAAGTGAATTCCATGATCTGGCGGGGGAGAAAGATAGTAAGAGTTGTCCTGGAGAAAGTATGGGTTTGTAACTTTCGAGGAGATTTTGATTATTGGATCTGAGTGTTCTATGTGGATGATGCATTTTTAGGGTAGAGGAGAGAGAAGGACAGTTAGAGGGTTTGAAAATGAGCTTATGTGCTGTTGTAAGTTGAATGTATGTTAGACAGTTTGGGAGTTCCTACAAATTTATGGAATGGAGGAAGTTGCAGTGATGAGTGGAGAATATGGATCCAGTGGCAAACTTGGATATTTTATTATAGCAGGAAGATAGTTTAGATTTGAGGGTTGACTGAAGGTTGGTAAGGAGAGGGACTCCATATAGGAGAGAGGGAATGAGGTAAGTGGTGGATAGAAGTTGTTTGGATGAGGGATTAAGCTAACGACTGTGATGACAGAGCATTCCAAGCTTTTAATGTTTTTTTTTAATATTTTTTTCTAGGTGTGTGTCGAATTTTAATTGATCATTGATAAGGACTCCCAGCAGTTTTGCATAGGGAACTATTTCAATAGAGGTCTTGTTATGGCTGAATATAGAGAAGGATGCTTTGTCAATACCGGTGTGTATAGAGACTTGGCAGAGCAGATGATGGTAGAGTCATCTGAGTATTGGACGAGTTTAGCATTAGGGATGTTGTGATGGAAGTCATTAATAAAAGTGTTGAATAGTAAGGGGCCCAATATGGAGCCTTGTGGAACACCTGTTGGACTGTGGAAGAAGGAGGAAGTGTAGCTGTTCCATTTTATGGCTTGTTCCCTGTCTGAGAGGTAGCTGCTGAACCAGCTGATAGAAGAAGAGGAAAGGTTGAGATGAGAGAGACTGGACAAGAGGAGATTGTGGGAGACTGTATCAAAGGTCTTGGATAAATCGAGGAGGAGGGTAGATACTATATTGCCAGAATCACGAGCAGAATTAATGATTTTGAGAAAGAAGAGCAGGGTAGTAGTGGTGGTGCTGTGTCCAGGTCTAAACCCATGTTGTGTGGGGGGCAATAGTTGATTGTCTAATAGGTAGGGTAGGAGTTGTAGGTGAATACATTTTTCAAGAATTTTAGAGATAGGGGACAGGATAGCTATTGGGTAAAAATTGAAGATTGTTAAGTTGGTATCCCCTTTATGTAGGGGAATAATCAAGGATTTTTTCCAAAGGAGGGGTACATAGGACTCTTGAATAGAGCGGTTTATTAGGATGCAAATGGGTAGAGCTATGTCATCGGCAGCTAACTTGAGAAAGTTAGATGGAATATTGTCAGGGGCATTAGAACAAAGTTTTAATTTTAGTAGGAGTTTTTATGGTATGTGTAGGAATAGGCTTGAGAGTAAAAGGAGGAAGATGAGCATTTTTGGAGGATGAAGGGACTGGATTGGGTGTATTGGATGAGGTATTATTTGGGAAAGATGAGGTGAGTTTGGCTATGGAATCAATGAAAAAGGACTTGAATTGAGTAGCTAGGACATGGTCAGGAGACTTGGGGTCAGGGCAGGGGTTCTCTTTTTTGCCAGGAGAGAAGACTGAGGAAATACTACTCCAGAATTTTTGGGGGTTGGTTTTATGGTTGTTTTGAAGTTTAAAACAGTAGGATTTTCGGTCGGTAGCTATTTGTTTTTTTACCTGATTTCAAAGTTGCTTGTATTCAGCCAGGGAGTTGGGTGTTTTGAATTTTTAATAGTATTCCATGTTTTGTCTAACCCAGCCACTGGGGATGCAAAAGCCAGTGCATTTCTTTGTGCCGGTCCCAAGCCCGGATAAATGGGGAGGGTTGCGTCAGGAAGGGCATCCGGCGTAAAACTTCTGCCAAAAATTACTGATGCGGAGAACTTTTCATAATTGCATACCGGATCGGTCGAGGCCCGGGTTAACAACGACCGCCACCAGTACTGTTAGCCAACAGGGTGCTGGCAGAAATTGGGCTACTGTTGGCCGAAGGAGAAGAGGAGGCGGCGTGCCAAGGCAGGAAGATAGGAGGAAGGTTAGGAGTGTAGCAGTGAGGGTAGGAACTTTGAATGTTGGCAGTATGACTGGTATAGGAAGAGAGCTAGCTGATATGATGGAGAGAAGGAAGGTTGATATATTGTGTGTGCAAGAGACCAGATGGAAGGGAAGTAAGGCCAGGTGTTTAGGAAATGGGTTCAAATTGTTCTATCATGGTGTGGATGGCAGGAGAAATGGGGTAGGGGTTATACTAAAGGAACAATATGCCAAGAGTGTTTTAGACGTGAAGAGAGTGTCTGACCGAGTGATGTTTATGAAGCTCGAAATTGATGGTGTAATGATGAATGTTGTTAGTGCATATGCTCCTCAAGTTGGGTGATGGAAGAGAAAGAAATTTTGGAGTGAGTTGGATGAAGTTGTGGTGAGTGTACCCAAGGGTGAGAGACTAGTGATTGGGGCGACTTTAATGGGCATGTTGGTGAAGTGAACAGAGGGGATGAGGAAGTGATGGGTAGGTATGGATTTAAGGAGAGGAATGCAGAAGGTCAGATGATTGTGGATTTTGAAAAGGATGGACATGGCTGTGGTGAATCGTATTTTAAGAAGAGGGTGGAGCATAGGGTGACGTACAAGAGTGGAGGAAGATGCTCACAAGTTGATTATATACTATGTAGGAGGGCCAGTCTTAAGGAGATTGGAGACTGTAAAGTGGTGGCAGGGGAAAGTGTAGTTAAGCAGCATAGATTGGTGGTATGTAGAATGACGTTGGTGATCAAGAAGAGGAGGAGAAATGTGAAAGCTGTGCCAAGGATTAAATGGTGGAAGTTAAAAGGCTGATTGTGAAGTGGAGTTTAGGGAAGAGTTAAGACAGGCACTGGGAGGCAGTGGAGAGTTACCGAATAGCTGAGTAACTACAGCAGAACTAGTAAGGGTGACTGCTAGAAAGGTGCTTGGTGTGACATCTGGACAGAGGAAGGAGGACAAGGAGACCTGGTGGTGGAATGAGGAAGTACAGGAGAGTATACAGAGGAAGAGGCTGGCGAAGAAGAAGTGGGATTGTCAAAGAGATGAAGAAAGTAGACATGAGTATAAGGAGATGATGGCGAGAGAGGTAAAGCTAAGGATAGGGCATATGGAGAGTTGTACAAGAGATTGGACACTAAAGAGGGAGAAAAGGACCTGTACCGATTAGCTAGACAGAGGGACAGAGCTGGGAAAGATGTGCAGCATGTAAGGGTGATAAAGGATAGTGAGGGAAAGGTACTCACAAGAGAGGAGAGTGTGTTGAGTAGATGGAAAGAGTATTTTGAGAGGCTGATGAATGAAGAGAATGAGAGAGAGAGAAGGTTGGATGATGTGGGGATAGTGAATCAGGAAGTGAAACAGATTAGCAAGGAGGAAGTAAGGGCAGCTATGAAGAGGATGAAAATGGAAAGGCGCCTTGATGACATACCAATGGAAGCATGGAGGTGCTTAGGAGAAATGGCAGTGGAATTTCTAACTAGATTGTTTAATGAAATTTTGGAAAGTCAGAGGATGCCTGAGGAGTGGAGAAAAAGTGTTTTGGTACCTATCTTTAAGAATAAGGGTGATGTGCAGAGCTGCAGTAACTACAGAGGGATAAAACTGATTAGTCACAGCTTGAAGTTATGGGAAAGAGTAGTGGAAGCAAGGTTAAGAATGGAGGTGATGATTAGTGATCAGCAGTATGGTTTCATGCCAGGAAAGAGCACTACAGATGCAATGTTTGCTCTGAGAGTGTTGATGGAGAAATACAGAGAAGGTCAGAAGGAGTTGCATTGCGTCTTTGTAGACTTGGAGAAAGCATATGACAGGGTGCCTAGAGAAGAGTTGTGGTATTGTATGAGGAAGTCGGGAGTGGCAGAGAAGTACGTAAGAGTGGTACAGGATATGCACGAGGGTAGTGTGACAGTGGTGAGGACTGCAGTGGGAGTGACAGATCCGTTTAAGGTGGAGGTGGGATTACATCAAGGATCAGCTCTGAGTCCTTTCTTATTTGCAGTGGTGATGGACAGGTTGACAGATGAGATCAGACAGGAGGCCCGTGGACTATGATGTTTGCAGATGACATTGTGATCTGTAGTGAGAGTAGGAATCAGGTTGAGGAGACTCTGGAGAGGTGGAGATATGCTCTAGAGAGCAGGAAATGAGGGTCAGCAGGGCTAAGACAGAATATATGTGTGTAAATGAGAGGGAGGGTAGAGGAATGGTGAGGATGCAGGGAGTAGAGTTGGTAAAGGTGGACGAGTTTAAGTACTTGGGATCAACAGTTCAGAGTAATGGGGAATGTGGAAGAGAGGTGAAGAAGAGAGTACAGGCTGGGTGGAATGGGTGGAGAAGAGTGTCAGGAGTGATTTGTGACAGACGGGTATCCGTAAGAGTGAAAGGGAAGGTCTACAAGAGTGTAGTGAGACCAGCTATGTTATATGGGTTGGAGACAGTGGCATTGACAAAAGGCAGGAGTCAGAGCTGGATGTGGCAGAGTTAAAGATGTTAAGATTTGCAATCGGTGTGACTAGGATGGATAGGATTAGGAATCGGTATATTAGAGGGTCAGCTCATGTTGGACAGTTTGGAGACAAAGCAAGAGTGGTTTGGACATGTGCTGAGGAGGGATGATGGGTATATTGGGAAAAAGATGCTAAGGATGGAGCTGCCAGGTAAGAGGAATAGAGGAAGGCCTAAGATAAGGTTTATGGACGTGGTGAGAGAGGACATGCAGGCGGTTGGTGTGACAGAGAAAGATGCAGAGGATAGGAAGAAATGGAAAGAGATGATCGGCTGTGGCGACCCCTAACGGGAAAAGCCGAAAGAGAATGATGATTCCATGTTTTGTCTCAGATATGCATAAGGGTTTTAGTCTCTTTGGTTAGCCAGAGGAGAGTATTGGATTTGATTCTTTTAGTTCTGGAGGAGGCAAAGCGATTTAGTAGATTAGTGAATACTGTGTTGAAGTGAGACAGTGGCATCCAGAGGAAGAGCCTTTAGAGGGTTCCAGTTAGTCTGTTTTAAGGAGTTGGAGAAGGTTTGAGGGTTGAAGTTATTTAAGGTGCAGGATGTGATATATCTGTGCTGTTGATGGAGGGGAGAAAGGGAGTGGCATGCGAAAATTGTTACAGGGTTGGTCTTTCATTCAAGGCAATGGTGTACATTTATCATTCACTCTTACAGACAATTATCTTTTCTATATGAAAGATTGGCAGTAGTAGGATTCAATCCTCATATTGTTATTCACACCTTGTAAAGTTTTGACAGCAGAACCAGTGAAGAAATTAAAACTCACAGGCCCTGGTTATCACATATTAATTAGTGGCAGTGGTGGGCTCCTGTAAATTTAATGCATATAGCCTGTAAAACAGTTTTGGTCACCAGAAAGAGTGTATATCATTGCAGCCACAAGGCAAATATACAGTAGGATACCATCACCTCTGTGGTAGTTATTTTATGTTTTTGTCAGAGTTATTAGGGAAACTGGTGAAAATGAGCTATGTAGTGTATGGTAAAATGCCAGTGTCACAACCGACTGCAAATCAAAAAATATTTTTGTATGCCAGTATGTACATGGAGGCAATGATAGTAGCCTTGTGTCCATCTTAGATGCAGCGCACTGAAACAGAAGGCAATCAGATACTGGATGAAGGTGCAGACAGCATGCAACAAAGCAATTCAACCCTTCCATTGGATAACCTTAAAATACAAGCTGAAAGGACTAGAGCTACATCTGGAAGTAAATGTCTCAAAGCAGATGACAGAATGAAACAGAAATGAGGTGTAAAATGGAGTGATAGCAGTGAAAGAGATAGAGAGAGGAGAATAACTAAAAAGCTAGAATACACATTTGGTAGAAAGCTTTTTACGGGTGTAAAAAGAGAGAATGCACAAATGAGTGAATGCTAATTTGTGTGAATCGCATATGATTGAATTAAGTTTTATACAGTGCAGGTAAGCAGGAATGTGCAAGAAAATTAATGTTTGAAGGAAAAAGCGGTGGTTGTGAAGATGTGTAAGACTGTGTTATAGCAGTTGTGAATATGCAAGTGTTCATAAGTTAGTGTTAGAGTAAGGGTCAGGTATGGGGATAGTCAGTGTTGTGAATGTGTTGTGTGTGTTCTGTAGCCTTTTGTCATGTTTAATGATACTGTTAAAGGGCTTTTAGTAATCTAATGTGCAGAGATAGGGAATGTATGCTTATGATTACGATTAGGGTAGCACACTTGTTAAGATGGTACGGGGGGGGGGTCTACGTAATGGTTGGTAACAGTAAGCCTGCTTCTGGGACACAACTGTCAAAAAGTACTGGCTTTCCATTATGAGAAATGGGGGAAATTATGGAGAGCTGAGGCAGACATTGCTTTTGGACACCACTTTACAAAACCTGACAGACATGCAAGGGTCTTCAAGACTTCAAAATCAGAATGAGATGATATACTGGAAAAAGGAGTTGCTGTACAAAAAGTGGAGTCTTAAAGAGGTGCTATAAGGAGAAGTGAAGCTTGTTCCAAATTTCTACTGGCCAGGCATTACAAAAGACATAAAAGAGAACTGCAAAAGTCATGTGCCTTGCCAAAAGATTGTTAAGACAGAAAGTAACATTAGGATGTACACAACAGGCATACCATTATGTAGACAAAAAGATCCAGTGGATAATCAAATAGTTATCTATCAGCAGCAAATGTCATCTATGATGTCTCCAAAACGTGAGACTGCTTCTAAAAAATGCTTATAAAATGACATGCATATATTACCACAAGCTTTTATTCTTGAGGGTTTTTCAGCAAAACTTGGATGGAGTAAGATATGAGAAAAATAGTAATAAACTTAAACAGTTACTGTTCTTTCAAAGAAAAAACATAAGTAAACTAAGCTGTATTAAAGTTGTGTCAAATTAAAAATGTAAAAACAAAATCTGCATTGCACTTGTCTTTTTAGTAAATTGTACTATGTAAAAGAAAATGTGTAAAGTTGTATATAACTGCATTGTCTGCTGTGGAAGCGTATTACTGGTTAAAAAATAAGCTATTCCTTGCTTCACCCTTGTTTCACAAATATATATATACACTGTTGCAAGATTACTGCTTCATGGAAATGCTGAGCTAAGTTACTTCCCTGTTTGGTCTCTGGCTTTGAGCATTTAGCTGTAGACAGAAGAAACCATCATCCAAAATATAAATCAAAACAAAATCTGCTTGAAACCTGTTTGGAATACATAAGTAGAGACAGCCTGTTTATTGAGAAGACATTATAGTAATTCAGTTAAGGGAACTGCCTGTTGTAACTTACACTTGGAACAGAGCTCGACTTTTGATCAACTACCTGTAAGAAATATGAGAATTTGTGCTGATTTTGAAAGCCAAGTAAGGGCACAGTGTAACTTTTTCACAAAAATCAGCTAATGACTGATTAGATGATAGAATGTTTTGTCTGTTTAAATTATTATTTTCATTTCCTTGTGCAAGTTGTGTACTGTCTACATATTTATATATAAAATGAAATGCTTTAACTTATTTATTTTAGATACAAAATTTTATTATTCAACTTTAGATTCTTGTGGCTCATTGCGGTGGTGGTGCTGTGGTAGCGTTATCGCCTCACAGTAAGACGGTGTCCTGTTTGATTCTCAATTAGAGCGTCTTCTGTGTGGAGACATGCGTGAATGGGCGCACCTTCGTTGAAGGTTGTGCATCAGGGCCGGCAATTTGGCACATAAAAATCTACTGCCAATCATTAGCAGACTGGAGTTCCGCTGTGGCAACCCCTAACTGGGAAAAGCCGAAAGACACAACAACTGGTGTTCTGACAATTGTGTAGTGTCCACCATTCGAAGGATGAATGACCTGCACAAATTACTACCACTAAAAGTACAGCTTATTTTAAGGCCAAAGAATAAAGCATATTCTTATTTTCTTAGCTTGGACTAACTGAAGGGAATGATACCTAAAGTTTGGGAAGTGAGTGATGATGCTACAGAGTTGGCATTTATCTTCTCCCATTCTGGACACAACATAATTTTGTTCACATTTTAATTACTGCAGGTAAGATTACATTGATAGGCACTGCCCTCAGTCTGCGGTAGATGTAATCCTAGGAATCCAGTGAATACAACTGAACTGTAGCTGTGCAGTGTGAAGCTCATTTGAGTGTGGCAGGGCTTAGCCTTTACCAAGGTAGAAGTGCACATTTAGCATTCACCCTTAATACCAATTGTACTTTGTCAACTGGCACCAGTGATGGAATTCAAACTCCATATTGCTGCTTCCAACTTGCACATTTTAACAGCAATTATTACAAGTTAAAATCCACAGACCCTGACAAGCATATCCACAAGCAAGTTATTTCAAGATGTATTATATGACAGTTTTACTACTAGCATACAGGTAAAATTAACAACATATGTTGAAGCAGTTATGCTGTTACTTAACAGCTCCTGTTGTACAGCATACTAAAGCTCAGCTATCACAAGTAAAATTAACAATTACAGCCAATCACTTGAATACATCACTTGAAACTCCCATTTGCATGCATTATGATTTCACTATTCTGACTTCACTACATACAATTGCTAAATATACATATCTGTTTAAGGACACCCATGCTTGATACAGCTATGACTGCTATAATTGTTTTGCCCATTCACTATTACTGCATTTTGTTTTGTTGTCTTAGATATTTTAATCATTGTTAAAATGCATAATGTTCACATAATATGGCATGATCCTACAGATATTTATAACCATGTAGGTAAGCTGGTTGAAAGACACATTCCAATCATGACCTGGGCCATGAGACAGAAACACATACAAAGGATCAATAACAAAACCAAAGTATTTTAAATGCAACAAAATTACAGCACAGTAAAGAAATGTAAGAAATATGATCTGTATACATGGATATAGGATGTATATACATACATTTTTGACACACAGACACAGGGTGGCAGGAGGTAGGAAGAATGAAATTCACTATAGGATTACTCTCCTAAAAGTTCACCATCAGTTGAAATGGGCTGTCAGATTTTGACCCACCAAACCAGCAGACATAACTTATCATGGTATTATTGAATTAGGAAGTGACAATTCTCACACTACAAATACATGAATTTGGATTTGTAGGTTAGACAGACTAAGGAGAAGAGCAAATGATACAGTGCACCTCAGTTTCAACATGGATGCCAAGTGTATATGCCACAGCAGGCCACTGGACAGCCAGACATGTCACAGACTAGGCTGCAACATGTTTAGCTGAATGCAAAACTGGCTAGATAAAAATGGCATTGGAAGAGACCATTATTAAATGATAGTTATCCAGGGCAGGAAATCCCATACCATAAGCATTAGGCCAAGCAAGGCTTTGTAAGAAAAAGAAAATCCCATACCATAAACATTAGGCCAAGCAAGGCTTTGTAAGAAAAAGACAAAAAAATCTGTAGTGAACAACAATGACTGGTTGAGAAGATAAGTACAAGAAGGAATACTGGGTGGTGTAGTTGAGCTTCTTGATGGTGTACTTTGGAGAAAAGTTTAGTACAAACTTACAAACCTATGAACAATATATGAAATTGAGCTGCTACACAGAGAGGTGCAACTATGTGCACATGCAGTATTGGAACCTTTTGGCAAAGCAGTTCTCCAAAGACAAAGTCTGTTCTTTGTTTCAAATATAAGTAGGATGTGATTGCACACATATTTGGTGACAAACAGCATTAAACAGTTTTGGGTTAGCTAACTCATTTATTAACTAGGTAAGTGAAGTAGCTCATTCCAGACCAGTTTAGGCATGGCAGACAACCCAAGTCACAAACACACGCACTTACGCACACACACACACACACACACACACACACACACACACACACACACACACACACACACACACACACACACACATACATACACACCTACATTCCTCATGGGATCATGTGGGATCATGCTTTTATCATTATGGAAGCAATTGTGTACCCCTGCGACCCTCAGATCTGTGTTTGCCTGTGCTTCTAGTAAGGTCACTCTAAGGTAAACTTGTTTAAGAGGAGGAAGCAGACAAAGAACAATACATTGTCTTTGACCTTTGTGGTGGTGCTTTCAATGATTAATACAATCCTAACTGGAATGAAAAATAATGGGTCGGAACTCTTATTCCAGTCCTGGGGATGGTGTTTGACATATTGTGTCTGGTTGTCATATACTTTTATCTGACGCAATGTACAAAGTTGCATGGAACCTCTGTGTGGGCTCACCACATGCCAGGCAAAGTGTGGAATCAAGAACAATCACAAGCCATGCAAGAAGTGGTGAATCACTGTGGACAAACACTGGCAATTGGGTTTCTCTACAAAAGCAGTCAATGGTACTATAGAAAAGATTTCCTGATCGGATGGGATTGGGATGCAGTCTCCAAAGATGTAGTAATGAATGCATACTCTGAAGCTTCAATAACTAGAGAAATAACTATATGTTTATGTTCTGGTAATCACAGACATTCACTGGATTTCTCTTGGGCATGTGATTAATCCGTTATTGGCCCACTTAGAGAAGACCTTCATTCTGTTATGGATGTCTCCAAATTAATAATCCTCTAGTAAGGAAGCAGAGGATAAAGTCTCCTCAGTGTCAGACATGTAAGACTAGGTGGATGGCATCTGATAAATAATCCAGTTTGTCTGCGTCTGAGTCCAAATTATTATGACCCCAACACTGATGGCTTATCTGAGATAGGCTGCAGATTCTTAAGGAAAACCATGAAACCCTGTGTCAGTCTCTTTAGGTCTTGGATGACAGCCTGGGTTGGGGGAAGAGGGGAGGCTAACCTAGCTCAGGATGAGGTAAGATGGCTTTCATTCAAGACGTGGTTATTTTGGGCTTGCTTTTAGAGTTGGATACCACCTTTAAAGTCTCCAGTTATTGGTGGGTGCCAAGAACTTCAATATAAGAAGCCACAGATAGCCTTGCTTTCAAGACTGAGGTATAAGGCCTTCAATTATCATTATATGGACATCAAAACCAGGTGTCCAAGGAGAGGTATCCCGACCAAATAACTGAAGAGCTTCAGCTTGAGATGATGGGCTTTCTTCTAATAGCATATGGCCATCTTGAAGGCCATCACCAGGAACTTCAGTTCAAGTAGGCCTCAGGGACACAGGCCAAGCAAGAGCCTCACTGATCACTGGCCCCAGTGTCCCCATCCAGGAGGACCTTCAGTTGGTGGCTACAAAAGTGGTTCACTGGACTTGATGCCCTTGAGCATAGGAGGGCCTTGAGACTTGATTAGTAAGTTGTTGGCTCAACAGTGTCCCTTCTTACATGTGTGATTCTCTTTGTGTTTTTAGGTGGGACAGCCATGGATGATTATATCAGATGGAAGGCATGCAGCCTTTTCTGATTTAAGTAGTCATGGACATCTTTTTGCTTTCCATTTATTGGTCTAACTGAACTTCATGCAATGGGGACAACATGAGAAATTATACTGTGTGCCCAAATAAAATCACCAGTGGCAAAAACCTTTGTGTGGAATTGGTTGCAAGTAATACAGTTAGTCACTTTAGATACCGGCATCTACCCTGAGATCCTACAACTAGATAACCCATGACAAGCTGTAGCAATAATTGGCATCCTAAAGTCACTATGCTGTAAAAAGCAAAGTGACAACAACAAAAATGGAGACTTCTCTAGCAGGTACGTTCCTTTGCTCTGGAAGCAAAACTGAAGGGTTAACAGCACTTTGTACTTGCACTGACTACTGATACTTCTTTCTCAAATTTCAGCAAGAAAGAACTGAAGATGGCATTCATGGACATCTTTCTTACAGATTCATTGGTAAGTACTAGGCTGTCTGCCCTTATAGGTCATTTTAAACCTATCGAATTTCCCTTTAAAGTTGATAATCAAACCTTGTTCCTTGTGTCTGTGAGGCAAACACCTTAACCATTATGCAGCCCCCAAACCTCTATACCACAGGCATCCTGATGTCTAGCTAAGAAGGTGTTCTCCCATCTGAGAAGGGAGCAGGTGAAAAATTCAGGACATCAGGTTAGTTGTCAGGCCTTCCTTGACAGAAGTAGCAATGAATCTATGAACCTATGAACCTATGAACCTATAAGTTAGCACTGGTGTGTCAGTGAAGAAAATGAAGAACATCTTCTAAACCCGGTGGATAAGCTCTCTTTAGAGGAGGCAGTGATGTCCTACTGAAATGTCAGCACTCAAAATGTTGAGTGCCGAATAACAGAAAAAATTCAGGAGAAGAGTAAAACTCTAATATTGTTCTTCTCCTAAAAACATTTTTTGCATTGGGGGTAAGCCCCACTGCACCCTTCCATGTGGAGGCAGACCCCCACATTCCCCCAGACTTATATATACCAACTCCGAGATTGTCATACATTGTAAAGAAATGGAATATTCTGAGAAATGGCAATCTCAGACTTATTATGTGAGTCCAGATATTTGGACATTCATTGTCAGCATTACAAGGCTGAAATGGGCCCCTGCATATCAAACAGGTACTGGAAGTGACAGACTGATGGTCATCTATGGGAGATATCTGTAGATGAGGTCACTGTGCGTTTAAACAGTTCTGAGGTAGTAAGACTGCAAGAGTATATGAGATCCAGACAGAAATGTGTTAGATATTTTTTAGGAATGTCATGGTTAATTTGTCTTTTTAATTTTGCATGGAAGATGGGGACAGTACTCCTGTCCTGGAAAACTGCGGTTTCAGTCCTCATTTTCAAAAGGCTCAACAACATCTCTGACAAAGCCTATTACAAAGTGCTAAAAAATTGATTGCCTGGCAGATGAGCCCTTGATAGATGTGAGGCCAAAATCTTAACTACCAAGGCATACTCTGGTAATACAGTAAAAAGGTACAGAAGGTTATTATATATGCAGGAGGAAGAAGGTCATGACAACCCCTGAACTGGTGTTACAAATACTAAATAAAAAGCATTAGAAATGTCTTACTCAGAATGATAAATTGATGTATGTAGATAGATAATCTGTACTCTAAATAGTGAGCACATTTATTTGTTTATTTCTTACTGGTTGATTGATTGGCCAACCATTTATTTGTAAAGATAAGAAAAATGGCCACTAGAGTAATTTTTCAGTTATGACTTTGTTATATATAGAAAGTATGCAGGAGTATAAGCTAGTAATATGAAAAAGGTACATAATAATGCTAGCAACAGTAACACAACTAAATAGCATTGCTTACTGTACTTATTTCCTTGTTTCACTTGAAAGAAAGTTACTGTTTGTCGTTTTTGCATTTAAGTTACCTGTAACACATTGCACTTAAGTTACCTGGCACTTGCTCACTAAAGAAATTATATAAGTCAGCACTAAAAATTAAAAGCACTACACCCTCACTCCCCATTGGCCCTTGTTTTCAATTATAAAGGAATTCCCAATATTATTCTAGCATGTCCAAAGGTCAGTTGTCAATCTCCTCTCCGGTCCAGCTGGTAAACCTGGGAATCTTGAGGCAATGTTACAACTGCCTCATGTACACAGACAACCCTCTCCTCCTCCCAACAAATTCCAACACATGTGAGAGATGCAACCATATAGCCAAACTGGAGCCTAAGCTCTCTCAACTCAGTACTGGCATAACCAGTCAGGAGGAGAAGGAAGCCACACTCACTACAATTCCAGTCTCACATAGATCTACCACGACAGCAAACCAAACACATAATCACACAAAAACATACTCGGAGGCTCTAAATAAAGATCTGCCTAAGCAGCAGAGATCTCCAAAGCAGACACCCAAGCAACCGCTAAACAACACACCTGATACACTTGTAATAGGTGACTCTATTGTCAGGCACACTGACGTCCCGCTCACCAGGCTGAACAAGGAGAAGGTCACGGTGAGCAGCCTGTCAGGTGCTAGGATCCGCCACATAACACAAACACTCAGGTCACTCCAAGGCAGGTATAAATATGACTCAGTCATTGTCCATGCTGGTGTGAATGACCTGAGATGTACCTCCCTGGACTACATGAAAAGAGACATAGAGGAGCTCTCTGAGCATGGAGCCCAGGCCGGTATGACCCTGACCTTGAGTAGCATCTTACCCTCACCAAGAATGATGCCACAATATGAAGACAAGATGATCAATTTCAACAATTGGCTTAAGTACTGGTGTCATTCAAAGGGGATACAATGCCTGTCAGCCTGGGATGATATGCTCGACAAGCCACGATGCTTCGCTAGGGATGGCTTGCACCTGTCACCCCTGGGCTTTTGGATATTGGCAAAGGCTCTTGCTACCCCCATAGTGCCTTTTTTAGGCAAGGCTCAAAAGACAAACCCACCTCCATAGGTACCACAAGGGATAAGAAACTAAGAGTAATGCTACTCAACGCCAGAAGTCTAAACCTCATGATGCACACACTTGAAACTCTCCTTAGCATGGAGAGCATCAATATCTGTGCAGTAACAGAAACCTGGTTCAGGGCTCCCGAGAGCACCCCAGCACTACCAGGTTATACCTCATACCATGCTTTTCGGCCCCAAAACTTGGACCGAACCACAAAAGGAGGGGGAGTATCGATATTCATCAAAGATACCCACACCTCCAGGTTGGTGGCAAAGCACGAAGTATCAGAGACTATCCATGTGCAACTAACAGCGGGTAAAACTGCCTTCCAGTTTAAAGCCTGCTACAGACCACCCTCCCAAACACAGGAACCCCACTCGGCCTTCCTGAGAACACTGGAAAATATGAAGGTCTCTCCAAACACCATTATATAGGGTGACTTCAACTACCCAAACATAGACTGGGAGCATTACTCTAGCTCCAACACCCTAGCCCAAAGGTTCCTAGAATTCATAAACTCAAATGCTATGGAACAACTTGTTACCACTCCCACAAGAGGGGAAAACATACTGGACCTGATCATCACCAACATGGGGACTCTATGCTCCAGACCAGAAGTGTATCCCTCACTGGTAAGATCAGACCATAAACTGATCTCACTGGATACTCACATCCCGACTCCATCCCCTGCCCAGAAAACCACAGTGAAAAACTTCTCTAAAGCAAATTTCATACTCCTCAAAACCGAGGTGGAATCCTTCAAAGCCCCCGGGCCTGTGGAAAATATGGCCCAGACCGCAGAATCCTTTATAAATGCATTCTATGAACACCTTCAGGAATGCATGGATCATGCAATCCCAAATAAAACCAAGATCCAATCCTCCAAAAGCAGACGTCCTGTCTGGTGGACCCCAGCCATAAACAAACTATACAATAGAAGGAGGAAGCTACTACATGATAGAGCAAAATCCCAAAAAAGGAAGGCATCTCTGATCAGAATTAGCAAAAAACTAAGGGCACTCATAAAATCGTCTAAGGCCAGCTTCGAGAGAAAAATTGCACAGGACACTAAGGATAATCACAAGGCTTTCTTTAGTTATGTTAGGAACCTGGGTGGGAATTCCCAGATATGCTCAGAATTAGTCCAAAATGACAAAAAACACACCGAACCCACAGACATTACCAACATCCTAGCTGACAGGTTCAGCGCAAACTTCTCCCCCCTCCCCACCAAAAGGGCAAATATCTATCCCAGCAGAGTGCTGCCCCCCTGACATCTCAGATGCTCAGGTAAGAGCCGCCCTCTCCAAAGCAAAAAACACAGCATCAATGGGACCAGATGGTGTCCCGGGCTGCGTCCTACATGAACTCCAAGAAGAGCTAAACCCAAACATAAATCTACTGTTCAATCTCAGCCTTACTACAGGATATGTACCCAAAGAGTGGCGTACAGCAACAGTGGTCCCTCTCCACAAAGGTGGTGCCTCAACGGACCCTGGAAACTATCTCCCCATAAGCCTGACTAGCTTGGTCTGCAAAGCCATGGAAAGGATCATCATGGACCTCATAAATAAAGATATTGGGGACCTACAGACACTGGATCCTACCCAGTTCAGCTTTGTTAAGGCAGATCCTGCCTCTTAAACCTGGTTGACTTCTTTGAAACAGTCACCAAGGCCATTGACGAATGGAAGGTGGTCCACACAGCCTACCTGGACCTCGCAAAAGCCTTTGATACAATACCCCACTCGGGCATTATAGATAAGCTCACCAGCTTAAATATAAACCCCTATGTCACTAGATGGGTTGCAAACTGGCTCAAGGACAGGACCCATATGGTTAGAATTGCTGGAGCCATGTCGGACTCCAAACCAGTTACAAGTGGTGCCCCACAAGGCTCAGTCCTGGGACCTCTCTTGTTCGGTATATATTTCTCGGAGGTACAGGCCAACACAGAAGGACTGTGGCTGACCAAGTTCGCAGATGACTGCAAACTGGGCGCCATAATCGACTCTCCAGCCGACACAAGCATCCTCCAAAAGGGCCTCATAGAAACAGACAACTGGTGCCAGAGCCATGGCCTCAAGCTAAACACCAAAAAGTGTATAGTCATCCCCTTTGGCAAAAACAAAGTGCCCACAAATTACCACATACGTGGTAATCCATTAAGTACAGAAGAAGTAATTAGGGACCTGGGGACCCAAGTTGATAGCAATCTCTCATTTGACAACCACTTGGCCAAAGTGGTTAGAAAAACATTTTATATAGCCCACCTAATCATGAAGGGATTCACATCTAGATTAGGGGAAGTCATCATGCCTCTTTACTCATCCCTCATCAGGCCCATAAACGAGTACAATGCCCCTTTTGGGATGTATCTTACCAAACACCTGCAGCAACTGGAAAGACCCCAAAAGTACCTCACCAAGAGGATCAAAGGGCTCAAACAGATATCATATGCTGCCCGGTTAAAGAAACTCCAGCTCTACTCAGTGGCATACCGCCTGTTCAGAGGTGACCTGTGCCTGACGTATAAAGCCATGTCCAACCCGTAATTAAGGGAGATGCTGCACCTCAAAAAATCCAAATCCCATCGAGCTACACGCCCGAGAGACTTGAACCTCAGCACTGAAATAAATAGGACATGCTGGAGGGACAGATTCATAACCCAGAGGCTCCCTTCACTCTGGAATAAAATCCCAGTCCAGGTTAGGCAGAGTCCCTCATTCAAGAGGAATCTTGATGAGTGGATGGGAGATCATAGGTTTACCCCGTGTATCACTTCTGTGTCACTGTTAGACAGAGGCACAGTATACTAACCTCGAAAAAGGGCATAGCAAAATTAATTTAAAATGGGTGGCGAAAGCCAAACATACTCTGGCTAGGCTTATAAATGCCCTAGGGCAGATAGCCTAGTATGAACATATGAACCTATAATGTAGAAAAAAAAAGTGAAAACAGAATTAAGCAAAAGTCACAAGACTGCTGTTGGTTTGTAGAATTGTTGGCAAAATTCAGTTCTGAGTAACTTAACAAATACCAGACATCTCATCCTATAGTCCTGTCTGTGTTCGAAAAGCAACAAAGCCATAAATACAAGTACAGATAGTGTCTGACAGATATTATGTAACTGCAACAAGAAATCATCAAGACATTATTATTTCTTGAAAATGCTATATTGTTTCAAGATATAGAACACTAAATGCAAAATGCTGTAGAAGAAATGCATAATTTCAGAGTGTAACTCAGAATGTCATTGCTTTGTAGTTCCAATGACTGGACAACACTGAGACTTGGTTCGTGGTATAGAGAAGCACATAGAGTTCCTTTATACCTCTGATCATTTATGTCACATCGTTGGTAAGATACTTCCTATCTCTGCTAGCAATTATGTAGAGTATTGTACCTTGTGTGACTGCAGAATATGAAGTGACATTATTACATGAAATCTAGAGTGCTACGCAATTCTTGGGGTTATGCAATAAAAGAAGTGACTACTCTGGCATTTTTTGAAATAAGAAAAAAACAGAGTGCTTGTTAGCTCTATTTGTTAAGGGATGGCTACGACTCCTCTAACCTAATCTCATTAAGAATGACATTGGGGGTCAAGGAAAGCAACAGCCCCTTTGGAAGTGGAATTAAACAAAAAGCCAACCAAAATCTCTCAGATTGTTACAGGAGCAATGGTTATTAAAACTATGAACCTATGAACCTATGACACCATCATAACAGTCTGGCAGATATATAAATAAACTGACAAAGTTAAGTGTCATTACATTAATGCCACCAGGGCTTTGCATTACAAGAGTAGGAATATGCATGATAATTCTACCATTTCCTGTAAGGGTCACATAGGTCATCTAACCTGGAGAATGCAATTTTACAAAAAACTTATTTCAAATCTGGTGGTACTCACTCAATTTGGGCATCTGTAAGACTTCTGGCAGTGGTGGAGCAAACAATATCAACTGCAAGGAAAAAAATAAAAATATGAGACATCAACTGTTTTCTAGATGAAACATAGATGACACGCACAGAAATTAGTCAGATTTTTTTTTACTACTACAGAACTGAGAGATAAATATGTTTTGCACCTAAAAGTTCTGCACTCAAGACGTAGAGAAACTTACTATGCAACACATGGACTGAGAGTAAAAAAGCAAGGTCTTCCTACATGTAATGCTAACATTTTATCATTTTAATCCCTAGACTTCGCTACTAGTCTCTGAACTTCAGTTTAAGACAAGTACAGAAGTTGGGTTCCTAAGTTTCTATGAGGTCCAGCAACCTCAAATGACATAACGTTGGTTTGATGCTGTCGAGTCTTCTTTGCCAAATAGACAAAAAACTGGCAGCTTTAGAACATCGAGGAAAAAAAAATATGAAAACCACAAGATGGTGCCATGGAGCATATACTTTTGTAGTTTAACAAAAACAGTTGGAAAGGAGTTTCCTAAACTGCTCATTAGTCTAGTGGTTAAAGGCATAACTTTGCATATATAATGCTTGTAGTCTGGTTCTGTCTACCTGATTTATTTTTGTTGCTTGTTTTAATGTTCAGAGACATTGATGGTAAGATTGAAGTTACATAGTTGTCTTCTTTTCTTTATGTCATGTATGTATCATGTACTTGTCATAGGTTTATAGCTCATATTCATAGCTCATAGGTTCACAGGCACTGCAGATCCATTATTTATTTATTTATCTAATTATTTAAGTGTTTATTATTTATGATTTATGGTACAGTAGGCACTAATGATAGGACTTAATGTGTCCACTTTTTTCCATGCTTGCCTAAGTGTCATGAATGTTCTGAATCTGCTGATTCTTTGCCTGTTTGGCAAAGAGGATATTCAACAGCTTTGGATTGATGTTATGTCATTTCAAGGTTTTGGGACTTGATAGAAACTTAGGAAGCCAGAGAACGTTAGGGACTCCATTGTCAACTGATAGATGCGGGGGACAACACATTCTGAAGCTCAGAGGAATTAGATCGTAATATGAATTGTGGACCACTACTTAACCCCACAGAAGTGATCTGACTAGTAACGTAATAGAGTAGGTGAGGTTATAACCTCAAACCAGTTGATAACCATTAATGATTCTCCACCCTACCAGCATGGGTTTAAGTCCATCATCTTTCACTGTGACTGATCACAGGACAATAATCTCCAGTATCAAGTCCAAATATGAGAGCTATACATCCTCAGTATTACTGGTTAACAAAGACAGAATAATCTAAATACATACATGAATAGATAGGAAGACAGACAGACTGATTACAATTGAAATATTGCCAGTCAAACTCTATTATTTTTCTATAGCACTACAATTAATTTCCATAACAAAGATTACATAATAAAACAATTTAAGCCATCTGCCAAATGAGTACCGTAAAAAGAAGGCAATTTGGAAAGAAAAGCTAATTTTGTGTACTACATAAAATGAAGTATACTGCTTTGAGATGACTTTGCAGTCAGTCAATGGTTTACTAAACAATATGATTTTAATATAAACTTGTTATCAAGTGTGAACTCCATGAAGAGAAATGTCATCCTTTCTTCTGCAGGATGCTGAGGAAATAAAACCCATGAGCCCTTTATCCAGCCTAGGAGACTTTACCTTAGAGAAAGGAGTTACACAGGTGAACAGTATCCCAAAAGAGGTTGTTTTTTTGTCCCCTGAGTTTACTGGGCACCAGTATGAGGCACTGACTGAATAACAGCAAAAGTATGTCCCCCAGTTCCCCATCAGTGCTACCACAGTGTCCAGTTAAGGCCACATGACAACAGCACACCTTGAGTGTTGCAAGCCTGTGTTAGGTACAAGTCTAAATTACGGATCAAGCATTGCAGGGAAGGAATTACAATAAAAAGTGAAGGCTGCTGAAGCACAGAATATGAATAAAAGCACAGAACCATTAAATTACATAGGTAAAATGGGTTTCATTCATGTATGTGTACATTATGTTACGGGAATAGAAGACCCAGTATTACTGTGATCACCCTTGCAGAAGGCTTATTTTTTTCCCACACCCCTACAAGTTAGATCTGCAGGGGTGTCAAACATTTGTTCATCTGTCTCCATATCTCTGTTATGTTTTGCAGTTATACCATATCTTTTTCAAATGGTAATGTGGTACTAACATGATCCCTCAGCATTTTTCCCCTCATCCAAAGAGGGTGAGTTGCTATGACATACAATCCTTAATCCCCCAGCCAGCCTTCTAACTACAAGATTGCAGTCCTAAACCTCGGTCATCAGGAAGGCAAGATGGATGCTCTGATAACAGATAAAAAGTTCTGAAGCCAGTGACAGATACAAGTTAACTATGGTAAGAGAAATGTTTAAGGCATCACACTTGTTATGCAGGATGAATGAAGACTTGGAAGGTAAGATATGGGCAGATAACATTATTGGTAGTTTACTGGATGACAAAGCTAAGCAGAAAAAATGGGGAGACAAGAGGTATGGATGTAGGACTAATGTCAGAAAGCATTACATCACAAAAAAGGTGGTAAAGTCCATGGAATTTCTTATATTAGTGAATAGCAAAATGTAGGGGGGGCAGTTTAAAGGGTACAGTACAAGTGGAGGAGAGCAGGATGTCATGAAAAGAGTGTGAGAACTGCATCAGTTAAGAATGGGGCAGACTTGATGGGCTGTATGTCTTTGTCCATTAACATCTGTGTGTGACAGTGTTTTATTTGTCCATTAACATCTGTCTGTGAGAGTGTTTTATTTGTCCATTAACATCTATGTGTGAGAGGGTTTTACAGCATTTTATTTGTCCATTAACATCTGTGTGTGACAGCATTTTATTTGTCCATTAACATCTGTGTGTGACAGTGTTTTATTTGTCCGTTAACATCTGTGTGTGACAGCATTTTACTTATCCATAAGCATCTGTGTGTGAGAGCATTTTATTTGTCCGTTAACGTGTGTGAGAGCATTTTATTTGTCCATTAATATGTGTGAGAGCATTTTATTTGTCCATTAACGTGTGCGTGACAGCATTTTATTTGTCTGTTAATGTCTGTTTGTGACAGTGATTTATTTGTAACTTACTGCTAGTCATGATTGTGAAGCATTGGCGATAGGAAGTATTACTTCATAAAGTGAGTGGGAGATAGGTTAAGTATTGTCCCAAATACAGAGATTTAAGACAATTTGGTGAATTCATAAGGTGTAAGAAGGGAAGCAAAGGAGGTGGATGGATATAAACTTCTAAGAGGCACTTTACTATACATTGTACAATGCTGGCATAGTTCACTGCCTCTTTTCTCTTCATCTTCTTCAATTGTTAAGTTGCATATTTGCATTTTAGGATAATAAGAGTTACAAGACAAGTAAGTTAAGAGACCATTTACACCATACTGATACCCACTCTCAAGATGTACCTCCTGCTTCCAGGATGGCCAAATGTGTCAGGCCAAGGATGAAATTGTGGATACCCATCCACTCATTCAGGGTCTTCTTGAAAGATGTGAGGATGTGTATATTTAGCATTTAAAGGTAATTTGCTCCAGAGATGGGGTAAACAAGGGTAACTGTCTCCCAAAAAGCTGTTGTTCTTGGAGGTTTGGATCCTTAGTTCAAGTGTCTGAGAAGATGTTTGTCTTATGGAGGAACAAGATATCCAGTTGGGTAGAGTCTTTGAACTTGTACTTAGATTAATGAAAAAACAAGCTTTTATATTTGTCTCATCTATATGAATTAGCTGCACCTCAATGCTTTTTTATTTATCTTATTTATTTGGTAATTGTGCTCATTCATTAATTAATAGAATGCAATGTTTCTACAAGCATAATATTGACCATGTGTGCATTCATTCATTCTTTGATACCCAGGTTATCCAAAATGAATCATGGACAGAACACTAGTTCATCTCAGGAGGCACAGACACACACACACACACACACACACACACACACACACACACACACACACACACACACACACACACACACACACACACACATCATCACCATAACTTTCAACTATTCAGATTTTGGGGGAGACGCTCCTAATTTTACTCTCAAACTTTTGATCCATCCCTCTTAAAACTGGAAATTATTTTCAGAAGTTGTAAGGTAATAGTACCACCACTTTGAAAATGTCCCTAATCTGGGACCTTTTCCATAATAATTTTTTGCATTGTCAGTGACCCTAACAAATGCGACATTCAATAATCATCATTAGGTTAATAATCAAATTTGTTTATCTAGAAATTACTTATGTTAACCACCTACCTGCCCCACAGAGGGGTAGAACAGCCAGCAGTAGAACAGCAACTGTCTTCATCCTTCAAAATAAACAAAAATTACTGTTATATATCAAACTGGTAGACAGATTACACAGTCATTGTTGAGGAATCTTAGTTTGAATAGGACTGTATGAATACACAACATATATTTTTTTCTTGACTACAATTAGTTACTAATTTGCATACTGCATAATGAATAATACAAGAGATGAAAATTGATAACCGCTTAATTAATGGTGCAACAAAATCGAAGAAAAGGATGCCAGTGGTAAATGGGCATAGCTAAAGTTTGACAATAAGTAGAGAGGTTTGTTCCAGCCTCCAACACTAACAATTGATGCATGATGATACTAAACATAGCTGGTGAGCCTGCTGGAAACAGGAGGTAGGACTGGCTACCTTGAGAACTCTCCCCAAAAAAAAAAAAAAAAAAAAAAAAAAAAAAAAAAACATTTGTGCACAGGCAGAGAATAGGGAATCTGTTGTTGCAGAAACTTGTCCTGAAATAATTTTCAAGTCACTATGGGAAAATGACTCCTGACAAACTGATTTATTTGTCATGAGTCAGGGTGGCTATTAGTGGTAAGACCCCTGCCTCACATTTCTGTGGTTTGGGCTGAAGTGCTGATCTGCGTGTGTAGTCTGCATGTTATCTTTTCTTTGTTTGCAGTGTTTCTTTGGGTACCTGGGTGTGAGACAAGGGGGCCTGGGAAAGAATATCTTGAATGCGGCAGGTATTTATTATTTATTTATTTATTTGTCTTAGCTTACCACAGTAGACCTTTTTTCACATTCAGACGAAGACAACTGTCTGGTAATGTCACTTGCTTATAGTTAAAAGCAGGCAAATGCAGAGCGTGGGAATAAAAGCCCAGACTACAAGAAGGAGCTCAGCGTACCGCCTTAAATCATATTTAAAAGCTCAGTATTCCCAGGCTCAGTTTAAATTAACTTTATAGTTTATCGGAATTTTTATCTAACTATGCTGTTTTACTTGCTGTCAGAAGCATTATTGAAATGATTACTCTAAACACCTTATTGCATACCTTTTATTTATCTATTTTTTTGTTCAGTTCACTTAGTTGGCCTTGTTGCATGCCCAAGCTGACTGTTAAAGGAAATGCAATAACATAGAAAAGAGAAGCAGGTGTAAGATACGACAAACCTAGTATGTACTGAGTCTCTCTCTCTCTATTTTTTCTTTTGATCGCAAAGTTCCTTTGGAAGGTGGTACATCAGCTAGCCCTTTCAGTTCATTGGGTCATTCTGTTAAGGAGGTTCCAAGTGAAGAACTGAATTTATTTGTTACAATGATGAATGTAGAGTCATATGATGACTGCAGTAATTCTTCTAAGTTTGATATCTTTAGTTCCTTGGCACCTTAATTGGCTGTTGAAATTGCATCTGTACCTGATGCAGGAAGTACCTTGGGTGAATTACTGACTTATTCACACAGCACAATGTCTGGTGGGGTAGGGACATCTGAGAAAAAGATCTTTTAATAACCAGAGTCAACAATGTAATGTTCAGGTTTTGGAAAGAACTACTCTGATATTAGCAAAATGAATTACTCTTTAGATATTATTTATTCTTTCTGCTATTCATTTTTTTTCAGTATCTAGAGTATGTAATACCTGCAAGTTGTATTTATGTTTTGATTGTTACTGTTCCTTGGAGAATTTCTCCCTAGGTATCCACTGAAATGTGTCTTTTATGCCTAGTTGGATCTACTTGGTAAACAAAAAGAAAGAAAGAAACTTTTCCATCCAGGCAACAAAACTGTGCCTCAACGGGCCCCAGTAACATCCCAGGATGCCTCCTAAACCATCTAAAATATGACTTATCAGGACCCCTTAAGTCCCTATTTAACAATAGTCTTAAAAGGCTTTGTGAGACTAGAATGGAGGACTGTGATGGTCATCCTCTTCATAAGGGAGAACCTTCAACAGATCCTGGAAACTACAGACCTGTTAGTCTAACTAGTCTTATTTGTAAAGCAATGGAAAGAATTATCATGAAAATTATCAACAAAGACATAGGTGACCTCCAGACATGGGATTCATCCCAGTTTGGCTTTGTCAAAGGAATGTCATGCTTACTGAATCTGGTGGACTTCTTTGAAAAGGCGAGTAAGGCAACAGATGAAGGGAAATTGGTGAATGCTACCTACCAAGATCTGGCTAAATCATTTGGTACAATACCCCACTTGGGATTTGTCAACAAACTTATAAAACAAGGCATAACCCCTTTATAACATGTTGGATAGCTAGGACCCAAGAGGTTAGGATCAGTGAAGCAATCTCCACAAACAGGTTGGTCACCAATGGAGTCCCTCAAAGGCTCTGTGCTGGGCAGGCTCCTCTTTGGCATCTACTTCTCAGAGGTCAAAGCCAATGTCAAAGGTCTCTGGCTGATTAAGTTCACAGATGATTTCAAACTGGGAACAGTCATTGAATCCCCCCAAGATGAGCACAGCCTTTAGGACGGTCTAACACAAACTCTTTTTGTCAAAGCCATGGCTTAAAATGCAATACCAAGAAATGCCATATAGTACCTTTTGGGAAGTCCACCACCCTGGGTAACTACATCATCAATAAAAGTGGAGTCACTAGTCAAGGATCTGGGAACTCATGTAGATGGAAACCTAGCCTTTGACCAACATGTGTCCAAGGTAGTTAGAAAATCCTTCTATGTTGCTCAGCTTATAAGAAAGGGGATGGCATCTAGGTCCAGAGAGGTCATTGTATCATTGTACTTGGCCCTCATGAAACCCATCATAGAGTATAATGCCCCCTTCTGTATGAATTTGACCAGATACAAGCTACTGGAATGTCCACAAAGATTCCATACAAAAGGAATCCAGGGAGTAAACACAATGGCCTACTCTGATTGTCTCAAGGTCCTGCCTCTTTACTTGGTATCATACAGACTGCTGAGAGGTGATCTTTACCTGGCATACAAGGCATCCCTGGACCTTGTTTTGATGAACCTTTTGCACATTTGCAAAACAAAGTGCAGAAAAACTACTAGATCAAAAGACCTACAGTTTACTTGCGACATAAAAAAGGCATGTTGGACAGATAGATATGTTTCTCAGAGAATTTCCTTTCTCTGGAATAGGCTCCCCATCCATGTGAAGCAAAGTTCTTGCTTGTCCCTTTTTAAACACAACTTGGACCAATGGATGAGTAATTGGAAATTCAACCCTGGTCTGGTGCCTATATGTCTGATGGTCAGTGGCAGTCAATAAATCATCCCCTATATAAATCAAATCTGTAGGTATCATTTGCATTGCATGGCTAGGTTTATAAGGGCACTGGTAGTTGTTAGCCTAGTATGCGCCCAAGAACCCATGTTAGTACCTTTTCTCACTAATAGAGGAAGAAACTTTCAGACAAAGCTGTTTTATGCAAATTGCCACACAGGTATTTAAATAATAATTTTCTTCAAAATAAGTGCAGTAAAATGCAATCTGTGGTTAAGATTGACTTAGTGAAAACCTCTGTTTCTGAGTAATATTGATGAGTAACTGATTGACTTGTCCACCAAATGTCTCTGTCATTCAATAGA
>NC_056744.1:370687225-370734725 GCF_019279795.1 Protopterus annectens | reverse complement strand
TATGAGTGGATTTTGTTATTACAGACTGACACTCTTCCCGGAATTAACAACATGGTTAGTTTAAAATCTGTCCTTAAAGACAGAATGATTCATCTAAAGTAGACTTTGCTTTATATGTATAAAATAAGAAGTGTGAAATTAATTTACCATATGCATATATATATATATATATATATATATATATATATATATTATATGGATCTAGGACGTTTGCTCGAATGAGCAAACGTCCGAATCCATAACCACCGAACACACATTAACAAAAGCGCTTTTATCGAAAAAGTGCTTTTGATAAAGCGTGTTACAAAAAAAAATAAACCTACATTAACATTTTAGCAGGGGGGCTGTGCCCCCCACACCCCATACTTTAATATTCTCCCTCCGAGGCCGCACTACAGTGGAGAAAAGGGAATTTTCCCTTATCCACACAGTAGTACGGCCTCAGCAAGAGGCATACTTACACTAAAGTGCTTCTTCGGTGAAAAGCACTTTCGAGTAAGTATGCCCAGCCATTTGGGTTTCGGATGTTTGCTCATTTGAGCAAACGTCCTAGACCCATATATATATATATATATATATATATATATATATATATATATATATATATATATGTATTTGTTTTTTTTTTGTATTTGCATTTGCATATTTTTAAAAGTTTTATTTTAGCTATGCCTTAAGCACTGTAATTGAACTTTTTATTGGCTGTACTTAATTGACTGATTAGTTGAATAATCATCTTAAACTTGCATTTAAATGTGGATGTAACTGATTGTTTTATCTTGCACTGAGAAAGGGTTGTTTAACCTGAAAGCTTTGCTCTTTTGTGAATAAATTTTATAGTACATTGTTCTAGTTGCTTTTTCTTTGATATTCTTACAATTTATCAACTGCTACTTTACCAACATTTATATTGTTACTGCTGTGATGATGTGAGGTATTGCCCGCTATGCCAGGAGAAGTAGGGCAGTGTATGTGTAACATATACCAGCACAGCTAGCTGGAATTTTATAAAGAATTATATATTATTTGAATATCAAACTGATTTGTACAGATGCTTGTGTCGAAAATGAATTTGTAAAGCTGATTGCGTTAAAAATGTATGAAAACTGGGTCCTGCTGCACAGAAAAGAAATACACTTGTATGCCAGATTGTATTGTAACTGCTGAAATGAATATATTGCAACAGATGATACTGGAAAAGAAGGGGTTGATCTCAGTCTAGCTATATTTGAAAAATTGTCTGAAATTAAATTATCTAGTTTAGGCCATAAAGCTTGCATCTAATAGTACTGGCTGCAGCCACAGACAAAATGTCTGTGAAAACCAGGACTAGGAATCTACCATATTGTCCTTAGGGGTGAACTAATTGCTACCCTGTAAGGGGGGAAGTTTTTTGAAATGGCTTTATAGCCTCTAGATGCTATAACACATCTTAGCAAAGCACTATGTGTGTGTATTATGACACATAGGTGCTAAATTCTGGTTCAGTCCCTAGTAAAGGGGGAAGTGTGGGAACCAGAGTCAGATGACCAGATGTATGTCATATCATTGTGTAATCCAGCACTGAAATGATGTTTTAGCACTAGATGAAACAGAGGTCTCAGGGCAGTCTGTTTTTAACCTGACTAAGAAGAAAGAACACTCACCCATTTCATCTTGCTTTGCTTTAGTAAGCAACCAGTAAATAGTAATTCTTTAGATCAGTCAGAAAATATAGTGAGATTAGTTAAGTACTGTTTTTCAGTAACTGTTTGAATTTATCCATCTGTGTTATTTTTAATATTTCCTGTGATTGAAACTCTGATGTTTATTGTAAATATATATTTAGTATTTTCATACTCTTTTATTATTTATTATTAAATATATTTAAACTTTTCATTGTGGCTGTTTTTAGAGAATATATTAACCTTTGAGTGTACTTATATTTATTTGGTGACACTGTGGCTGCTCCTGAAAGCCTTGCTGCATTGGTCAAACACTATCATTGTATTAGCATTAATTTTACTCAGTATAATTGGGTACCCTTGTAACAGCCTTAGAGTAGCTGGCTTCAGAGTGTTCTGGTGGCTGTGGTACTACCTTATAGTCTGGGCCAATGGTGCAGAGCTAGTAAATCTGTGACAGCCTTTTCCAGGTGTGTGTGTGTGTGTGTGTGTGTGTGTGTGTGTGTGTGTGTGTGAAAATCAAATCTCAAAGAGTGTGCATGTCAGCTGCTTGGAGCAGGGACACAGAGCACTAGTTTCACAGAGAGTGTGGTGGAGGACATGGCTTGGAACACTCAGCTGAGGACTGAACTCTACAGCTGTGTCAGTGGGGAAGTCTTATTGGGGGCCTGGAGAGAGAGAGAGACCCCAGACTGAGTGTGTTCCCTATGTGCTCTTAAGGGAAATTGTGCTTGGTGCAGAGAGCCGCATCTGAAAATATTAGGGTCTATATTAGAACACCGAACATTCAAAATGTCAAGTGTTCTAATATCAACCCATTTTCAGCGAATGCTGAAAATATCGAAGAAACAGAAAACTGAATTTTTTTCCTAGGGAAAGAATTCGGCTGACCGTTTCTGTTGCTTCAGTATTTTCAGCGCTCTGGTGGAAAGTTACAGGTCGGGTTCAGGTAAGTGTGCGATTGTGTGGATGTGTGGGTTAGGGCAGGTTAGGTGAGTTAGAGTTAGGGCGCGGGTCAGGTAAGTGTGCGACTGTGTGGACATGAGGGTTAGGCCAGGGTAGGTGAGTTAGGGTTAGTGAGGTGACTATCCGATAGTGACGGACCTTAGGGTTAGGGTTTGGGTTAAGGTAAGTGGATAGTTAGTGGTGTATGTATAGTTTAGTGTAGGGTTAGGTGTAAGAATTTAGGTGTATGTGTGTAGATTGCTGTTTGGTGTGCTTGTGTTGTGTGTATGTGTTTTGGAACAGCAAATTTTTCCCTAGGAAAATATTTGCTGTTCTGAATGTTCGATGTTTTGTATTTTCGATTACAAGTTTCGATATTAGAACACTTGACATTTTGAATGTTCGGTGTTCTAATATAGACCCAAAGAAGATTATCATGTCACTCATCAGAGACATATAAAACTTATTTCAGAGGCTATAAGTGATTGAAAATACTTAAACTAGACATTGCATATCTCTGATAGCAGGTCTATAATTCCTCACAATCGCACACATACCTAACCCATGCCCTAACCCTAACTCACCTAACCCGCCCTAACCCTCATGTCCACGCACACTTGCACACATACCTAACTTGCACTCAATCGCACACTTACCTGAACCCGACCCGTAACTTTCCAACAGAGCACTGAAAATACCAAAGCAACAGAAATGGACAACTGAATTCTTTCCCTAGGAAAGAATTTGTTTTTCTGCTTCTTCGATATTTTCAGCGTTCACTGAAAATGGGTCGATATTAGAACACTCAACATTTTAACTGTTCTGTGTTCTAATATAGACCCTCTTCTTCATCTTTCGGCATTTCCTGGTTATGGTCAAAAAACAAATAAGTGAAAAGATAGCAGATACTTCCTAAAACAGAAATTTATTAAATATTAAAAAATTTTTAAGCGCTTTTCATCTACTCAATAGCAGACTTCATCAGACCACCATTTAATACAGAGAATCCTTTAAATACTAGTGTATACCAGAAAAACCTGAATTAAGATGGCAATTATTATTACAATCATACTATAAACCAGGTCTTAATGAATAATGTGCCATTAACAGTCTTTTAAGGTTAAAAGCTTTGAGTAGATGAACTAATAATTAATAATTAACTTCACTTTTTAATAAGCATAGGTTTTATATTTATTAATTTTATATGTATATGTCAAAAATTATATATTTTTAGCATAATGTATGTTTAACAATTTTTTTGTACTAACAGTATGCTTACATCATTTCCTTTTGAAGTTGTGATTGGGAGCTGTAACTGTTGGGTATACACTAGTATTTAAAGGATTCTGTGTATTAAATGGGGGTCTGATGAAGTCTGCTATTGAGTAGATGAAAAGTGCTTTACCATTTTAATGTTTAATAAATTTCTGTTTTAGGAAGTATCTGCTATCTTTTCGCTTATTTGTTTTTGAGAGTTTGTTCATTTTTGAAAAGTTTCTAGTAATTCCCGGTTAGGGGTCACCACAGTGAATCACCTCTCAGTGGGAAAGTTTGAGTATTGCTGCAATTTCTGGAGGATTTGAACACAATCCTGCATGTTACAACCTACTGCAAGAAACCTTTTGGGAGGTAGCTCAATATTTTACATGCTGTGTCTTCACCTTCTTAAAGTGTTTACAGAGTTGGAAATTATATTACCTCTAAAGAATACTTGCCAGAAATGTATTATGTTTATGTAAAATGTGCAATTCAGCAATATACAGTGATTGTTCAAAATACAATTTACAGTAGACTATTTAGTGAGGAGATTAATTATTGGACAGATGCTTACAACTCACTAGCGTTATCTCACACCAATGTTCCTTCACTACATTATATCTACCCACCACCGAAACACCATTTATTAATAATTCAGATTTTCCCTTTAGGTTTCCAAAGTAACATACAAAAGTAAAATGTCATACAGAACTAACGTTTTCTCAGAGATAATGCAGCCTGACTGCACCCCAACTCTGTGCATGGGGTGTTGGATTTGTCTACAGCTGCCTGATCTCTAAATATACAGACTCCTGGGTCACATAAATTCAGAGGAAAATTAACAGAAAAGAGTACAATAAAATCACATTTTGAAAGAATATTTCAATAGTCCTAGTGATTGTCCTGATATCCTCTTTTATGAATGTGGTATCTGTCTCACCACTGAGTTAGCTACACTTTAAAGTGTTATTTATTTAGTTATTTATTGATGCCCCTTACTGTCCCAGAGCCTTATTCTCTGTAACCTTAGCAAGGGAATCAAGGTGGGGTGCCATCATGATGAAATATTTTTTTCTCCCTATCCTTTAACCCCCACCCACACTCTCAAACAGCTCATAATGGCATCCATGTGGGTCATGTGTAGATGTTTACAGGTACACACTGTTCATTGGGTGTCATCTGCTGGCACCCCCACTGTCACTTATCTGCATTGGCCAGAGCTCTGGTCTTCAGCTGGTGCATATTCACATGATAAGGAACCTGCAGCATGCCCACCAACAGACAGAGGATCAACAAGAGCTATCCCAGATCTTTACCCCCACCCCCCTACTCTCACACACACACACACACACACACACACACACACACACACACACACACACACACACACACACACTAGCCCTGTGATACCCAGCTCAGTAATTGAACTCTGTCTGTTAAAATCACAAGCACAAGTGTTTTCCCTCACAAGGCCAGAACATGAGCCAACAAATATTCAGTGGACATCACAAGAGGTGAGGGTATTATGGAGCAATATCAGAAAATACATATACAATCGTATGTGGGTGAAGATGCTGTTTCTACATTTTAACATCTCCCTTAAGACAAACTCCAAAAACAGATCTTATCACTACATCACTATCCAGACTTTTTCTTAAAGTGTCCTGCTACATTTGTTTTGTTTTCAAACCATTTTAAAGTGAACTATAAAAAAAACCATTCTGCTTCACTGTAGAAGCCATTTTGGAAATAGCAGTTAACAGAAAAGACTGACATTTTTCTTCGGGATAGTAAACAGTATTAATCAGAAAGGTAAAAGTTCACAGTTAACTCATGCCATGATGCTTAATGACTTGCCAACTCCCTGGACAAATACTATCATCAATATAAATAAAATCAATATTAGAAAAGCAAACAGTGTTTACCCAACTATAAATGTGACAAACAGTGCGGCAAGATGCAAAAGCACTAAATGAAGTCATAATGCTGCATTTCAGAAAACTTTAAGAAACAGATTTTAAAGTCAAATGCTTTTGAATAAAAGAAATGCACAACCCAAATGGAACTTAGACAAATGTCACATAAAACTGAAACTCGACAAAAACAAATTTATTTAACATTTGTTGACTGGGAAAGTCCAACTAGGTTCCACAGATCCTGTTTTCAGCGGAGGCCCGGGGAGAAATGCTCCAGACGCATGTCTTTAGAATGTGGGAGGAAACCAGAGTATCCAGAGGAAACCCATGCGAATGCAGGGAGAACATGCAAACTCCACACAGAAGGCACCCCGGCCAAGAATCGAACCAGAGAACCTCTTGCTGTGAGGTGACAGCATTAACTGCTGCACCACTGCGCCACCCAAATGAAAACTAGAATGAAAAAATGAAGTACAAAGTGAGAGGACACACACACACACACACACACACACACACACACACAAAACCCCCTCCAGTACAGCTTACACTTAGTATCACTGGTGATTTTTCAAAATTAATTTATTTTGTGCGGTCAGAATTTGAAATACTTAAAAAAAAGCTAAGTCCTTAAGAATGCTATGAAAATTATTACAATTTTCGTCTACCATATTTCAAGATCTCCCCTAAGACAAAGTCTAAAATCAGATTGTATGGCAAAAATTCCTACCACTTGTTTTCGCAAATCATTTCTTAGTTAACTATAATAAACTTCCAATTACACCCGATGGCCCTAAAAATGCTGAGCAAAAATAGCATCCCTACTTAGTAGAATTTGTTGAAGAATGTGCTCACTGCTCTATGCATTTTTCTTACGTTTTTGTAATTCTACTTTCAGATAATCTTTTCAATAAAAATGTTTTGTAGAATTATGTATATTGGGGGCTTGAACTTTTTACTTAACAGAGTACTTTTAACAGAGACAAAAATGAAGTGGCCTAAACCATACCAAAATCTAGAATGTAATTACATGCAGAATTTAGCATCTCAGTAAAATGCTTGCAAGAGATATCTCTAGTCTCAGAGAAAATAACACTTACTATTAGGTTGAAGAAACAGAAAAAAAATAATCTTTTATTTAAAAAGGTGACACCTCATTATGAGAGACCAAGGCCAGAGCATGCTGGGTGAATCAGACCATGACCACTGCAGATGTTATCCCTGACCTGTGAGAACAGATCCCATGTGCATTTCTTGTGAGTCAGCCTAAAATGAGAGGGCCCACGGCATTGCCTTTCTTCTTGACTAGGGAGGCTAGGGAAGCAGTGGTGCCAATCCAATGCTGTGAATGTTTCTCTTTTCATCTTTTGGGGGTAGCTGGAATAGAGGATTGGCACGTATAACAATAATTAATAAGAAACCGCAATTAGACGGTATATAATTAGTGCTACCATGGATTAAGTTTCTGATCAGTCGTTTGCAGGAACATTTAGATATTTCTTTTATTTTTTAGGCATTGAACATAAGAACAAGATGTGACCCTTGTGAGAAAAGGAGGAAGATGGCAGCTACATGCAAATTGAGAACACTCCAGTTCTTGTCTTTCTGATACCTGACATACTACCTTAGGTGTGCAGACACACTGTTTAACTCACAAGCTACCTGCTGAGATGGATACACAGACTTCTTGAGAAGTAAGTATATAACAGCAGACCGACTGTGCTTGGTGTCCTATAAGATGTGCAGACCAGTACTGTTTGTAGATGAAGGTCATGCAACATAATCCGTATAACAAATGTAAAGCACTTCATCACAGCAACATCTTCAAATATCTTAAAAATGTGAAACCATTGCAATTTGAGACTTTATACTCATCAGAATCATGTCATGCAAGGAAATCTAATAGACGGTTTAGACTGCAGTTTTTAAGCTTAAACCTAACAGAAAGATTTGTGCACCTTCTTATAGTGACATGTCAGTTCAGAGAATGTTTTGTACCATGCCAAGCAAATGTTGACCTATGCTTTAAAATGCTCTTTCTGGAATCCTGTATATTCTGGATACACTACTTTTTGAATACAGCAAATGTAAATATTTGTATTGTATTCTTCGATAGAGAGTACAAACAATCTATTTTAATAGCATGATCATTTTGCTTAAGGCTTTAATACTTTCAGATTTAACATTATTTTATTTAAGTCTGGGCCGCCAAGGCTGAAAGATAAATAAAATCTTTAATATAAACGAACAAAGACAGCAGGAATAAAAATGAGATTAGTGCTTTCAGGCTACTGCCCTTCATCAGATCTAACACATTAAAGCTTCTATCCAGTTAAAAAACAGAGCTGGCCAATCAGTGATCACCTGCTATCAGCTATGTCTAATCAAAACTAAGAAAGGGGCCTACGCCCCTTGTGATATTTTGTGAGTTGTTCCATGCTTTAGGACTTTTACTGCTTGCTGGTTTTCTTGTTTCTTCTATGTTTCTTTAGTTAGGTTAGCTGCACTTTTCTGCTTTAAAACGCCTACTGTTCTTATCATTCACGAAATAGATGGCTTTTCATAGCTATGAGACATTTTAATTAGCAAAATGTTTTACCATAATATAGGTACAAGGCACAATAGACAAAACACTACAACTACCATTGAAATGTTTTTATTTTGATTGTACAATTAAGGTATACCAAGGCAATGTAAGGCAGAACAACTGCGACTGTTTAGTTAATCTGTATCACATCTCATACCATTTTAACACAATGACTTTAAAATATTAACTTTACCTTTGGCATATCATAACAATTGTTGTCTTAAATGAGTTTATTCCCAAGTCGATTGTTGTAATCTTACAGTTTATTAAATGAAGCATAATTACAGATGTTATAATATTAAACAGGTGCCAGACATCTTGTTAATTACATAAACTACCTGTCAGAAGAAACTGAGGTGATAATATCTAGTCTGCCATATTGCTGAAGTGAGCTTAAGGCAACTTTCCATCTCTTATACTCCACCACCCTAGGAGGCCCAAGCTGATATAAAAACCTCAACCATATTATATCCTTCCACTCATTTTTGCAATTTATTTCATCTGGTAACACTATCTCTGTGCTAAAGTACTTTTTCATATCAAGAGCAAACTATGTTTCTCCTTTGGTCATGGTGTGAAGATCTATCCATTTCTAGTTATAGTACATTTCCATCATTTTCTGGTCATGTATGTAAAGATTAATTCATCTCTGGTAATAATACAGACCTTACAAGTGTCACTAGTCATGGTGTGAAAGACCTTTCCATTTCTGGACATGGTTGTTGTTGTTGTTGTTTGTCTTTCGGCTTTTCCAGGTTAGGGGTCGCCACAGCGGAACTCCAGTCCGCTAATGATTGGCAGTAGATTTTTACAATGCCAAGTTGCCAGCTCAACACCTAACCTTCAACGAAAGCACGCCCATTCACGCATGTCTTTTGGAACGCCACTCAACCCACGAGGAGGACATGCAGACTCCACACAGAAGACACTCCTCGCACTCCAGCCGAGAATCGAACGGGAGAACCTCTTGCTGTGAGGCAACAACGCTACACGACCACAGATCCATTTCTGGACATGGTATGGAAGATCTATTCATTTCTGTTCATGTTGTAGCACTTCAACCCACCTCTTATTCATAGGTCATAGTTAATTTGTTAGCATGCAGTCTGGGAGACCACTGAGAAGCCTTTCCCAGTATCCCAATTGCCCCCACAGCACTGGTTAGGTAACAGGTTCAGAGTCACACAGTAGCTAAATGGAGACTGAGGGAATCAGTCACTGGCCTATAGATCATTAACAGCTCTGATCATAATATGGATCATGTGATAAATTGTTAACCCTGAACGTTACCTACCTGGCTGTTGGTTCCAGACTCTAAACATTTAGTTGCAGTTCTCTAATGGCTGACATGTTTTCTCTCAGTATCATGTTTGCTTATTAAAATCATAGTTCTTACAGTAATGTGACCTAGATGTCATTTATTACTTTGATAATTGTTTGATCAAATATAATTGTCTTTGTATATATTTTGTAGTAGGTCTGTCATGAGTACTTTGGAATATCAGGCTTCAGCAACGCCATTCATAGTCTCAAGTTTCTTTTCAAAAATAGCATAGACGGCATATCAATTATGGATGCATGCATGGAAATTTTGGGTTTATATTAAAATCTCGAAGTCTGACAATATCGAATACGATATTGTCAACACGAGAATACCGAAACTGCACTACATCGAACGTTTAAACGGAAAATTTACATAGGGTGAGATTTCCGTTTACCTCAATGTAGTGTATTCTCGGAGTTGTTATATTTAACTGGGGGGGTGCAGGGGGGCTTGCCCCTCTGCCTACACACTATTTTGTTTTTTTTTTAATTTAGCATTTTTTTTTATCACTAAAGTTTGATCTTTAGTGATTCGAAGTTTTAAACCTTCGAGATTATAATATAGACCCAGAAATTTCAGTAAGTGACCAGAAAATATGCCCAGTTTATGCAGTAATCACTTTTTAGCTGGGCTCAGAGAATTTTTTCCTTTTTGAAGATCTGATTACTAGATGATGGGAGTGCCAAAGAGAAATTGTTTTATTCCATTTTGTTTCATGAAGTTTTTAAAGTGTCCTCCACTATCTCACAAGATCTGTTTGGATAACCTTTTTTTTAAAGGCATACCAACATAGATGTATAAACATAAAACAGAGCAACAGAAACATGCATATTTGAACTGTTTCTTACTGAAATTGGTACACCTTGTTTGCTGTAGCATAGACTAGATCCAGGCCTGCTGAATCTAGCTTTATTTGTATGCTGCTTATTTGTTTGCTTGTTATTTCCCTGAAACGCTAATTCCACCTAAAACGTGGCTTTTCAGTGCTTCTGTGGATCCTTAGTGATATCTGCATTGCTTACTGTACTTATTTCCTTGTTTCACTTGAAAGAATGTTACTGTTTGTCGTTTTTGCATTTAAGTTACCTGAAACACATTGCATTTAAGTTACCTGGCACTTGCTCACTAAAGCAATTATATAAGTCAGCACTAAAATATTAAAAGCACTACACCCTCACAAACTCCCCTTGAGTACCTCATTCCCCATTGGCCCTTTTTTCAATTATAAAGGAATTCCCAATACTATTCTAGCATGTCCAAAGGTCAGTTGTCAATCTCCTCTCCGGTCCAGCTGGTGAATCTGGGAATCTTGAGGCAATGTTACAACTGCCTCATGTACACAGACAACCCTCTCCTCCTCCCAACAAATTCCAAAACATGTGAGAGATGCAACCACATAGCCATACTGGAGGCTAAGCTCTCTCAAGTCAGTACTGGCGAAACCAGTCAGGAGGAGAAAGAAACCACACTCACTACAATTCCAGTCTCAGATAGACCTACCACGACAGCAAACCAAACACATAAACACACAAAAACATACTTGGAGGCTCTAAATAAAAATCTCCCTAAGCAGCAGAGACCTCCAAAGCAGACACCCAAGCAACTGCTACCCCAAAACAAAACACGTGCAACACATAGCTCACAAAGCCAGTGTGCTGAACAGTCACAGCCCTTAAGGCTAAACAACACACCTGATACACTTGTAATAGGTGACTCTATCGTCAGGCACACTGATGTCCTGCTCACCAGGCTGAACAAGGAGAAGGTCACGGTGAGCTGCCTGTCGGGCACTAGGATCCGCCACATAACACAAGCACTCAGGTCACTCCAAGGCAAGTACAAATATATTCAGTCATTGTCCATGCTGGTGTGAATGACCTGAGGCATACCTCCCTGGACTACATGAAAAGAGACATAGAGGAGCTCTCTGAGCATGTAGCCCAGGCCGGTATGACCCTGATCTTGAGTAGCATCTTACCCTCACCAAGAATGATGCCACAATATGAAGACAAGATGATCAATTTCAACAATTGGCTTAAGTATTGGTGTCATTCAAAGGGGATCCAATGCCTGTCAGCCTGGGATGACATGCTCGACAAGCCAAGATGCTTCGCTAGGGACGGCATGCACCTGTCACCCCTGGGCTTTCGGATATTGGCAAAGGCTCTTGCTACCCCCATAGTGCCTTTTTTAGGCAAGGCTCAAAAGACAAACCCACCTCCATAGGTATCACAAGGGATAAGAAACTAAGTGTAATGCTACTCAATGCCAGAAGTCTAAACCTCAAGATGCACACACTCGAAACTTTCCTTAGCATGGAGAACATCGATATCTGTGCAGTAACAGAAACCTGGTTCAAGGCTCCTGAGAGCACCCCAGCACTACCAGGTTATACCTCATACCATGCTTTTCAGCCCCAAAACTTGGACCGTACCACAAAAGGAGGGGGAGTATCAATATTCGTCAAAGATACCCACACCTCCAGGTTGGTGGCACGGCACGAAGCATCAGAGACTATCCATGTTCAACTAACAGTGGGTAAAACTGCCTTCCAGTTTATAGCCTGCTACAGACCACCCTCCCAAACCCAGGAACCCCACTCGGCCTTCCTGAGAACACTGGAAAATATGAAGGTCTCTCCAAACACCATTATATTGGGCGACTTCAACTACCCAAACATAGACTGGGAGCATTACTCTAGCTCCAACACTCTAGCCCAAAGGTTCCTAGAATTTATAAACTCAAATGCTATGGAACAACTTGTTACCACTCCCACAAGAGGGGAAAACATACTGGACCTGATCATCTCCAACATGGGGACTCTATGCTCCAGACCAGAAGTGTATCCCTCACTGGTAAGATCAGACCATAAACTAATCTCACTGGATATTCACATCCCGACTCCACCCCCTGCCCTGAAAACCACAGTGAAAAACTTCTCTAAAGCAAATTATTTCACACTCCTCAAAACCAAGGTGGAATCCTTCAAAGCCCCCGGGCCTGTGGAAAATACGGCCCAGACCGCAGAATCCTTTATAAACGCATTCTATGAACACCTTCAGGAATGCATGAATCATGCAATCCCAAATAAAACCAAGACCCAATCCTCCAAAGGCAGACGTCCTGTCTGGTGGACCCCAGCCATAAACAAACTATACAATAGAAGGAGGAAGCTACTACATGATAGAGCAAAATCCCAAAAAGGGAAGGCATCTCTGATCAGTGTTAGCAAAAAACTACGGGCACTCATAAAATCGTCTATGGTCAGCTTCGAGAGAAAAATTGCACAGGACACTAAGGATAATCACAAGGCTTTCTTTAGTTATGTTAGGAACCTGGGTGGGAATTCCCAGATATGCTCAGAATTAGTCCAAAATGACAAAAAATACACCAAACCCACAGACATTGCCAACATCCTAGCTGACAGGTTCAGCGCAAACATCACCCCCCCCACCAAAATGGCAAATATTTATCCCAGCAGAGTGCTGCCCCCCTGACATCTCAGATGCTCAGGTAAGAGCTGCCCTCTCCAAAGCAAAACCCACAGCATCAATGGGACCAGACAGTGTCCCGGGCTGTGTCCTACATGAACTCCAAGAAGAGCTAAACCCAAACATAAAACTACTGTTCAATCTCAGCCTTACTACAGGATATGTACCCAAAGAGTGGCGACAGCAACAGTGGTCCCTCTCCACAAAGGTGGTGCCTCAATGGATCCTGGAAACTATCGCCCCATAAGCCTGACTAGCTTGGTCTGCAAAGCTATGGAAAGGATCATCATGGACCTCATAAATAAAGATATTGGGGACCTACAGACACTGGATCCTACCCAGTTCGGCTTTGTTAAGGGCAGATCCTGCCTCTTAAACCTGGTTGATTTCTTTGAAACAGTCACCAAGGCCATTGACAAGGGGAAAGTGGTCCACACAGCCTACCTGGACCTCGCAAAAGCCTTCGATACAATACCCCACTCGGGCATTATAGATAAGCTCACCAGCTTAAATATAAACCCTATGTCACTAGATGGGTTGCAAACTGGCTCAAGGACAGAACCCACATGGTTAGAATTGCTGGAACCATGTCAGACTCCAAACCAGTTACAAGTGGCATCCCACAAGGCTCAGTCCTGGGACCTCTCTTGTTCGGTATATATTTCTCGGAGGTACAGGCCAACACGGAAGGACTGTGGCTGACTAAGTTCGCAGATGACTGCAAACTGGGCACCATAATTGACTCTCCAGCCGACACAAGCATCCTCCAAAAGGCCCTCATAGAAACAGACAACTGGTGCCAGAGCCATGGCCTCAAGCTAAACGCCAAAAAGTGTATAGTCATCCCTTTGGCAAAACAAAGTGCCCACAAATTACCACATAGGTGGTAATCCATTAAGTACGGAAGAAGTAATTAGGGACCTGGGGACCCAAGTTGATAGCAATCTCTCATTTGACAACCACGTGGCCAAAGTGGTTAGAAAAACATTTTATATAGCCCACCTAATCATGAAGGGATTCACATCTGGATCAGGGGAGGTCATTGTGCCTCTTTACTCATCCCTCATCAGGCCCATAATTAAGTACAATGCCCCTTTCGGGATGTACCTTACCAGACACCTGCAGCAACTGGAAAGACCCCAAAAGTACCTCACCAAGAGGATCATAGGGCTCAAACAGATGACATATGCTGCCCGGTTAAAGAAACTCCAGCTCTACTCAGTGGCATACCGCCTGCTCAGAGGCGATCTGTGCCTGACGTATAAAGCCATGTCCAACCCGGAATTAATGAACATGCTGTACCTCAGAAAATCCAAATCCCATTGAGCTACGCGCTCGAGAGACTTGAACCTCAGCACTGAAATAAATAGGACATGCTGGAAGGACAGATTCATAACCCAGAGGCTCCCTTCACTCTGGAATAAAATCCCAGTCCAGGTTAGGCAGAGTCCCTCATTGACTCTCTTCAAGAGGAATCTTGATGAGTGGATGGGAGATCGTAGGTTTACCCCGGGTATTACTTCTGTGTCACTGTTAGACAGAGGCACAGTATACTAACCTCGAAAAAGGGCATAGCAAAATTAATTTAAAATGGGTGGCGAAAGCCAAACACACTGTGGCTAGGCTTATAAATGCCCTAGGGCAGATAGCCTAGTATGAACCTATGAACCTATAATTCATAGTAAGAAAGTCAAGAACTATTAAAAAAACATAGCAGCAAGCAAAACAGTACCGGTCATTTTTTTAAGTATAGCACTGTAATTAATATAGCTTGCATAGTGTCAATGCAATAAATATTTAAATTGTAAATAGAAAAGTTTGCAGTACATTAAACAAGGAACTTGTTCAGCATATACTATAACATTTATTTGATCAAAGTTTGTAAAAAGTCTAGCAACTAATCATATTTGGGAATGGCACAGATCATTTAGCTTCATGTTGAACCTTTAATGAGAAAGTGGCAGTTCTTTTTAATGAAAACCTATAAAATAGTAGCTGACACCATGTATGGGGATTTCCCCAAGTGATACAACAAGGAGCTTAAAGATGGATGCAAACAGCATTAATTCTATAACACCTCTGAGCTGTGTAATATCTCACCTACCACAACTTACACACATCCTTACATTCCAGACCATCTTCTTAAAAATCAGATTAAAATATATAAGTCAAACAAATGTAAGCATTTTGTGAAGAGATTTTTAGTAAAAAATTGTCTTTAGAATGATAAAGTTGCATAAGTGACAGACTTTGAATTAATACTAAAATTCAGATAAATATATAGGCTAGCAGTATCTAGGATGAGCAGTAGTGGTAGCTATCAGATAATATAATGCCTTAGAGTGCAGTATTGAGAGCATATGAGCATGAAAGGTATTCTCAGTAAAGTGGTATTTTCTTGTTCAGTCTATTTAAATCAGTAATCATTAACTGAATCAGTTATATATGATGTAGTTGAGGTTCATTGTCTCTGTACATTATCACATGCAGGTACAATTTCCCATCTCTAGCTGCATCACACTACACAACAGCACACACACACACACACACACACAGACACACACACACACACACACACACACACACACACACACACACACACACACACACACACACACACACACACACACCGCACACACACACACACACACCAGCACACACACACACACTCTCACCTTGTACACACACACACACCTTGCACACACACAAACACACACACACACACACACACACACACACATTGCACACACACACATGCATGCACATTACACACACACATATGACATGTGCACACACACACACACACACACACACACACATGGAAATGCACACATGCACACACAACACACACACACATGCACACAGTCATACACAGACACACACACACACACACACACACACACACACACACACACACACACACACACACACACACACACACACACACACACACACACACTCACACAGGAACAAGAGCACTCATCCATCTACCTACTTAACTGAACATTTACTTGAAACTTCTACAAGGAGCCTTTATTCCTCCCACAGGAAAGGTATCAGACACAGTCTCCTAGATCTGCTAGCTAAAGTGATTTTATCTGGACTAATCCTGTGTACTCTGTTTCCTGTTAGTCCTGTCAACCTTTGGGTCACAGATGGGATACCAGACCTGACTACAGCTTTCAGGATTACCTCTTTTAGCGATGACAGCTTTGGATCCTCCCAACATACTATTTTAATCCCATGGTTGAAGCTATGACGTCCCCTCTCTGGGCCAGTAATCAAAGTGCCTGAATCTTCACAGCTAACACTGGAGATGGATGTTCACGTGGAACAAAAATAGATACACACAGTATTTTCAGATATAGCTCTCTACATCAAGCACAATTTCCCTTAAGAACACACAGGGAATACACTCAGTCCAGAGTATGAATTTCTTTCTGGCTCCCTCCAGATCCCCAACAAGGCTCCCCACTGGCACAACTGTAGAGTTGAGTCTTTAGCTGATTGTCCAAGCCAAGTCCTCCAGCACTCTCTCTGTGAAACCAGTGCTTCGTGTTCCTGCTCCAAGCAGCTGACACACACAGTCTTTGAGATTTAATTTTTTACACACTCACATGCTCAAGCACGCACACACACACACACACACACACACACACACACACACACACACACACACACACACACACACACACACCTGGAAAAAAGCTGGCAGAGTTTTGCTATCTATGCCCCCTCTGCCCAGACTATGGAGTAGTTACTGACACCAGACACTCCACAGCCAGCTTAAGGCTCTTAACAAGGGTACCTAATTACACTGAGTGAAATTAATATTTGTACTAATGGTAGTTTGACCAACAACAAGGCTTTCATAAGTGGCCAGAGTTGTCACCAAATATACAAGTACTCTCAGAGATTAAAATATCTCTAAAAGTCCAGCCACAATGAAACGTTTAAATATAGTTAATAATAAATAAGAAAAGAACATGAAAATATTAAATACCTATTTACATGAGAGTTTCAATCACAGGAAATATAAAAAAATAACACAGATAAATGGATTCACACAGATACAGGAAAACAGTACTTAACTAACCTCACTATATTTTGGTATCACAGATGAATAGATTCACACCAGTACAGAAAGACAGTACTTAACTAATCTCACTATATTTTCCTGACTGATTTAAAGAATTACCACTCCCTGGTCACTTACTAGAGCAAGGCAATATGAAATGGGTCAGGGGTCCTTCTCTGTCAAGTTCCAAAAAGAGACTGCCATGAGGCTCCAGACTCATCTAGTATTAAACATATTTTTTTTCCTAGATTGCAGAATGACATCACATGCATCTGGTCATCTGACTTCTGGTTCCCATGCTACCCCCACTGGCTAGAAGCTGTCAGGATTTAGCACATATGTGTCAATAATACATACACACAGGGCATTGCTAAGATCTGCTGCAGCTCCTGGAATTCATAAAACAATTTCAGACCTCCACCCTTCCAGAGTAACAAGTAGTTTACCCCAAAGACAATACAGCAAGCTTCCTAGTACAGACATTTTTCTCTCTATGCATTGAGAACTGTAAGATCCAATCTTTATGGCCTAAGCCAGGTAATTTAATGTCAAACTATTTTCAAAGTTAGGTGGATTGAGATTAACCTATTCTCTTCCAGTATCCTCTGTTAAAGCATATACATTTAAACAGTTACAATAATGTAAGTATATTTCTTTTTCTGTCAAGCAAGGCATGCTGTTGGCACATTTTTAACACAAGCAGCTTTACAAATACATTTTCATCACAAGCATCTGTACAAATCAGTTTGATATACAAATGACATATAATTTTTACAAAATTCCAGCTAGCTGTGTTGGCATATGTTACACATCCACTGCCCTACTTCTCCTGGCATAGCTGGCAATGCCTCATGTCATCACAGAAGCTTCTTCCAGGAGAGGACAATGATGAAAAGTTGATTAGTTAAGGTATCGCATACAGGTGGTGAAGAGTGAAGATTTATGTCTAAGTTCCTTGGAGAAGTTTTACAGCATTTGTAGGAGAACAGAAATGGAATCGATCCTCAACTACCTGCCAAATGTAAATAACTTCCTTTTGGTGGCACTGGAATTAAGTCCTAAAGTAGGTGCAAAACATCATAGGTCAAATCTGTCATGTAAAGAGTTAAACAATATGAGACAAACATTTGTGAATGAAAAGATATTTGTTTTCACCAAATAATGACTAACCAGTTAGGAAAGCATGCTAATAGCCCGGCTGCAATAAGTAATAAGATTGAGAACAAGGAACATTCCTGTCATGTGCCACTTAGAATGACAACAAAGCCAAACTATTTTACATAATAAGACACCAAAAGAACATTACATAAAACTTTCACACCTATGACAGTATCTGTGTGAAAGTCACCGGATTACAACATACTCCATAGATAGCTCTACCTAATGAAGCCAAAAACCTTTTTGAAGCTGACAACTTCAAAACCTGATGGGTTTGACCTAGTTTACATAGCTTACCTTACAGTAAACTGACCTCTTAAGTGATCACTTCTACATTGGCACTTGACAACGTCTGCCTTACGTCACCAGTGGTGTCCCACAGGGCACTGTCCTGAGCCTTCTCCACATTGGTATTTCTCTCACATAAAATCCAGTCTTAGTGAACTATGGCTAGCCAAGGTTGCTGATGATTGCAAACTAGAGGTGGTTGTCAAATCTCATTCTGACACTCAAATTCTCCAGTAAGGGCTGGACCAGACAAATGAATGGTATATTAATCATGGACTTGCCTTTAGCACTAAGCAATGTAGTAGTTTCCTTGGGTAAATCTAATATTTCTACTGCTTGCCATTTAAGCAACATTCCAAATTTCACAGAGTCAAAAGGAGACAAAAGGCCCTGTCAGACACATCCTTAAATCAATGCATTATTTCTTCCCTAATAAAGCAAAAAATGAGAAGCAAGCTACTCAGAGGAGTAGATGGAAAGAATCAGTGAATTTAGCTTGGGGTAATGTTACTGTTATACATGCACTAGTGTGAGCAACAGACTCGTATGTCACACAGGGGTAAGGCAGACATTACCTTCATATAGAGCAACATAGGTACTGCAGGAAAAAAACAGCTAGGCACTAGCTAGACCACTGTAACAGGATATGTCCTTTTTGAAGGATCTGTTCTAAGGATGAAGTAACTTGTCTCATGGCAAAAACACATATGGAAGTAGCTTAGTTCAGAACAAGTACTGTCTAATATCTGTCTCATTTCAGATGCTTATTTATTTACTGGCAAGCAAACAATACCTATCATTGCCTGTTTTTATGGATGAACTCTGAGCTTTGCTCATGTGTCTCTAATAGTGTGACACAGTCTGCAGATACAGCATATGGAACATATGTGCAGTCTGCTGTAGGCCACTGCCCCAAAAACACCCCCACACAGTTTAAAAAAAAAGTTGCTCACAGCAATTACAACATCAGAAAGTCTGTCTCAGGTTTAGTGACAAAGGTTGTGCAGACAATATTGTGAAACTCATTTGTTTTCAGTATTGAAATGCAAATATCTTTCTATGTCAGGCAGCTATTACTATTGTTATGTCTCCGCACATTCTCATTATAATCAAGCTAATACTTATGTATTAAGGCATGCTGTCTCCTTAAATTATCCTAATCCAGAAAACACTTACAATTTTAATTATTTGCTGCAGTGACTAAATCAAAAAATTGTTTAAAAGTTTTTGAGCTAAAAAATTATTTAGATAGTGTTAGATTACTGAAATACATCTAAGGTATTTTAGCTTCTTTCTGTCAACCACATACACACACAAACACCATACCTCTCAACCTGGAAACATCAAAAATCTGGACAAAGCCCATGAAAAATAGGTACAAATCTGTACACTGATTAACATAAAATATGCATACATAATTATGCAACCACACCCACTCCAATGGAATTGTGGGATACCAACTTTCAAATGCAAACTGAAGAACAGATAACCAAAATATGGCACCAGAGTCCCCCTGCAGCCATTCCAATGTCACATTACCTGGCTATTTCACCCCATTTACCATAAACATTAATGTGTGCATACTGCTTTACTTCTACAATGATTATTTGGATTTTATTTTTACATTTTATAGCACAATGCACAAACACTAACAGACATCTGCTAAACAGTATTCCTCCTGAATATATTTTTAAGAAGTCCTCCTGAATATTTTAATTATGTATGGAATGACATATATTTTCCTGTCTCCAGTCTTGTCAACTGTTCTCTTTAGATGTCTTATGTTTCTGTTGTCCAGAAAATGCTCCATAAAGGTGTATTGTCCTGTACCTATAGCAATTTCTGAAACATTGCAAACATCTCACCACTGAAAAAAATCTTTTTACAATGAATTAATGTTTAACTTCTACCATGCCTTCTTAATGCTAATAACCTCCTGTCTCCTTCTCAGGTTATGATAACAAAGCAGAAAACTAAATGATTTTAATGTATAATACATTGATCCCAAAGGCTAACTCTTCTTCTTCTTTTGGCTTTTCCTGGTTAGGGGTTGCCACAGTGGATCACCTGTCCGCTCATGATTGGTAGTGGAGTTTTACAGTGTCAAAATGCCAGCCCAGTGCCCAACCTTCCACAGACAGCACACAAACACATACATTCACACCTAGGGCCAATTTAGGGTGTCCAATCCACCTACAGCATGTCTTTGGGATGTAGGAGGAAATTGGAGTACCTGGAAGAAACCCACGTGACTCTGCACAGAAGGCACCCCAGCTGAGGATCGAACTGGAGAACCTCTTGCTGTGAGGCAGCAACACTAACCACTGCACCACCGCGGCCACCAAAGGCTAAATCAATAATTGAATATAGCATTGTTGAGTTAATATGTTAAATTTGTTGAAGTTGCTATATTTAGTTTGTGAAAATGTTTTTTATTTATTTAACATTTGTTAACCGAGAAAGTCCATTTCCAGTGGAGGCTCAGGGAGAAAATCTCCCAACAGATGTCTTTATAATGTGGGAGGAAACCGGAGCACCCAGAGGAAACCCACACAAATGCAGGAAAGAGAGGCAAACTCCACACAGAAGGCACTCCAGCCGAGAATCAAACTGGAGAACTTCTTGCTGTGAGGTGACAATGCTACCACTGTACCACTGCTGCACACACACACACGTGCCATTTTCAGTGAAACAGTACTCAGTTGGTCAACACACAAACCAGTTATTTTCTGACATCATGAGCAGAAGGGTATCACTGACTGTGATGTCATCAGCACTCAGAAGGACCCAGGACCACTGAGTTACTTGATTTGTTCATCCATGTCTTTGTTTCTTTACTCAAGAATTCTGGAAAAAGCCAAAATTAATGGGGAAACAAAGGCCCAAAATGAGAGATTTTTTAAAAAAAAACATTATTCTAACTCACTTCAAAAGTTAACAGAACAGGTTTTACATCAACGTGCATTTTTTGAACAATAACTGCAAAACTCTAATGTCTGGAATTATTGATTTTCTGATAAGTCACTGAGGATTGTGTAAAAGACATTTTATGTGGGAGAGGGCAAACATATGAGACAAAACTGGGGTGAGTTGAGAGGCGCGTGTCCATCATTAAATTGCCCCATAAAAACACTGCAGTTGACTGACAAGAAATATGCAAATAATTCCATGTGAAAAGATATTAAAGTGAGTAGTTATGTCAGTGATTCAGTGACTGGATAGCTGAACGTCTCAAATCCATTCCACAAGTTCAGCTTGTAATAAAGGAGCTTAATTAAGGGTAAGTTCTTGCTAGATCTTAAGACCTTGCCGACACTTTCATATATCAAGAGAGGCCAGAGGGCAATAGGTAAGGAGAGAGCAGACTCAGCTCCAAAAGGGAAAATGGGGTGGGGGGCTAGAGTATCATTATGCTCAGGAAGGGTTCAGTAACCAGCATCCTCAAAGAAGAGTGATTTGGACATTGTTCAATACACCTGGGTCATAGATATGAAAGGATACACTCCACAAACAAAAATAGGTGGTAGAAGAAATAAGAGGCAATTAGTCTAAGATAAAGTGGAAAGAGTAGGTAGAAATGTGTGTGGGTGTTGTTATGCAATGAGTAATGAGTTAACAGTAACATATCATCACAGTCAGTTACACACTGTTTCAGAAGGGATGATGACACAACATTTATTAAGGACATTCCTAACAGGACTGAGTAAAACATCTAACTTAGCGCTGATCTAACATACCAAAGCTTCAACTATATCATTAAACCTGTGTACTGTATACTGGAGATGTGAAAATACCACAACCTGGTACACCAGAATAACTGTACCAGTATAAATAAAATAAAAAATAAATATACCCTAGAAAGTCAAAGTGTTTTCTTGATATTAAATTATGAATGTAAAGACAGCAAAACCATCTTCATCGGGTTCAGAAAGGCATACATATCTGACAGAGCTCTACAAAATCCTAGGAGTTAATTCACACATCTGCAAGTGTCTCTTGCCCTGTGATTTAGTAAACAGGATGATGAATCGAGTGAAACATATACTTACAAAATATAAAAAAGTTAACAAAGCATTTCTCACTAGTTAGCAATGTGTTATCAGAGGCAACAATGTGCAGGCAGGAAGAAACAATGTAAACTAGCATGCACCCGGGCATTTATGTTCAAACCGCTTTTTTTTCCAACTCAGCATCACAGAGAGCCAGTCTCTCTTTGCATCCCAGTGAACAACAGGAGTTAAGGCAAGAACCAGTAACCTGCTGGAATTGCACTCCAGCTACTGCTTCTGTATAGCTATTTGCTTTGTCTTCATTGCAAATACAGGTTTGTTATCTATTGTTATCTGCAGACTGAGGCTGAAGTGGGTTCCTCAGGGATTACACCACTGTGCTAGTTAACAAACACAATTAATGAAATACACATACATATTTGTGTCTCTTTCCCTTCCTGTTTTTTTACATATGCCCACTCTTTTCTGCTTTCGATTTCATATCTTTGGTTTAGTGATTCTTTCCTGGTGGTAGAAATACCGCATAAACCTGCTTTCTCACTTTTCTTTTTGGCAGCTGGTTACCCCTCCACATAGGTCTCATATCACTCACTTGCCATTTTATTTCTTCAGGTCTTGAAGCCCTTGTGCTGGTCTGCTCCTGCACTTTAAAGGAAAAAATAAACACTTGTCCTTTAAGAATTACCCAGGGATTTTCAAATTTACTGAGAATCGCTTCGCCAAAATGGGACACACACCAGCAATTCCGCACACAGTTGTACAGGTAAAAATTGAACAATTGTGGCAACTGTTCTCCTGGCCTTTCTCCTTCATTAGTTCTAATGACTTTAAGATACTTCATGCCCTGCTTGTTTGTAGTTTAGACATTACAGAGAGTTTATTGCCATCCACACTGAACTATCTCAGTCCTTAAATATCTTGTTATAGGACTGTGTTACAAATATAATTGACTGCCTGATTTAAACAACTCTAATATTACAGTCTGACTCAAATCTTTATTAATTTCTTATGTGATCCTTGCCTTACCTCTCACTCTTGCTCAATGATCTGCACATGCTCAAACAGATTAACACCCCACCAAGTCAGTGGGAGTTACTCGCTTCACTCCCCTCCCACCCTGAAAGCTACAGCCACTCCCAATGACTCAAACCCTAACATAAGGGTGTAAAACACTGAGTTACAAAAACTTCCTAAACAAGCCACACTCAGGCATAAGACTAAGCACCTCACATCAAGACAAATCATCCTCCTTCACTGCTCCAAGCAGTTACGGTGTGAAGTAAATAACATATGTAGTATAAATTCACCTAAATAGCTTTTCTGTCTTGGCCACATTCCTTGCTCTACAGGAAACCTCTCAGAGAATTCTCAGATCCTTCCATGCAGTAGAGCATTATGCCCCCTTCCGCACAGAGTCATCCAAATACCCTAGAATACGTCCCCCTCTGACTTCTCCAAATTCACAAGCAAACAAATTGCAGCTTTAGACTCTCCCTTTGATCTGATAACCTCTGCTACTGGTTTGTCTGCCACTGTAGAGATTTCATAGTGACCTCACTAGAACTATCTACAACCTAAGCCTCACAGCCAGGATCATGCCCTATAGGAAATCAGCCTCTGTCAGACCTGTACCAAAAGATCACAAACACTCTTTAGCCTTCCAGTTCCACACCATGTCAGTACTTCCTACCCTGAGTTAAATCCTTGAAAAAATTATTTACATCTGGCTTTCCACTTACCCTGAAAAATATCACTTACTTTCTCAGAGGCAACATGGTTTTGGGAAGGGTAGATGTACCATGACTGCTCTCTGAGTGAAGAATTCTGTGCTGCCTTCTGTTGGTTCCTTCTTGTTATTTACATTTGCATGCAAGCACACCACAGTATATTAACTCTTAGTATGAACAGCTACTTTTAAATACTGGATTGTACTAAGTACAATAAATACGCGGAGTTAGCACGACATTTCTGTTACATTTGACTTTTGGTTCTACAAACACACAACACATATGCTGTCAGCTCTCTATAGCAAATTCCCAAAGTCTGTTTATGCATAGTTACATTTATACCAGAAGATCTGGTATTTTTCCAGAGTCTGATGTAAAACAGTTCTTTCTTTGTATAACAGTTTTTATTTGTTCTTCTAATTTATGATTTGTCCTTTCTTTAAGCTCGGTGGTCCAAGGAAACTCAGTTATCTGAAACGCAGTGTTCCAGTGCTTATCTGTGTTTCTTGCTTGATGTTTCAGTTTTACTTCATGCCTGGATGTCCTTGCAGCTGCCATCTATGTAGTTATTTTTACAGACTTTGTTTCTCAATAACTTACTCCTTCACATGGATGCCAAAAATCTATTTAAGCTATTATATGTTTGCCAGCACATATACTACTTTCTATTTTTCAGCATTTTACACTATTTCTAAATTAACCCTTTATATTTCATATTATTCTTGCAGCTTTTATTCAAGCTAATAATCATGCTAGCAACAGTTTGAAAAGACGGGGAATAAAATAGAATAATACTAATCTTTCACTGGGCACTCACTTATAACATCCTCACTAACATGGATAAAGGTAACCTCACTGGGTATTCATTGACCTTACCTTGGCCTTTGACCTGGTTGACCACTCCATCCTATTATCCTACTTACAAGATATTGGTATAAGCTCTGATTCTACCTAATGGTTCAAAGATTTTCTAACCAACCAAACTTTTATAGTCAAAATTGGACCTGCCTCATTAGAAGCAGCCTTTGGTAAAGTTCTTCATTAGCACTCTTCAAGAAAAATCTTGATGAGTGGATGGGAAAAAGGAAATACACCCAGGGATCACTTCTGTGTCTCTGCTCGACAGTGGCACAGGAAAATAAGTTTCTTGGGTGGCGTAAGCCAGGGAACCTTGTTGGCTAAGCTTATGTAGGCCATTGGGCTGATAGCCTAGTACCTACCTATGAACCTATGGTCTTTCAGGGATTACTCAGGCATCAGTTCTTGTACCAACACTATTCTTCAGTTTTTATAAACTATCTCTTGACCTACCTCATCTACAACTTCTCCTTTAATCTGATGACATAGATATCTATAGATCCAAATATTCTCACATCATCCAAAATCAACTTCAAGCTGACCTTTTATAACTAAATAATTGACTTTGTTCTAAAACAACTACTTATGAACCCTGAAAACAAATCAAGCCCACGGTGTATGACACAAAGAAAAGACGAAACAACAACCTAATTGAAACCACCACGTCATTTAGATACCTTGGCATTTGGCTGGACCAGGTCCTCAGCTTCCAAGACTCCATTCAGAAATTCAGATCCAAAGTCAACTGTCTCCTCTTCTGGGCCCAAAAGACATCTAATTTCCTTTCACAAGTTGCTACAGCAGCCTTAGGCAAAGGTGTCCTTACTGCACAACTTGAATATGGCCTACCCCTATTCACCACTGCCTTACAAAAAAGAACACCACATGATATCTCTTTCTAATAAAATCTGCCATTTTGTCACCAACCCCTCAGCATAAACATCAGTGCAATACTTTGGAAAAAGGCAAATTGGCTACCCATTCAAGGCAGAACTAACTTAATTTTGGCTACTTATGCCAAGACGGACCTTGCCCCTAACTACAAAACTAACTACATCCAACCCACATTCCAACCAAAGAACCCCCAATCTACTAAGAGCTCTACACTCATAACTCCAGCCACTAAACTTAATTCTGCTGACCACAGCTTCACTTTCTTGCCCCTAAACCATAGCAATCATTGCTACCTGATCTTACTAAAATCAGACATTATAAACAGTCTGGATCTTAGTTCAAACAATACCTAACTGAACAATATAAGTGCACTTAGTAGAACACAAGCCACATCACCATACTCCAATGGGTGCACTATTATAGTCATCCCAGAAAACATTGGTTGCTTAATCTCCTAACTTCTCCAACATATAAAACCCATCTATCTTATCCATTCCCTGTTATATATGTAATATCCACTTCTCCTGTTTATTAGCTCTTCTATTGCAGCTGTTAATATTCTACAATTTCTATTCTCTTCACTTATAAAATTTCCCTCCATACTTGTATATAGCATGTCTACTCTGTTCGCTGGACCACATTTTCCATTCCTATAACACCTGTATTATGTATTATATACACTGATCCTGCTTCCTTTTAAACCCTCTTGTAAATAAATATATATATTTTACATATACGTTATGTCATTATACTGTATAATTTAATTATACCTTTAAGCTTACTTTGCTGTAGTTCGTATGTATGTAACCTGTGCTGAGCTCGCAAGTGGTCCTATTTGGTCAGTGCTCTACCTCAAGCCTTACAATCTAACTGGAAAGAGCTAATCAGGGATGCATCTCAGTTTCAATAACTGCCAGACATAATAAAAGACAAGCATGCTTGGTTGCACAGTGACACAGCATGACACCAGCACTGCAACAAAAGACAAGCATTCTTGGTTGCAATGTGACACGGCGTGACACCAGCACTGCAACAAAAGGCAAGCATCCTTCCTTGGTTGCACTGTGACACAGCATGACACCAGCACTGCAACAGAAGACAAGCATTCTTGCATGCACTGGGACATGGCATGACACTAGTACAGCAATTGCTAAAGATAAGGATTGTGGGGATGTCATACGATATATGCAGACAGAACTGTGGCAAAAAAAGGGTGCCAAAAGCAAGCATAGAGTGCAAGAAAATGAACGCCAAGCCTCAAATATGTAAAGGCAACTTGTTGTCTTAAATTAGACAATTTAACTTAAGGACTGTAAAATCATATGGGTCAGTCTATACACAGCAGGGGTAAAGTAAGAACAGAACTAAACACAGAGTCAACATTCATATTTATTTTACTGTCATAATACTGTAAAATGTTCCCAAAGCTACAACTGAAAGGAATCCTAGTACAGTTAAATTATAAACAGCTGAGAAAATATCACTAAAGGCAAAATCAAAATCATCCTGCTGGGGACTGAAGTGCAAAATGGATATTAGGATTGTATGTAGTGAAACAAGCAGACGGATCAGCACCATGTTGCAGAAGGAGAGGCAGTTTATAGAAAACCAAAATAAATTGCTATTTTCAGCAAGACTTTATGTATAACATCACAAAATGGCAGTGATAAAACCACAGATAAGAAGCTGTCGGAGAACTTAGAAAAATGTTAATTCATTTTTATAACCAAGAAATGGTAATTTTGAAGGATGTAAGTGTAACTTGTACTAGAATAAAATATCATTTCAGTATCACATGACACCCTCACAATGCTCTAACAATGATTTAACATTCTGCATTTCCCACTGATAAAACATTGTCTGTTAACATATCCAAAGTTTGGATTTAGAACATATGACTGAAGTTATCAGGTGAAAAGTGGGGGTCAGTAATGGGTCTACATATCTGCAGAATACTTAAGATAGAAATTTTACGGAATTCCACACACAATAAAATTGCAAAATTTATAAGAAATTCTATTAGACTGCGGTAGCAAGGGACCTGTAGACCTCGTATAAAAAGGTGTGACTGGTTTAAAAGAATTCAGACTAGTTAACATTTCCTCTGCTTTGGAACCATATCTGTCTGTATCTATCACTACTATTGTACTTCACTGTCCTCCATTATCCTAATGTCCTTATTGTCACCTAGGCTATGCACTGACATCTCTTCCTTAAGCGTAAGCAACTTTATAAAGTGGGTTCATTGAATCTATGGATTATCTCTGAAGTACTTAAAGGGTGTGAGTGGCAATAAACACTTTACTTTCTTTAACCTCTCTACCACAGCAATTAGGGAGGAAAATGCTATCACTGGATTGTAACTGATGACATTTCTATAGGCCGCAGCACATCTCCATTCATTGTATTTGCCATGAAGAGTAGAGAGGAGTATCAACATTCTGCACTGTAAGTTAACTGTCAGTGCTGCACCCCCACCGTGAGTTCAGCTGAGCCCTTACACAGTGAGTTCTCGATTAATGTCAGTAATGGCCTCATACTGTGAGGGTCGCAGTCTCACTTAGAGTCAGTGGTGTCCCTACATTGTGAGGGCTGCAGTGACCTTACACTTTCAGTTCTCATTTAGAGTGAGCTATGCCCCCACATAGTAACCTCACACTTTCAGTTTTCACTTAACAATAACAATTCCCTGGCTATTTCTTCCCACACTATTTACTTCCCTGGACCCCTGTCTAGCAGGGTGACTGACATGATCCCCAGGGTGAATTTAATATCTCCCATCCAATCGTCAAGGTTCCTTTTGAAAAGGGTCAATGAGGTGCTCTGCTGGACATGTATGGGTAGTCAATTCCAGAGTCTGGGGAGCCTCTGAGTCAAGAACCTATCCCTCCAGCATGTTTGGTTTATTGTGATGACAAGGTTTAGACCCCTGGAGTGTGTGGCTCTGAGGGATTGGGATTTCTTTAAGTGTTGCATATCCAACAGTTCTGGGTTTGACATGGCCTTGTATGTTAAGCAGAGATCACCTCTGAGTAGATGATATGTGATAGAGTATAGCTGGAGTTTTTTAAGATGGTCAGCATAGGGCATTTGCTTTAGGCCTATGATTCTTTTAGTGAGGTATTTCTGCGGCCTTTCCAGTTGCAGATGTCTTGAGAGGTACATACCAAATGGGGCATTGTATTCTATAATGGGTCTAATGAGGGATGAGTACAGTGGGATAATGACCTCCTTTTTTCTGGATGAAAAGCTCTTAGTGATGAGGTGTGCCACATAGAAGGATTTCCTGACTGTTGTGGTGATGTGGTTATCGAAGGTGAGACCACTGTCCACCTGTGTCCCTAAGTCTCTTATCACAATCTTCTAGTATTGAGATGGGTCATTTAGGGGGTGAGAGGGGGCTGAAGTTGGCACTGAATTGATCTGCCAGGATATTGGCAATATTCTTGGGATCAGTATATTTAATGCCATTCTGTTGTGGCTGGCTTGGTTCAGAGATATTTAAGCTCTGAGAGTACTTGCATATGTATTTGGTGATACTGTACAGACCACTCCTAAATAGCCTTAAAAAGTTCTGGTCACACTTATTTGGATAAGAGTAACATTACACAGTAGAATTTATCACCCTTTGTTAAGGGTCTTATAGTAGCTGATAAGTTTTGGTTGGTGGCAGTGATTACTACTTTATAGTCTGGGCAGAAGGGGGAATAGCTAGTAAACCTGTGCCAGCCTTCCCCAGGAATGTCTGTGTGTTTGTATATAAATCAAATCTCAAAGTGTGTGTGTGTGTGTGTGTGTGTGTGTGTGTGTGTGTGTGTGTGTGTGTCTGTGCCAACTACTTGGGCAGGGACACGAAGCATGGGTTGGACAGAGAGGGTGCTGGAGGTTTTGGCTTGACCACTTGGCTGAGATCTTAACCCTGTAGCTGTGCCAGTGGGGAGTCTTATTGGGGATCTGGAGAAAGAGGGAGAAACCAGCCCCAGACTGCATGTGATCTATGTGTGCTCTTAATGGAAATTGTACTTTACTGTGTGTGTACTTGTCATCCTTCCAATGTGCACATCCCTCACTGATGTTAGTGGTGAGGATTGAGGCTCCTTGATTACTGAGCCAGTGTAGGGGCATCACAGCATGTCACAGCAGAATGCTTGCCTACTGTCTCATCACACATCACGCACATGCATTAAATAAAGCCTTCTTCATGCATCTTAAAGAAGTGCATGACTGTCAGTCACAGCACCTTATTTCAAAGATTCAGCAGTACTAAGGTTAGTAGCAAGCCACGTAAATGGTTCATGAACTACCTCTCAGAGGGATGCAGGTAGAGAATGCCTTCATTCTGCTGGTTTTCATGATCACTGCTTTGAAACTCCATTTCTTAGGTACTGCATTAATACAGTATATATTCATCTTTCTTCCATGCAAATGTTTTATTTGCACTAATAACCTTGCTATCGAGAAATCTTTTAGGTCTCTGGATAATACAGACCACCATATATCTTTTTATTTATCCTTTTGTTCGCCAGATTAATCCACTAGACTAGTAGCCTCTTTTCAGGGGAGACCGAAGGTGGTATTTACACTACTAGGGGAAATTTGGCCAGGTGCCATGGGATCTTTTACATCCACCTGAACTACCACCAACTTAACAGATTAAACCTCAGATTAATGTTTCATCTGAATGTTCCTTCTTAATAATGACAATGCCAAAACTATGAGTTAAGCATGGCTATGAAAAGATTCAGTCTAGAGGACCATCAGTGCCATGAACAGGAACCTTTCCATAACAAAGAAAAAATGCACTCCTATAACATTCCTAGAGCACAAGATTTACAAGTCTCTAAACCATAGAGAAATCCTTGAGAATTCCCTCGATATTAATTGGAATTTCCACATACAAAAAAAGCATAGTTTTTACATACCTCTCCATGCGTGTGGACGAGCACACACACACACACACACACACACACACACACACACACACACACACACACACACACACACACACACACACACATAGAAAATATGAAATACATAATGACTTGCTATCCTTTTGCAAGTAGCTTGACTCAGTACAAAAATATCCTAGTACCTCCTCTGAACTTGGCCTGGCCTCAGACCTCTTGAGAAATGTTGCTAGTAGCTTAAGGGTTTGACACAATTCCAACAACCTCCATAAAAATGTACCTTGAAAAACTCAAAAACAGAGTGTCAAGACACCTTAGTATTTCTTCTAACCTTGCAAAAATTCTCAAACCAGGTGTCTAAGATCATAATGGGATCATATTCTTTATGCATCAACTTGAATATGATATTGCTTGTCTGCTCTTTATACTACATCCTTTAAAAGCTGTTGGGCCCTTACAATCCTAATTAGTAAAATCTACAAGTCTGTGTACTTTATACGAAACAGTGGCATTACAGCAGAACTTTCAAACTGTATTAGATAGCTAACAGTCTTTGAAAGAGCAGATCAGTTCCTTTGTTTGTACAATTTTTTTTATTGCACCCTTCCTTGTCAACTAGGCTTTTTGTTTGAAATGAACCCTGTTCTTATATTTCCATCCTAACCCTACCACCCAATTAAGAACCAGACCTCAGCAGGGTGACCACTCCTTCTCTTCCATGGGTTAATCAAACTGAGATCATTTTCAAACTGAAATATGTGAAGCTACTGAAACTGCAGCATTTAAGGAGAAACTACTACAATATCTTAATGAAAACGCTAAAAGCACCTGCTTCTTTCTGCCCACAATCCTTTGCTTTTCCTAGAAATGACCGTGATTTTTGATAATATCTTAGTACTATTTAGAGTACTATGTCTAAAATTTTAAAACTACAGTGAACTCCTTTAAATCAAACTTGTTTAGCTTTTTTCTTGCTGCTATTGCTGTAAGTATTTAAATATATAAAAATGTAAGCATTGCAAGAGACTTTCAAGATGTCTGCACACTAATCAGCAATTTAATTTCAGCTCTCCTATTGTGAACAAAACTGAGAAATTCTGCCAGCTTTGGAAAATTCAGTTAATGGCTAGTAAGTATACTGCCTGGATGCCAGCAAAGAAGAAATATAGAGATCTTGAAATAAAATCAGTTAGAAAATGTAAAGAGAAAACACTGACTGGGAAGAATCCTGCAACTGTTCAGCAAAAAGCAGTTCAAGCTCCAGTTTTGGTACAAGAGATGGCATTCAGTAATTTACAGGAAAAAAAATCAAATGTACTCAGAGCTGATCAAAATAAATGAACCACTGAAGGAGTATATCAACTCAAATAACAAAAGACTGGAAAAAATAGAAGAAGCTTTAACTAGCTGTTCAGATGAAATGTTTAAACTGCAAAAATCAGAGGCCAAAATGAAGAAATGGCTGGATGAGTATGAGACTTCACAAGCAGAATTGTAACAAAAATGGTATGAGTTAGAAGGCAGAATTTGCAGAGAAAGCCTGAGATTTTCTGCTGTAGTTCTTGAATGAACAGACTGTGTTAATTTTATGAAAGCACAAACAAGCAAATGGATGGGTAAACCACCACAGGATTTGCTTACTGAAAGGTCACATTGAGTGTATGTTCCAAACCTGGCCATGAGAAAGCAGCCAAGACCTGTATTTGTAAAGATGCAATCATTCCAGCAGAAAGAGTTGATCTTGACAAAACTGTGGAAGAAGGGCAAAGTATTAAAACTGAAGCCAAATACAAAATCGAAAGGCAACTAACTCCTTGTTTAATTCACTAAAACTATAAAAAAATCAAATGAGCATTTAAAACACCCTTGCTAAATGCTTTTGCCCTATAAGTGGACTTCATTATCATGCTGTGATGAAGTCCACAGATAGGATGAAAGCACTTAGCAAGGGTGTTCAAACACTTGTTTGAAGTCTTGTTCTGGACTAGCTCATTGCTTCTCTGTTTTTTCTCCCATTTATGACAGCAACTCTTTGATTTTTTTGCGTGTTTTTTATTAAAATTGGAGACAGTACAGTATTTTTGGAAAATGATTATTCACTGTACACCAGGCAGAAGAGAAGCAAATTTATCCCAGCAATCAGAGAATGTTGAAAGCAGGTGTGAGATTCAAGCTGCTGTATCCAGCTGTCTTCAGAATATTTCTTTCCTGGAGGACCAAAGACTTTTTTGATGCAGAACAGGCAAGGAAGAAATACCAGGTTTATCCAGTGAAAAGTGAGCCATCAAACAGAAGGGGGCTCTGCTTCTCATTCTTCTGACAATAAAGCTCTTAGACAGACCTTACCAGTGAAACTTTTTCCAGTGTTCCAAAGGAAAATGCATGAGAGACAGAAAAAACATAGGAGTTGACTAGAAGAATCAGGAGTACCTTGGCAATGAATCAGAGTGTGAGATTATAAAGCATCAATCATATTTGTGAAATATAGCTTTGCAAGAAAAATTGACCGAGAAAGATTGGGATTTTGGTGACTTTGTTAAACTTCTGGATAGACTGTAAAACATAAACCCCACTTTATGTCATTAATGTTTAGAAGGACACAAAAAGGGGAAAAAGGAACTGCAAATAAAACAATGTTTATTCTTAATAGTATTTGTATAAAATATTTCATGATCTAAACTGCATGCTATATAGTAAAGCAGATTTGTAAGGTATGTAGTCAGGGTTATCATAAATGTGGGGGTGAGGGTGAGCATTTTCATTGATTGCTGTATGTGATAAAGATATTGAAGTAAACAAGCACTTTTTAGTTTTAAGTAACATAGGCATTATAATGTTAAAAGAGAAGAAAGACTGGACAAAAGCAAGTTTAACTTAATGTGCTGTAATCTTGGGTTGTTGGGGTGGGGGACTGAGTATAAAAGTACACTGATTATTTTATATGTAGTATTGAGATGTTTTCCTTTATTTTTGCATAGGTGAATGTCTGTATTAATGTCCTTGGCTTAATCTAAAAACAAGTGTTTTCTATAAGCAAGCAGGTTTGTAAAACAGGACAAAATAAGGAAAGCAATGAGAAGATCAATATTTTTTTCATATACAATAATATTAGTTTTTTATTATTTAGCAGATGTTCAGTGGGAATCAAGAAGTCTGCAGCTGAAGGCAGTTGTACATTCTGTTCATATGTTTTCATGGAAACAAACTGTCTGCATGTGCAAGCAATTAATCTTCAGAGTCCTGAGCATCATTTGCTGAGGGAAATGCAAATTTTAAAGGTACAAGGTCAAGTAGGTCAGTGAAAAATAAAGTTTAAAATTACTGGAAGTAAATAAGACAATAGTAGCTTCCCTAACAGCCTTAATACCTCAACAAACTTAATAGAACAGTGCATAATTTATTTTTCTTGCAATTGCAATTGCAATTGCAATGTCATCTTCTTATACAGTAACTTACAATTATTCATAAAATTCTGCATCATCCCACAAATACGCCCATACTCTGTAACTTTATTAGCCCATACAAAAACCTAACAACCCTATGATCTGCCAATAGGGTACTAGTATCTACTTTAAAACCCAACAAGTCTGGGGATTTCCTGTTCACTAACTCTGTTGGTAACACTTGGAACAAGCTTCCAACTGAACTAACATCCCTTTCATCCACTCCACTATTTAAAAAGCAACTAAGAATATTCCTAAATTGACAATAGCTATTCCCTTGCACTAATCCAGACTGACAGTATTCACCTCTTCTATGACCACCTCAGTTGGCTATTATACCTACTCACTGTTGCTTTGTTTTTTTCTATTAATCTACTGAAGAAACACACTTCCTATGGAACCAATATATATATATATATATATATATATATATATATATATATATATATATATATATACAAAACAACACCTAAACTGTTTTTTGTATTGGATATGTTTCACAAAAGGTTTTGTAGCTATGTATAACTATCAATAATGTGTATATTGTTAGTATGTAATCACTGTGTAATTTTTTGCAGTGTCTTGGAGCTTTTCTCCCCGGGCCTCTGCTGAAAATGGACATATATCCAGTCGGACTATCCCGGTCAACAAATGTAAAAATAAATAAAAATAAATACATTTCTTTAAAGATAACCAGTGTGCTTTTCCTTAAGCCTAAAATGTAATGTTTTCTGAAAGCATACAAGCTATTTTTCACATCTGAGAGGGGAATAGAGATAAGAAAGAAGTGGGAATGCAGGCTGTAATATGCATTTTAGCATGTGTAACATTAATTTAGGTTAGGTAATGCAGAGCAGCTATCAATTTGGGCAATTGTTTCTATCAGGTGGGTTAAACTTCATTTTTTTGGGATGTACAAAGTTTTGTGTGCTTGTTCTAAGTTCATAAGTTATGGGATTGTTCTGAAAATGTATTTAATTTTTTTGTTTAAGGGTTTTCATTAAAACAAAAAGTCTTGAAAAACGTGACATAGGTTCAAATGGAGATGGCAGGAAACAACTGTATAAAAGATCAATCTGCCAAACATTAGTGTGCGCATGTAACACAAAAGTTGGAAACACATATTAGGTGGGAACAATAACGTCTTCTCATAGTGTGTACACTATCCATATTATTTTGAATGTAAATGGCCTTATAGGTATAGACAAAAAGGTAAGAGTATAGAATTATATCAAGAAATGCAGAGTGGAACATCAATGCTACAGGAGACACATTTGGAAAGAAATAAGCATGTGAATTTGATAAGGAAATGATTTCAGGATAGATATTCAGTAGAATATGAGGGACAATGGGAAAGGTCAGTAATGCCACTAATTACTGAAGGAGCTTTACTAGTGATAGCAGAGGGAAGAAAAAGGTAATCAGACATTTGTGGTAGTAAGGGAGGAGGATTACTCTGGCATGTATTTATATTTCACCAAAATCTACCATTCTGGAGCTTAAGAAAATTTGGGGAGAAGTAATCGGGTTTCAGCAGGGAATATTACTTACAGGTGGAGAGTGGGACTTGATTTGCAACAGTGAAGATGTGTTTGGAGGACCTAGAAGGGAAAATATAACACAAAAGGGTACATTTCTGAAGGCATTTATGAGCATATTTGTTATGGAAGATGTGAATTCAGTAGTAGGAACTTGGAGAGAACTTACATATTATTCCCAAACGTAGAATAACTCAGCTAGACTAGATAGAAATTATTTTCACAGGGATGTATACATTTCATTGAAAGGTTTGACATACATACAATAATGTCAGATGAAGAATTTAAGGAATGGGTACTGGAAATTATTCAAGAGTTAATAGGGAAGATAGAAATTTATTCAGATGTTATAGCTAGTGAGTGGGATAATATGAAAATGGCATTTAAAAATAGGGTTGAAACAAAAGAAAAAGAGATATGGTTAAGAAGTAACGGGAATTATTTAGAGGAGTTGACAAAGGTTAAAATATTGCAGAACAAGAGGAATCTCACAAAACAAGAGGAGGTGCAACTGCAGAGAGTACTTAAGACAAAATAAGTGATTATCTGGATAATGTGCATAAGTTTAGAAAGGCTGCTGTTAAGCAATTGTTTTTACTAAGTACTCCAGATCCCAAAATGTTTAGTACAACAGTTTAGGCAACAGAAAGTTGTCACCAAACTTAGTGAGCCTATAACAAGAAAAATAACCAGGTACCCTGCAGAGGTAACAGAAATATTTCAGAAATGTTATTAAATATTTATGGAATACTTAAGTATGTCAAGGTTAGAGGTAGATGAAGCTCAACAATTAACAGCTAAGACAGGAGGAGATGAGATAAAAATGGTGATGTACAATCAATCTGCAGGAAAGTCTCCAGGAAAAGATGGCTTTCTTTTGGAAGTCTGGAAGTTAGAAGGGGAGAAAGTATAAAGATCTGGAAGGTTTTCTTTAGCAGTATTTTAAAAAGAGGGGAAGCAAGCTGTGGTGACTGTAATACCTAAAAACAGTAAAGAGCTATCAGGGCCAGCATATATAGATCTATTTCAATTTTAAACATTAATTATAAAGTGTTTGTGTGTATAGTAGCTAAAACAATGGCAATATGTTGCCAAAACTGATAGATATATAGCAATGTGGTTTTGTGGTGGGAAGACAAACATTTGTCAACATTAATAGAACAATGATGATCCAAAGGGAAGTAGAATGTAAGAAAATATTGTTTAGGTTGGTGGACCTTGATGCAGAGAAAGCAGAGTAACCTGGGAGTTTATGTGCAGGACAATGGAATCATTTACATTCCATAATACAATAATAAGGTTAATTAGGAAAATTACTTTGTGTTTTGCAAATTTGTTCTATTTTCTTTTTTTTTTTTTGCAAATCTCTTCACTCTGGCTATGCCTGGTGATCAGTGTACTACAAAGGTAAATAAACACAAATAAATAAATAAATAAATAAATAAATATATGAGGGAATAGAGGCAAGAATTTAAAGTGGAAGGGTTCCTCTCTGATAAGCTCTGTCTGAACAGAGGAAACAGGCAGGGGGGGGCCTCTTTCTCCTTTGCTGTTTGCTTTATATTTAGAGCCTTTGGCTAAGAAAGTAAGGGACTCAGAAATTCAAGGATATAATTGGTATGGTAATCAAGAAAAGTTTGTACCTGATAAATCCAGAAAAGGACATCTCAGTGGTATGGAACATTTTGAGAGAGTTTCAATTCTTTTCAGTATATAAAATCAATGAAGATAAAACAAAGGCTATAGCCATAAATTATGTACCCACACCTAACCTGGTTCAGTGATACCCATATTTATGGGGGAACGATAAGATGAAGTATTTAGGAGTATGGGCTAAAAAGGCTTCTGTTATGGCAACTAAGGATATGTGGGAAGAGAATAAACAAAAGAAAATACAAAAAACTGAGAGACTGGAAGTTGTTGTTTATAGATATTGATAGTAAGATACAAGCAGTGAAAATGTTGTTAATCCCTTTAGTTTTATGTACAGGTCAAGAATATTTTTTATCAACCAGAGAAGACATTGTGGGCAATAATTAATAAAATGTTGAAAGAATTAATCTGGGAGGATAAAAGGGAAGGATTAACTGGGATAAGTTGTTCCTTCCAATAGAATAAGGTGGTTTAGTATCACCTGATTTGAATGGATATTTTAGAGGTACACAATTGAGGCTCATATACATAACACAAGCAGAAAGTTATAATTCAAAGTAGAAAGGGATGATGATGATGATAACGATGATGAAGAGGGGGAGTTAAGAAATAAGGATAGAGTGGGATTTTGGGTGCAGATCCTTAAGGAGAATAACAACAGCTCTACAGAATATTCATAAAGTAGCAGAAAGTATTCAAAGAGCTAAGCCAACATAAGAATGGAGAAAGGAGATTTTGATGATAGGGAAGACTGCAAGTAGAGATACAGAAAATAGGCAAGAGAGGGCTGGAATTTATTGGAGAAAAATGGTAAAGGAACCAAGGTATTTGGAGAAAATAACTAAACAGAGAAAGGTAATAGAATGGTATGAGGCCAAGAAAACATTTGGGCTGCAGTCTAGAGACTGCCTTCCCTACTGGGGTTTGATATCAGAGTACAGGCAAAGAGAACGTGATAAGGGAATCCTAAGTGAAAGACCTACTTTGGTAGAGTTTTTAGTTGAATCTAGAACAGAAGAAGCTCTTAAAAAATAGATAATTAGTAGGGCATGTCACGAATGGAGATACTGCCAGCCCAGCTATCTGGAAATTTGTAAATAATTATATGGCATTGGTGAATATCAACATGATTCATATGCTTGTGTTACTAATGTATTAGAACTGTATCTTATGTGTATATCAAACTGCTGGTAGAGAAATGTGCATTGAAAAGTGTTATAAAGTACTGATCTTTAAAAATATGCCCACAGTGTACCCTACTGGAATGGAAAAGAAATGTACATACACTATTGTAATTGTTTAGATGTATATATTTTAACAATGGAAACTGGAAAACAGGTGGTTAATTTCTGAAAAATAGCTGAAAATTTAAATTACTTTATGACCATGTAATAAAAGGATGTTATATTTCAGTTTCAGTGCAGTAACAGACACAATGTCTAGAACTAGAGGTTCTATGCATTGTCTTGCAAGTGTTTTATTGTTTTATGACTTCCAGGATCTGCCTTAGAACTAAGAAAAGCCTTCTGTATGCATTTTCACAGGTAGATGCTAAATGCTACCAGCTGCATCAATAGTTGTTTTTCATCTGGGATAGAGTGAGATGTCAAGAAGTGATGTCATCCTGCAAGCTATCCCAGCAATAATATTTGCGGTATTAATTTAAGAACTCTGAGAGAGACTGAGTATTCTGTATTTTAGCTTTGACCTGACATCAACATCAACACACTACATTTGTCTGCTTGCTCTGAATTAAGTTATTAGAGTACAGTAATTCTCTTAGATACAGTCATGAATATAGCAAAACTTAATTTAGATGCTTTTCTTTATTTATTTGAGACTGTCCTGCAATGCTGCTTTAAATATTTCCTGCAATTTTGTACTCTGATGTAACTGTAAATATATACTGAGTATTTTCTTGTTCTTTTAATATTTATTATGAAATATATTTAAACCTTTCATTGTGGCTGGTCTGTCTAGACATATTTATGTTCTGAGAGTACTTGCACATTTATTTGGTGACACTGTGTAGGCCACTCCTACAAGCCTTGATCTTGGTCAAACTACCATTTGTATTGACAGTAACATTACACAGTAAGATTGGACACCGTTGTTAAGGGTCTTAAAGTAGATGATAAGGACCTTATAGTCTGGGTAGAAGGAGGCATAGCTAATAAACTTGTGCCAGCCTTTCCCAGGTGTGTGTATGTATAAATCAGGCCTCAAAGTGTATGTATGTGTGTGTGTGTGTGTGTGTGTGTGTGTGTGTGTGTGTGTGTGTGTGTGTGTGTGTGTGTGTGTGTGTGTGTGTCTGTGTGTTTGTGTCAGCTACTAGGGCAGGACACAAAGCACTGGTTGGAGAGAAAGGGTGCTGGAGGTCTTGGCTTGACCACTCAACTGAGATCTCAACACTATAGCTGTGCCAGTGGGGAGTCTTACTGGGGATCTGGAGAAAGAGGGAGAAACCATCCCCTGACTGACTGTGGTCTCTGTGTGCTCTTAAGGGAAATTGTACTTCATGAAGAGATCTGCATCTGGAAATACTGTGTGTGTACCTGCCATGCTCTCAATGTACGCCCCCACTGGTGCCAGTGGTGAGGATTGAGGCTCCTTGATTACTGGTCCAGTGGTGTGGCATCACAGGGCATATAAAATATTGCATATAAAATATAGGAATCAATCAGAGGAGGTTAGAAATGATTGGGAAGAGAGACTGGAAAAGCAATTTACAAGGGAACAATGGGGAGGACATGTGTATGTCTCCCAAGTATGCAACAAAGTCTAGGTTTAAGATTTTTGCTTGGAAGTGTTTGCATAGTATTTTATACCCCAGGCAGACTCCAAAGAATTTTTCCTCAGGTAGATATTAAACAGTTGAGGTGTGATGGTGAAGAAGGAGGTAACTGGGAACATATGTTCTGGAAGTGTAATGATTTGGCAGATTTAAAAAATTTCCTAATGAGTACTCTTTCAGAAATATTGGGTGAGCAAATGCTTATTTTTTAAGGAAATGATTATTTTAAGCTGGGACATAGAATCTGAATTGCCTAGGCATAGTAAGGCGTTGTCAAGTTTAATTCTGGTGGCAGCCAAAAAGCAATTACTCGAAAATGGAAATAAAGTCTATACCAACTGTATTTGAAGTACTGAATATTTTAAAAGAGATAAAAGAAACTGGCAGTGAAATCTTTAGGTTCATAGGTTAGTACTAGACTAAATGCCTTGTGGAACATTTTAAGCATAGTCAGTTACCCCATGTGAGAATCAAACCTTATATCTTGTGTGTGTAAGGTAAACACCTTAACCATTCTGCCAGCCTTCCAAACAAAAGAAGAAAAGGGAAGGAGCACATTACATAGAAGTAAATGGAAATTGTGGAAACAAAAATGCAGAATAAAGATCAGGAGAAGTGAAGTTTAAGGGAAGGCAGGAACGGAGCAATTTATGTAATGTGAGACTAAAAAGGCTTTTTGCTTTTCCCAGTTAGGGATTGCCACAGCAGAACTCTCGTCCACTAATGATTGCCAGTGGATTTTTACAGTGCCAGGTTGCCAGCCCAATGCCCAACCTTCAAAGAAGGCACGCCCATTTATGCACACACCTACCTGCATGTCTTTAACATCACTCAACCACAGGGACAACCGGCCTTAGTTATGTAATATGAGACTGATGATAGTTAAACAAAAGAAATTATGTGACGCACAAGGTTCATAACTGGAAACATGTTAATATGGTTTGTTTTCTCTTAAAACTAATGTTAGTTTGCGTATGTCTTAAATGATAATTTAACAAATGTGTTAAAAACCAATGTGAGCATTACACAAATAAAAACATCAACACCATCATGATATTAAAAAGCAATAATGTGTAAACTGCAAGATATCTAAAAGGAAAATAGAATCATATAACTGAAAAATCTAAAGCTAACTACATTTCAGTTGTAAGTACTAGGTTTCACATTTATTGCTTGTTTGTCTCTTTGTAAGTTCTTCTAGTGATCTGTATCTGTTGATATCTTTTTACCTTCACTTTTTTCATTTACTCCCCCTCCCCCCCAAACTGGGTCATGACAGAAATTTTTCCATTTTACATGTATGCATGGGTGGGCAGATTAGTGTGAAGAGAGAGATGATTTTTTTGGGTCCCTATTAGATCGACGAAAAGTCTAAATCTCAAATGGCTTAGAAGTCAAAAATGCCATTCTTCGTAATTGCTATTGTGAGATCATGGTACAGTGAAGATCGGAAAATTTGCCCTTTCCTCACTGTAGTGCGATCTCAGAGTTGGAATATATATGTAGCGGGGGGCACAGCCCCCCACAATAGTGATTTTTGATTTCTTGCATTTCCGCTCATGTGAGCATTCCAGATTTTGATTTTGCCGATCTAATACAGACCCATTTTTTGAGCTATGATGCAGAATCGGAATTGCCTAGATATGGTAAGGCTTTGCTATATCGAATTATGGTGGCAACCAAAAAGGGAATTACTAGAACATGGAAATCCAAATCTAAACCATTTATATTAGGAATACTGAATATAGTAACAGAGATAAAACAATTGGAACTGAGATCTTTAGCAAAGGGTAGGAGCAAACTACATTGGAAAAAAATGGGAATTATGGGAACAATACATACAGGGGAGGAATGATGTTTAAAAGAAGGTAGAATTTAAATGAGCTATGTAATCTTTGACTGAAAATGACTGGGTAGATTATAAGTCATGTATAATGTTTGTAACTGGGAGTGTGTCAATATGGTTTGTAATGTAAAATGCTTGCAACCAAGATTGTATTGGTGTGATTTATTTACATTTATACAAATATATGATTGCTTATGTCGTATGTGATGGTTTAATAAACATGTTTCTTGTTTAAAAAAGGGGGCAGGAATTTGATAATTTGTGTAATCTTAAGTTATGTGATATATAGTAATATACGTGAAGTATTTGTTAGGGTTAATTTAATACAATTTGATTACTTTTGTATAAATGTAAATTTGCCTGTGTCACAAGTGATGATTCAATAAAGGCATTAAAATAAAGCAATCAAATATTAAATAAATAAAATATAAAAAGAAGGTTTGGTAAATATCCACTCATTTTTCTCTTCCAGCTTTATGTTATTCTGGGCCACAGAGGAGTCACAGCCTATATTGACAAGGAATGGACATAAGGCAGAGAAAAATTCCAGATGGAAATCCAGTCCATTACAGGATGCATACACACACACACACACACACACACACACACACACACACACACACACACACACACACACACACCAATTTACTTATCAATATGCCTTTTGAATGTTGATGGAAATCGTAGACCTAGAAAAAAAACACCTGGAGACAGGTGGAGCATGCAGCCTGAAAGCAAACCCAGGCAGGACCCAAACAAGAGGTGAGTCAAGAATGTTAATTTACCTCTGTGCAAACATGCAACTCACTTTTGATTAAAGTGCACCCAGTAAATATTCTTGCTGTATGCATTCTTGCTGTGCTGTTTTATTTGAAGGTAATATCATTAATGTAGTCAGTTGTATGATGTAGAATAAATTCTTAAACAAAGGTAAATATCCTGCATGTCAGTTTAATGTAAATATACAGTGAGAAATGATTAAACTACATTTTCCTTGAGTTACAGTGATGTCATATATGCAAGATTACAATCATAATTTAGGGCTACGATAACCATCTAAAACATTATTACAGCAACACGTTTCTATTATGTACTAAAATAAAACAGGTATGTGTGTTACCCACAGACTATTTATGAATATCAGTGAATCTACAGAAGTCATAATTTCAAAATTCTTTACTGTAATAAAATACAATACACAAATATGTATGTTTTAAATGTTATTAGCCAAAAGTGCTGAAGTAAAGATCTGTTCTTCATAAATAATCTCAGAGAAATGGGAAATAAGTCACTTGCTTAGCTTTTCATAGTACATAAGTAGGAGTTTATGGAATTTAATCTCAGGTCTCCTGGTTTGCAACCCATAGTTTCAGAACAGTAGGCTATAAATCTATAGCCTTCCATTTTACCAGTGCTTGTATACTAACAATGCTTAAAACAAAATATGATTATTTCTTTACAAATATGATCAAAGGATTGGCAAATGAGTTAACTGTTACATTGGTTGTCACAAATGAAACATTGCATGGAAAATATGAGCATAGCATTTCCCGACTGCAGTAATAGCAAAGTAACTCCTAAATACAGTACTAAAACAAAACTGAGTTCTCATAAAAACATACTAAAACAAAACAGAGCATCCCATAAAAGCATTTTCATGAAAGTAACCCACTGAAAGCACTGAGTAAATAATATTCAACATAGGGCTGACCAGTCAACGACACACATACAGGAAAAAAATGTTGACTAATCAATACAATGTTACTTTGATCTCCCACACACTCAGAACCCAGATTTGTATTCAGAAAGCAGAAATGTGCTGAGAAGTCATACCTGAAGTAAGGACTCAGAATCTTGAGTTGCTGTTTAAAAATGATATAACAATGCACGAAGCAGAAGAATTCGTTTGAAGCCCCAGCTACAAATGTAAAAAGCAGAAGAATTCGTTTGAAGCCCCAGCTACAAATGTAAATCTCTTTCTCAGTGTCAGCTTATATTTCATGTCAAAGTAACTCCAAGTGTCCTATTACTTTTGGGCAGGCCTTCTGACAAGAGGAGGGGTCACACCAAAGTAATACTATCAGCTTAGCAATAACAAGGCAAAGAATTCCTGATAGAGAATTACCTTTAGTTTTAAAGAACTGCATCTGTAGTAAGAAACTCACCACTAAATGCTGTTGTTCTGCTTACCCAGATTCCTGCTCTTACAGTGACTGTGATTAAAAAGAGGGACATCCTTAACCTGCATTTAACAAACAAGTTGGTTGTTTTGCATCACATAATTTAGTCACACTGCTGATGTCACTCATTTTTTGATCCTAGTTCTGCAGACTGAATCCCCTCATATTAATATCTGTGGCAGACAGACTGCATTAAACTGTTGCATGGAGAAGGAATGTACTAAATCAGAATACAATTCCTGGAAAAGTACAGCTTGAATATATACTTGATAAGTGAAGAACCATCTCTCCTTGTTTAGTATTAGAATACATTATCTAGTTTGGAAAACAAAATCTTAACACGACCCTTTCCTGGAAGTTAAAGGGAAAATAATGGCTTTAAAAAGTTTTGATTTGCAAAGATATGCTGGTTGCTTTGAAGTAACCATAAACTGTCATGCATCCTGCTGAACCGTATCAGTTATGAATTGGTCTGATGCAGGAATTTCTTTTAGACCAGAAGTTGGGTATCCTGCTTGACATTCTGACAGTCTGTTTATTATAATGTAAGCCTGTGTAAGGAAAAATGGGCTAATTGATGTTAAAGTAACAACCTTCTCAGAAAACAGACCCCCCCCCATCTCCTGCCTGTGCCTTGTTACTACAGTATTCCAGTCAGAATGCATCCTCCAATGGAAATGCTTAGCCTTTTTACATGCAAAAATAAGACGAGTTCCAAACATAACATGAAGGTAATATAAATGAAAAATTAGCAATGCATCTATAGACAAATCTGCATGTTAGCCGTGGCTCTTGATGTAGTGACAACGAGATGTTTTATAGGATCATATGATCATAGGAAGTTACTAGGCTATTGGCCCTGAGGCCTTTATAAGCCTATCCAAGAGGTTATCCTATGTTTAGACAAATCAGCACCCGATGCCCCTGTCCAGCAGAGACACAGGTGGAATCCTAGGGATGTATTTTCTATTTCCCATCCAGTTATCCAGGTTGCACTTAAAAAGGGGTAAAGAGGTACTCTGCTTGACATGGAGAGGGAATCTATTCCACAGATGGGGGGAGTCTCTGGGATACAAATCTGTCCCAACAACAAGTCCTATTGATGTCACAGACCAGGTTGAGGCGGCGCATGCAGGGTATTCGAGTGGAGCTTGAGTTACGAATATGCAGCAGTCCCATCAAGGCGGGGCCTGAGATCACCTTATATGCCAGACAGAGGTCACCTCTGAGGAGTCTGTATGAAACTGAGTAGAAGGATAGGGCTTTTAGCTTGTCTATGTATGGAAGATTTTTGAGGCCCTGGATTCTCCTGGTGAGGAACCTTTGTGGTCTTTCCAGCTGCTGCATGTGCTTTGCGAGGTACATGCAGAATGGGGCATTGTACTCAATAATGGACCCTATAAGGGAAGAATACAGGGATGTTATGACCTTCTTGCCCCTGAATGAGGTACTTATGAGGTGGGCCATGTAGAAAGCTTTCCATACAATGAAAGCAACATGGAGGTCAAAAGTCAGGTTGCTATCAATCTGAGTGCCCAAATCCCTCATGACTGATTGTGTGCTTAGGATGTTATTATTGATGTGATAATTTGTGGGGACGTCACTCTCTCCAAAGGGGATGATAATGAATTTTTTTGTATTCAGCTTGAGGCCATGTTTCTGGCAACAGTCATTTGTTTGGGTGAGACCCTCTTGGAGGATGTCCACGTCACTAGGGGAATTGATGACAGCACCCAGCTTGCAGTCATCTGCAAACTTGGTCAGCCATAGCCCACTGGTTTTGGCTGCACTTCAGAAAAGTAAATCCCAAACACCAGAGACCCCAAGACCGAACCCTGGGGTATACCACTCAATACGGGTCTACTGCTTGAGGTGGCTTTCCCTATTTTGACTAGGTGGGTTCTATCAGTGAGCCAGTTAGCTACCCATCTGGAAACATACGAATTGATGCCTAGTTGAGCGAGTTTATCTATTATGCCCAAGTGCAGAATGGTGTCAAAGGCTTTGGCCACATCAAGGTAGGTGGTGTAACTGTCTTCCCCTCATCCAAGGCTTTGATGACTGTCTCAAAAAAGTTGACCAAATTTAATAGACATGACCTCCCCTTGACAAAGCCAAACTGTGTGGGATCGAGTGTTTGGAGGCTGTCAATGTTCTTGTTAATGAGGTACATGACAATCTGTTCTATGGCCTTACAGATCAGACTAGTTAGGCTGATGGGTCTATAATTTCCCGGATCGGTGGATGCTCCACCTTTGTGTAAAGGGATGACAGTGGCTGTATTCCACTCAGCTGGGACAAAGCTGGCACTCAGACTTTGGTTGAATAGGGCGTCAAATGGTGCTGCAAGTTCCTGCCTGTTTATGTAGGATGTAGCCTGAGATTTATCGGGTCCCATGGCGGCTGTCATTTTTGCCTTTGAGAGAGCAGCGATGACCTGATCCCTAGATATAAGGGGAAGGAGGCAGGTACTGGGGGGGGGGGGGCAGAGGGGTGAAATATTTGCTGAATCTGTCAGCCAGCAAGTTTGCAATATCTAAGGCATTTGTATATGTAGTGCCCTTGACTACTAGTTCTGAACAGATCTGGGTACTACCTTTGAGATTACAGGCATATGTGAAGAAGGCCTTATGACTGTCTCTAGTAAATGTGGCCAATTTGGACTCGAAGTTTGCTTTGGAGGATTTCACTAGTGCTCTTATTTGCTTGTTTAGGCTAAGGAGAGATTGCTTCCAGTTGGGTACCTGCTCCTTCTTGGTCCTGGAGAGCAATTTTTATTCTTTAATAGAGTTTATTTATTGCAGATGGCCACCAGACAGGTTTACTCTTCCTTGCAGAGGATGATTTAGTCCTGTCAGGTATTCCTGATTCCATGCATCTATATAAATGTTCGTATAGTAATTTGGTATAGTTTTGGATACTGGTGCCATTTCCTAGAGAGGGGG
>NC_056744.1:370627225-370682225 GCF_019279795.1 Protopterus annectens | reverse complement strand
TAGACAAGTTAGACATAAGGGTAAGAAGCATAAACTAACACAGGCACCAGAACCATAGGGTAAGGGGAATGAGAGCCCCCCAACTTTCCACAGACTCATGGAGAATGCCCTTGGCTGATTAGTTGGCTGAAAACATTTATTCAACTACAGTAGCAGAAAATAAGGAAACAAGCCTGAGTTTGAAAAAACAAGCTCATCTCTTATTTTTGTTAAACTAATTAAATAAGTTTTGCAGTCCAAAGCAAAAAATAATAATTAAAAAAAAACAAGAAACTTGTACCACTGGTTCTGACTGTATCTATGCCTTATTGGCTAACTAGGTAGATGCAGATACAGTGCCGTCACCATGACTGGCTGCAAAAAAAAAAAAGATTCTATGGAAAAGGCTTTCATCTTAACTGAATTCACTGGACATTCCTGATTTTGTCTCATGTTTTGCTCCTGTCCTCATAACATTTCTGATTTTCTTGTAAGTCAGTGAGGATTAGTCAATCTGTACTGGCAGTCAGTAGAGCTTTGTACTTTTCATTGCCCAAAAAGTACATTTTGATACCTCAGGAGTCAAAAGGCATATTCAGTCAGAAGAGGGACAAATCTGACCTTCACTCTTTGTGCATGTTTAGGTGTGACAGCCTGAGTGTACAAGTGTCTGATAATGCAATTCCATGTGTGTGTGTGTGTGTGTGTGTGTGTGTGTGTGTGTGTGTGTGTGTGAGTGTGTGTGTGTATGTATGTGCGCACGTGGAAGTGCAAGTAAGTATATGTATACTTTTATTCCTTCCTTTGCAAAATGTCCCTAATGTTTTCTAATTTTTTTCCCTATCCCTCATTAAATATTTGGTTTTCTGGTTAATCACTGAGGATTTCGGACAAGTCCATAATGCTAAACATTATTCATAGCTATTTTTCAGAAACTATGCGTTATTACAAAGCTTGCTATTGTACTAACTTTTCAAGTTAATTTGAGTAATAGTTCAAAATTGCCCTGATCCCCCCCCCCCCCCCCATTATTTTGCTTTCTGTCTTACAACATAAAGGTCTGCATTTAGTCATTTAAGCTTAACTGGAATACCACATGAGTAATAGTGTCAAAGGTCTTGGCTAGATCCAGGTACACTGTATGAACCACATTGCATGCTAATAACTGCTATACAATGTCAGTGGCACTACAGGTAGCACACTCACCTTTGGTGCAGAAGGCTGTGGGTTCTACTCCTACACCCAGTAGATTGATTGCTGACACTACAGTGCAGTATGGGGAGGGACTGTAACCCTGAGTGTGCCATTCTTCAGATGAGACATTAAAATGAGGCCCCATCTGCCTCAGCTGGTGGTAGCTCAGATGGTTATGGAAGACCCCATGGCACCTATCAAAAAGAGTAAAGGAAGTTCCTTGATTTCCCCTATTAGTATAACACCACCTGAGACCTCCCCTGGAAACAGACTATGAGTCTAGTGGGACTAACCTAGTTAACAAAGAATAAATAAATCTACAGCTTCGTTGATTTTCTCAAAGAATTTACTAAATCACATAGCCATGATCTCCTTTTGGAAAGACTATATTGTCATGGGTCTAGAGCATTTTTTTATATCACAGCATATAAAATGAGATATAAATTAATACATTGCACAGCTTTACAAACTGTCCTTATAAGGATGATGGATCTCTCATTCCTGGAGTCTGAGGTGGAGAATCTTTATGGTGAGCATCACAACAGACATTTTCAATGACTTAGAAACATACCAAGTGGCATTGCTTAAGCTAAACATTTACAGTAGTTAAAGCAGGATCTCTTATCCTTGCCTACGGATGCTAATTTCAGTTTACACTCCAGTATGGTCTTCCTTACCATAAATTCTACATTTTTGCTGAGCTTTTTCACACAGTTTTTAATGTGGGTAGATTCTGATTTATTATAAGCCTTAATTAGCTTTATTTCTATTATTATACTATTCTTAGCTTTATCAAAATATAGGTTGCATTATTTGACTGTGCAATTATTATGTCATATGATCACATATCACTACATCCAAACTATATATAACATTTTATAACCAAAATCATATATTTTTCCAACTAATATGATGTTCATATATTCACATGTCTATTTCATTACTGTCTTGCTAAATGCATTACTTTCCTATTTATATGATATTATGTTGTGTTTTGTTTCTCTCTTTACATGTTTATATAGCATATTAATTGTGAAGTTTTTCTCTCCAGGCCTCCACTGAAAATGGGCACATTATTGGCCCAGTCAGACTTTCTTGGTAAAGAAATGTCAAATAAATAAATGATTAATGCTACATTCTTCCAAGATTTATTTTACGTTCCCATTCTAAACCATGATTGCAAAGTGTTTATGCGTATACTGCCTAAAAGAATGGCAAAGGTGATGCCAAAAGTGATAGATATGGATCACTGTAGTTTTGTGGAGGGGAAGCAACCATTTGACAAGATTAATAGAACAATGATGACGGGTCTGAGGAAGGAAAGTCATTGAATTTTCCGAAATCGCTAACGTATTAAAGAGTGTGTTTGTTGTGCCTGAAACAGCTAGTCCTGGTTTTTCGTTTATTTAGTATGATACAGATGGAAGCAGAACCTAAGAAAATACCACTGTTGATGGTGGGTCTTGATGCAAACAGAAAACATTTGACAGAGTGAGCTGGGATTTTATGATAAAATTATAAGGGTGATTTGGAGGATATTGGAGGGATCAGAGGTGGAAATTAAAGTGGGGGAGCTCTAAGGTTGTCAACCTTTTATGTCAAAACTTCTGGACATATACGTGAAAGCAAAATATGTGTAATTTCGGTACCCCTCCCACCATGCAGCCATTCCAGTATTCCCATTACTTCACTATTTCTTCATTTCACACCAGCTGTCATAAACACTTTTCAAAACTCTCAGTGTGCATAATGTTTTCTGCTTTACTTCTACAATGATTTCAGATATTTGGATTTAATTAAACACTTTTATTTCAAATTTTATAGCACAAACACTGATAGGCATGTGCTAAACAAAGCAATACAGTATCACAATGAAAACACACTTAGCATTAAAACTTCTCTGCCTTTGAAACTCACATTCACTGAAACAGTATTGAAACCCACATTCAAAGAAAAATGCATCTGGCCAGTGGCGGATTAAGTTTACCTTTGGACTGTTTTCAAATCACAGGCCCCTTGCACACATTTTTAGGACCATACAAAAGTTATTTGATTCATCTTCCTGATTGCATTACATTATAATATATAATAATTAAATTATATCCCTTGTATAGTACAGCACCACATGTTAGAGCATGTTTTAAATTTATAGTTTTGAACATTTTTCCAGTAAGCAATGAAACAAAACATATGAATCAATAATGATAAAACTGCCTGGTTCAGAACATTTCAGACATAAAAGGCCACTCAAACTTCTGTCATTACAATCCACTAATGTCAGTCAATATGCACAATCTCTGCAGAAGTAAAACACATCTGAATAATTTCACATTAAAGGGATCTGTAACTAATGAAAAGGTTGCTGCTAGCAAACAACTTTATATTTTCAGTGTTTCATCTACAAATTCAGTGTTTCTTGCCCTTGAAGAATATATTGCATATTTTATATAAAAATGGTAAGCTGGTAATTTTGCAATAGGGAATGGATGGAAAACTGTAAACAGGTTCATAGTTACTAATGTGCATTGAATGAAAGAACAGTTGTTTGAGCATACTCACTGTGACAGTAAATATGTGAGGTGGTGACTCCTGAAATAGTATTCATGACATCCTGCTTTGTACATATCCCAGTCTATCATGCTTGAGCCAGATTCTCACAGCATACAACTCCTTGTGCTATCTTATAAATGAAGCTCAATCATAATTTGTTCAAGGCATATATAAATACATGTTTCTTGCTAAATGAATAGTGTGCCCTCACTTCTTCTGGCTGTTAAGTACAAACAGAATTTCTTAGTCTTTACTGGCAGTATAACTCTGAATCCATAGGTATCATTACCAAACAAAGTAAAACTCCTGTAGCTCGTCTATTTTTGTTACTTTTTGTATTAACAGGCATCCCCACTTTAAAGTCCCCAAATAGGCTCTAACTCAAGCTTTATACCACACCCTTTCTGTATCCACAATTACATATATCTTGGGGGGACAGTCTCAGCAAGCTGCAGCCAAAATAAGGCATCATTATTATGTAAAATACTGCAACAACTTTCAAGTAGCATTACACTTTATAACAGTATGCATACACAGGTATGAAATTTAGATGTATTATTAAACTATAATGCATTTTTATCATAGTGAATGCACTTACATACTATTTTACATACTTTTTGCATATTACATTTTATTGAAAAGGCAAGCTCGTTGCAGACTCTTTTGCTTTTATATTTAACCGATTGTATGCAATATTCATTTTTAAATGTAATACAGCTCTATTACAGCTAGTGCATTTTAATTTGCTTTTCTCTGAATGAACAATAACATTTTTTGAGATCCAGTATGAAACTTCAAAGTACAAAATGCCATGGAAACAATACACTAAACACAATTACCCAAAATATCAAAAGGGTAAAGCCTCCAATTGTTTGTGTTTTTTGCAGAGGACAAGTTCCCTGGCATTTCCTGAACTTATTTATACCAGTCAGTTATATAGTGTCACAAATGCAAAGAAGGTAGAAATCTCTCAAAACACAGGACTAACTGCTAGTGCACTCTTAGAAATCACACCGGCAGTGATTTCCTATGAAAAATCACAAACAGTGCTGCGTTCCTTAGCTTCCTGTTAGTCAGGCACTTGATGCATGAGGAGTTTGATCACTGCTATCTAGATATGACATTTTTCTAGATCAATAAACATACAAGTGGAGAAAATATTTCCTTATCACCTTCATGTTTGTTTGTGGTCTGTCCACTGCATAGTTCAAATCTTCAAGAATTCAGATTCTGCATGCGAGGAAGACAAAGACGTAAACAATCAGTCACACTGATGCAGAAGACTGCTTTCATCTTCTGAGTCTGCGTGCCTGGATGCAAAAGAAATTCTTAAAAAAGAACATCCTTAAAAAAAACATATTTTTTAATTAAAAGAAAATCATAATCTCCAGGTATTTTTTTCCGGACAGTATGCTGTCTAGTCCATTTTCTGGACAGTGGCCCTTAATTCTAGACAGTCCAGAAGAATTCCAGATGACTGGCAACTGTAGAGAGCTCCTCCCTGATAAGTTCTGTTTGAGCAGAGGAATGAGGCAAGGGTGTCTTTTTTCCCTTTTGTCATTTGTGTTATATTTAGATCCACTGGCAAAGAAAATAAGGAACTCAGAAATTCAAGGATATCATTAGTATGGTAATCAAGAAAATTGGTTTTATTTGCAGATGTTATTATTTTATGCCTGAAAAAAAAAACAGAAAAGGAAATTTCAGTGCTGTGGAACATTCTGAGACAGTTTCAAATGTTTTTAGGATACAAAATTAATGAAGATAAAACAAAGACAATAGCTATAAACTATGTACTAACACACAAATTGGTTCAGCAATATCCATATTTATGGGGACATGATAAAATGAAGTACATAGGAATATGGATTAAAAAGGATTCTGTTTTGGCAGTTAAGGATATGCGAGAAAGGACTAAACAAAATATAATACAAAAACGGAGAAACTGGAAGATCTGTTTTATGGATATGGATAGCAATATAGAAGCAGTGAAAATGTAGCTAGTGCCTTTAGTTTTATACATGGGTCAGACATATTTTTATCAGAGGATAGCAATTAATAAAAAGTTGAAGCATTTTATCTGGGATGGGTAGAGAGCAAAAGTTAAGTGGAATAAGCTACTCCTATCAATAGAACAAGGTGGTTTGTATTACTTGATTTGAATGGGGTATATCAGAGCTACACAATTATGGCTCCTGTACATACACAAACAGAAAGTTATGATTCAAAGTAGAAAGAGAAGATGATGAAACAGAGAAGAAGCTCAAGAAACCAGGAGAGAATGCCATTTTGTATGCAGATCCTTAAGGAGAATAACAATAACCATACAAAATATTATTTTCATAGTAAAAAATATTCTAAGAACTAAGCCAACACTGGGCTGGAAAAAGGAGATTTTACTGATAGGAATGTTTGCAATTTGGGGTACAGAGAATAGGAAAAAGAGGGCTGGAACTGACTGGAGAAACCTTGCAAAGGAACCAAGGTATTAGGAACAAATAATTAGTGAGGGAAAGGTAACAGAATGGAAGAGGCCAATAATTCATTTGGACTGCAATCTAGAGATTATCTTCCCTATCAAGGATTGATATCAGAGTAAAGGCAAAGAGAAAGAAATATGGGGATCCTAAGTGAAAGACCAGTACCAGTTTTGTTTTTAGTAGAATTTATAAAAGAAGCTGCTGTTAAAAAGGGATAATTAGTAGGTCATGTAAAATATTGCATGATATCTACAGGAATCAATCAGAGGAGATTAGAAAGGATTGGGAATAGAGACTTGATAAGCAATTCATAAACAGTGGGAGGACATATGTATGGCTGCCAAATATGCAACAGAGTCTAGAAGATTTAGGATCTTTGCTTGGAAGTGTTTGCATAGTTTTTTATACTCCCAAGCAGACTCTAAAGATTTTTTCCTCAGGTATATTGCAAATGTTGGACATGTGATGAGTCTGAAAGAGTCAACTGGGAGCATATTTTGGGGAGTGTAATGAGTTGGCAGACTTTAAAAATTCCCCTTCAGACTACTCTACCAGAAATACTGGGTGAGCAAATTGGTGAAACTAAGGAAATTATTTTTTTAGCTATGATACAGAATCAGAACTGCCTAGACATGGTAAGGCCTTGCTGAGTCTAATTCTGCTGACTGCCAAAAAAGCAATTACTAGAAAATGGAAATCAAAGTCTAAACAACTGTAGTGAATATAGTAAGAAAGATAAAACAACTGGAAGTGGGATCTTTAGAAAAGGGTATGAGCAAATTACATAGAAAAATGGGACTTGTGAAAACAATACATGCAGAATAATGTTTTGGAGGAGGAATGAGGCTTAAGGGAAAGCAAGAATTGAATTAGCTTTGCAATGCTTGACTGACAATGACTGGATAGATTATAAGTGATGTATAATTGTTTGTAACTAAAAATATTTTCAATATGTTTTGTTTTCATGTATATAAATTTATGATTGTCTATGTCATAAGTGATCATTTAATAAAGATGTTTCTTGTTTAAAATTAAAATGATTTATTTAACTTTCCCCAGCATATTTGGTGTTGACCTCAACAGCTTGGTTTTTGCACCTTCTTAAACTGGAGTAAAATTCATTGGTATAAGCGACAACTGAGGGTAAATTGGGGCTGGAAATTTTGCATTTAAATTTTGAGAGCTCATCAATATCATTTTAATAAGATCGTCTTAAAGTTTGTGAATTCATAGGTACTAATTTTGCTGGGTTTAGATGCTTTAAAGTTGTTACTCTAGCCCTGGGTAGAGTGTTAGGATAAACTGTATGTGCTGTTCTTGCTTGCCTGAGTGCAGAGGATGAATGTTACTTTAGTAGACAACCTTTCATGTTGTAGCATAGAGGCTTGTTAATGCTACATATTGCTGGCTGTGTGACTGGACCAGCAAGACTTCATGTTGTAGCACAGAAGCTTGTTAGTGTTACATATTGCTGGTTTTTAATTTCTCCAAGTGTTTTGGGTTTCTAATACCATGATGGGAATAGAACCCATTCCTAAGTCAAAGTACAATTAAAGTTCATGAAATTAGTATTGTTTTACTCTTTGATGTCAGCCTAAAGTACTCTTTGAAGCACCCGCAATGTGCCCAGTAATGACTCCTTCTGTAATTTGTACGGTGTTACATGAATTGGTAACATATCTAAATACGATTATAAATTCTTTTTTATAAGACCCGTTGTTCCTACTACTATTGGAACGGTCTGGGCATCTTTCTTCCACATGGCTCTCATTTCTGCCTGCAGATCCAGGTATTGTATGACTTTGTGTCTCTCTGTACACAAGACACTGTGGTCACTGGTTGTGGCAATTTCAATGATCAATGCTACTTTTGCCTTCTTTTCTTGTACCACTATATACATTTTTCTAGCATCTATCTTTGAACTGCTGGTAATGGTGATCCCATGTGATATAAACTTCATAATTTTCTATGATTCTTTGTGGTTTATGTTTCCAGTGTTTTTCAGCCACTTTGATACCATAATGTTTGCACATGTTTTCTGGCTGTGTGACTGGCCCAGTAAGACTAGCTGCCATGATGTAGCACACAGGCTTGATGCTTAACACTGGTACTGACAAATATGATACTTGGGAGTATATAATTAAACAGCAGTTGTAACTATACATGGATTTATCTAACCCGGTTTAAGCTCTGTGACTGGCTGATGTAATAGGATACATACAGCTGGTGCTGAATGCCAGCACTGGCATTATGGTACATCTTTGAAACTCTCTGCCATGATATGACATAAGGGATTTGTTCTGGTTGTTCTGCAGAGACTTGTTGCAGTGGAGCACTGTAATCAAAAGGCAATCTGTTTGATGTGGCCAAAGAGATCATTTTATTTATTTTATTTACCCTTTGCTAACCAGGTCAGTTCCACTAGGCTAGTAGCCTCTTTTTAGGGGAGACTCAGAGTGGAATTTATACTAATAGGGTAATTTTGACTAGTGCATTGAGGAACTTTCCCAACTAAGGCAGATGGGGCCTTGGTTTAACATCTCATTTGAAGGACGGCACACATGAATGCAACATCTCCCTTATACTGCACTGCAGTGACAACAATCGATCTACCTGATGTGGGAATAGAACCCAAAGACTTCTGCACCAAAGGTGAGTGTGCCGACTGACATTGACTGCAGTACATATAATGTAGTGCAATGCCAACACATGGTATATACATTTTATGGAGGGTGCAGTATGGTTGTAATAATGCAATTCCGCTGTGTGGAATAATGTATACCTTTTGGGGGAATGGAAGTGCAATATGACTCCGGTGTGTGTACAGTTTGTAAAATACTGGATGCACCCCTGTTTGATGCCTCATATTTTTGGCTTATCCCTTAAAAACCTTTTGATTCTCTGATAAGTCACTGAAGATTATAGTCACTCAGTCAGTAATGCCAGTCATGACAGTTTCTTACTTTTTCTTGTTCAGAAAATGCATATCAATGCAAAACTTGTTCTATTAACTTTTTAAAGTGATTTTGAGTAATATTTGAAAAATTATTTCTTATTGTAAGCTTTGATACCCCATTACTTTTCACTTTGTCCAGAGTTCCTGAGCAAAGAATTTAAGAGGTATGGAAGAAAGAAACAAAGAGAATCTTTTGAGAGAGCCAGATTTAGTTTAATCAGTTTAGTTTTTGAGACACAGCAGTCATTAAGCTTGCCTTATTATTATTTTATACTTAAAACAAATTAGAAAATAAATCTATTTTTATTAGCTGTTTCAGTGTGTCATACTGTCATAGTATGAGTACTGTTCCAATCATGGGGCATGGGTTGCATACAGTTTCATGAATGGGTACACTGGGACTGGGGTTGGCTACAACTTATACCTTTCTTTTCTGGTAAATTGGTGAGCATTTAGGACACTAATAATTGCAAAATTTAGAATTACAAATGTCATGACTTCAGAAGAATGGATGCTAATGTAAAACATGTTATTCTATACAGTTTCTAAGTATGTAAGAGAAGAAGAATGCTTCAAATTTTTGTGAGCTGTGCATTACGTGCCAAGCAAAGTGATTAATCTTGTTGGGGTTTGTGGGGAACAAAGTATAGTGCCTGAAAGCTCCAAGATGAGCTACATTTGTAGGGTTTCATTTTTGCACTGTAGAAATCCAAGCAGATGTGTGATGTGTGATGATAATGCACACTGCCCAGCCCCACTGCATCACACACTTGTATCATTCTTTTTTTTTTTTTTTGGAAGTCAACGTTGGGGGAAATATGCTCTACAGCTGAAGTGAAACAGATTGTTGTGGCTATTTCTGTGCTGTGGTTCATTACTGTGGCTCTTATTTCACCACTTTTGTCAATCACCCACAACAGGTTATTGCCATAAGTCACTGAGATAGACTATGCATGAAAGCAAGGGTCAGTTACAAGAGTTATGCAAAACAGTCACTGACATGACTTGTTTGGGGAGAAGGATTGTAAGCAATGATTACTTGTAGGGAGCAGGGGGACTATCGGTGAACTCACTGACCTCGGATCCCCTACCCTGCAAATGATGTGGCCCTAGAGAATTAGTAAGGAAGAGTATAAGGGTGCAGCCTGTCACATTAACCTGAGCAGGCTTGACAGATTCCAGTGAGATGTAGGGCAGCCAGTTAGAAAGACAAACTATACAAAGGAGTTATTTCAAAGTGCTATAAGCAACCAATGCCAGGAGCATGTATACATGTTTGACAGCAAGGAGCTGAAATAAATTACTGCCCTAATCTTTTAAGACTTTCCACAAAATCAAACATCAAATGTGTATGTAGAAGATGGATATTTTATGGGGAAGGGGTTGGGAAGGCATGCTGCATGTAAAAATACATGGTTACTAAATGAAAGCTATCAAATAAAAATATGGCTTGACTGAGTCAGTATATGCGTTCTAATCACAGAAAGATGAAATATGTTACTGTGGCTATTAGGCTTTGTGTTTTCTTCTCAGTGAGACATTAGCAGTATACAGAAGGTGCCTATCATTTTGGAGTAAAAGGTGACATGTGGTGATTATAGGATCACTTCTGATTGACTATTGATATGTTTTGGGGGAGGTTAGTATCTTTTAAAGCACAATGTGGCCATTACATTTCTGTGAGTCTTTCAAAGTCAGAGGTACTGTAGCTTCTCAACAGGGGTACATTCCGCTCAGACAACATGCATGGGTTTAGATCCAATGTACCTTATTAGAGGTCCATGCTTTTGTTTTGTTTTTTTCTTTATTTATTGTGAATTCTCTTCAGGGAATGAAACATGGTCTCTTCAACACAACTAGTAAATCCAACATCTCAGAGGGCTATTGTTGTCATAGTCTGGGAATATGCTTGGTTTCCATTTTGGTGCTCTTGCAAAAAATTGGGGGAAGTGATTTATGAATGCAAATCGCAGTTGCAGGATCACCTCTTGTTACTGATTCAGTTTGTTAGGGGGACAGGACTTGACATATCGCCATTATATTTATGTGATTCCTTCAGTCACAGCTAATGCACTCACTCAGACATTAGACATTCCAATGGAGTAGTGTATGTTTTGTACTAAATACCTTATAAGTTCTTGTTTTTTTTTATTTTGACCTGTATTTGTGGAGCTGACATACACACACACACACACACACACACACACACACACACACACACACACACACACACACACACACATATATATAGTTGGTAAATCCAGGTTTTCAGATGCCTTTTGCCATCACAGTATGTCACTATGCTTGATGTCCACCTGGGGGCTGTTTGATTTCTGGACAAAAGGGCTGGGGCAGTTAATGTATGAAATGAAATGGCTGTTAATAAGATAACTTTTGATTGATTATTGATGCAGTTTTTGTAGGTGGTGACAGTATCTTTCAAAGAGCAATATGAATATTGCATTTTTGTGATTCCTTTACATTGAGACATAATGTACCCTCTCAGAAGGGACACAATCCTCTGAGGCAGTATGTTTATGTTTTATACCTGAGTACCATATTACAAATCATTGATTTTTTTTAATGTGGACTATCTTCAAGGAACTGACAAATGGTCTCTAACATACACCTAGCAAAGTTAGCATTTCAGGGTTCGTGTTAGCACTGTCTGGTTTCCAGATGGGGAGTATTTGAACTCTGCAAAAAAGGTTGAGACAGGCGATTATGAAAGCAAATAGTTTCAGAATTACTTCCAGCTGATTACCGATACGTTTACTGGGGAAAGGATCTTTCAGAGGTACATGACCATTATATTTGATTCCTTCACAGTCAGAGGTGGTTTACCCTCACAAAAGTGAAACAATCCATTGGGACATCATGTGTATGTTTTCTACCAAAGTAGCTTTTAACAAATCACATTTTTTTTTTTTTGTCAGATGCCCTCAGGAATCTGGCATATGGCTTCTTATAACTTTAAAATCCAGAGTTTTAGAGTAACTTTCTAGTCACTGTCTGGTACTATGTTTTGTTTCCACCTCTGGGCTATTGACATCTATAGAAAAGGCTGAAGAAAATTAATGTTCAGAATATGTACTAAGTTCACAGTATCTCGGATGTGAAAGTAATATTATACTATGTTTCCATAAAAAAATGTATTTTTAGTTGTAACATGCTGTGGCTACCTACTTTCTTGCAGCTAAAGCTATGGAGTCAAATTCTGAGGCATGCTGCTCTGGATGCTCTATGGTTAGAATTACAGTTTTAGGTATATTTCATAACTAAACACTCTGTTGCTGATACCTGAAAGTTCCATAAGGAAATCTCAAAGAAAGACAGGAATATAACATTTCAAAGACATAATTAAATGGCTTTCGGTCAGGGGGCCTCTAGCGCCATAGTCTAAAATTATGCATTAGACTCTCTTTTTACTCTGGGTGCTGTAGTGAACTTTTGCTCAGTATTCTAAGTACAGTAGTGGTCTAAAACACTTATTTAATGAGGTGCCAATACACTACTTTTTGTCACTGGACTTGTACTTCCCTCAGTTTAGATTCTTTTGCAGTAAACTTCATTACAAGAAGACAAAACATATGTATGTGCCTTTAGAAGTGGAATCACCATCTAAATGTATTTTGTAGCTCAAGACCATGATATTGTAATTAGAATTCTGAAGAAGTTATTGTAATACTTTGTGTGGTTATAGAAAAAATGGTCCTTTATTGCTAGGTACCACCTGTAATCTTATATAGTCATCTGAATGCTCTGGTTTTGCTGTTTGTTTGACAAAAATATATATTTGTTTTATTTTTCAACCTGAGAAACACTGTGTATCTCATACATATCACTGGTGTAATTTTATGAAATAAGAACAACATATAATATTTTTAGGAAAAACATTTATTTGTCATTTTTAGCAACATGCACATATTTTACATGTTTTGACAGACGTGTACATACGTCAGACTCATTTGCTACTTCTCCTTTGATGGTTTTGGCATCTTTCCAGGCTTGATAGTTGTTGCTGAAGCACCTACCAAGAGGAGAAAATGCTGAGAGAAGAAAGGAACCACTTTTGAGATTTTAAGTATTTTCTTCTGATTTATTTCTTAGAAAAACTGCATTGCTGCCTACTTTTCCGCATTTTCTTGCTTGCAAAAGTTGATATCTGAGTTAGAAACAGTATTTAGAACATACCTAGAATGTACCTAGAGCCTGTTTATTGCATTTTTTGTGTTGCACTTAATTTAAAATATTTTTTTCTTAAAATTGCATTTTACCTGCCTCTGACCTAGCACACACGTGTGGGGGTCATTTATTGCACTGTTCTGACTAGTTTGCTACTTGTGTGTCTCTGCTATCCTTAAACAAAAACAAAAAAACAAAAAAATCATGTTATTTTCCCACTTTCTATCATTTAAAAAAAGTTCAGTTACAGAGTTGCTGTTCTTAACTGTTTGTAAGTTTCTTGGAGGCCAGTGCTTACTTGGGCTAAAGGGAAGTCTCTGTGTTCACCAGTGGCAGTGGTTAACACTGAGCAGCCTGCCTGTCCCTGTAGGAGTGGTTACTGCCTAGAAACTGTAGTTTTATTGGCCATTTTGGGTAAATTCTAAACTCCTTGATCTCTCGCTCTTAAAACCCTGCAACTGTCTTTTTGCGCGGTCTTGGGCACAGAGCAGCGTCAGGCAGCACTAGTTAGCTGGGGTATACTATTCCTGGCTCCACAAAGTCTGCACTGCAAATTTTCCCTTAGAACTAGGCAAGCCTCAACTCAAGTGTTTCAGATCAACTGCTCTTATTGCAGCACTTGCATAACCCAAATCAGCACTTGTCCAAATCTCCTAGACAGCACTATTATTTTCCAAATCTCCTAGACAGCACTATTATAATACAGCATAAGACCCTCGACTGTCCGCAAGACAAGTGAAATTCACTTTTCCAAGCATGTCCAGAGGTCAGCTTCAGGTGTACTCTCCAGTTCATCTGGTGGAATTGGGCATCCTGAGGCAAGGTCACAACTGCCTCATGTACACAGACAACCCTCTCCTCTTACCTCTAGACACAAACACTTGTGAGAGATGCAAATACACAGCCAGACTGGAGGCTAAGCGCTCTTAACCCATGACTGTAACAGACAGTCAAGAGGAGAAGAGACACACTAGCATCACACCACCAGTCACACATGGATATACAAAACAAGCACTGCCAAAACATACACATAAATACACAAAAACATATTCAGAGGCACTAGGTACCAATCTGAAAAAGAAAAAGTGTCCTCTAAAGCAGACAAGCAAGCAACCTGCACCTCCAAACACAAGCCAGAAAACACATAATTCACCTCAGCAGTGTGCCTCACGACAGCCCCTAAGCCAAAACACCATACCCAACATGCTAGTAATAGGATATTCTATAGTAAGGCACATAGATGTTCCACTCACCAGGCTGAACAAGGAGAAGGTTACTGTCAGCTGATCCGCCACATAACATAGGCACTTAGGTCACTCCAGAACAAGTACAAGTATGACACTGTCATTGTACATGTTGGGGTGAATGATCTAAGATGTACCTCCCTGGACTACATGAAAAGAGACACTGAGGAGCTCTATGATCATGTAGCCCAAGCTGGTATGACCCTGACCTTGAGTAGCATACTATCTTCACCTAGAATGATACCACAATACAAAGACAAAATGATAAATTTCAACAATTGGCTAAGCTTCTGGTGTCATTCTAAGGGGATCCAGTGTCTGTCTGCCTGGGATGACATGATAGACAAGCTTCGCTGTTTCTCCAGAGATGGTTTGCACCTGTCACCCCTAGGCTTTCGAATATTGGCCAAGGCTCTTGCCGTCCCCATAGTGCCTTTTTTAGGCAAAGCTCAAAGGACAAACCAACCACCGTAACCAACACAGGTAACCAAAAACTAAGGGTAATGCTACTCAATGCCAGAAGTTTCAACCTCAAAATGCACACACTCGAGGCACTCCTCAGTATGTAGAAAATTGATGTTTATGCAGTGACGGAAACCTGGTTCAAGGATCCAGAGAGCACCCCAGCACTACCAGGTTACAATTCATATCATACCTTCTGGCCTCAGTTACCGGATCTCAGTACAAAGGGCAGAGGTGTATCCATATTCATCAAGGATACCCACATCTCCAGGTTAGTGGCGCAGCATGATGCCCCAGAGTTCATCCATGCGCAACTATCAGCAGGCAAAACCACATTTCAAGTCATAGCCTGTTATAGATCACCCACCATGTTCCAAGATGCTCACTCAACATTCCTTGAGGCATTGGAAAATATAAAGGTCTTACCAAACACCATAATTTTGGGTGATTTCAACTACCCTGGTATAGACTGGGCAAACTACCAAAGTTCTAACTCCTATGCCCAGCGGTTCATAGAATTTATAAATTCAAATGCCCTTGAACAACTGGTATGTTCTCCCACTAGAGGGGACAACATATTGGATTTAGTCATCACAAATATGGGCGCCCATTGTACCACACCCATTATCACTCCCTCTCCGGTCAGATCAGACCACAAACTGATAACCCTGGACGTCCTCATCCCTCCACCTCCCCCAGTCAAAGAAACCATTGTAAAAAACCTTTCCAAAGCAAACTTCAAACTACTTGCATCCGAAGTGGAAAGCTTTACTATTCCCTTGCAGAAGGATAATGATATCCAGGATGCAGAATCCTACACCAAGGCACTCTATATGCATCTTCAGGATTGCATGGACCGTGCTATCCCAAATAAAACCAAGACTCCTTCCTCAAGCAAGAAGAAACCAGTCTGGTGGACCCCGGCCATAAGCAAACTATACAATAAAAGGAGGAGATTTATACAAAAAGCGGCCAAATCTCAAGTAGAAAAATCATCCCTGATCAGCATTAGTAAGAAAGTGAGGGCCCTCATCAAGTCAACTAAAGCCAATTTCGAAAAGAAGGTTGCCAAGGATGCCAAGGATAACCATAAGGCCTTCTATGGTTACGTCAAAAACCTAAATGGCAATGCTCAGGTCTGTTCTGAGCTAGTACAAAATGGAACAAAATACACTGACCCCACTGACATTGCCAACATCTTGACTGATAGGTTCAGTGCAAATCCCCCCCCACCACCACCTACAGGGCCTATTACTATTCCAAGGGATTGTGTAACTCCAATTATTACTGATACGTTGGTTAATAAGGCTCTATCTAAAGCTAAAAACACTGCCTCCATGGGACCAGATGGTGTCCCGGGCTGTGTCATACGCGAGCTGCAAAATGAATTAACCCCGCATCTGAATACCCTGTTCAGTCTCAGCCTCTTGACAGGATATGTGCCCATAGAATGGCGCACAGCAACGGTGGTTCCACTGCACAAGGGTGGGCCCACAACCGACCCTGGGAACTACCGACCAATAAGCCTGACCAGTCTGATCTGTAAGGCAATGGAGTGAATCATTATGGAACTCATAAATAGAGAGATTGGGAACCTCCAAACACTTGACCCCACACAGTTCGGCTTCGTCAAGAGCAGATCATGCCTCCCGAACCTGGTGGACGTCTTTGAGACAGTTACTCAGGCTATAGATAAGGGAAAGGAGGTACACATGGCTTACCTTGACCTTGCTAAAACATTTGACACCATTCCCCATTTGGGTATTATTGATAAACTCACCAACCTGGGCATAAACCCTTACATCACAAGATGGATCACAAACTGGCTCTCAGACAGATCCCACAAAGTAAGAGTAGTGGGATCTATGTCCGAATCCAGACAAGTAATGAGCGGTGTGCCTCAGGGCTCTGTCCTGGGGCCCCTCCTGTTTGGCATATACTTCTTAGAAGTACAGGCAAGCACTGAAGGGCTGTGGCTGACCAAGTTTGCAGACGACTGCAAACTGGGTGCTATAATAGAGTCTCCGGCTGACATGGATATCCTCCAGAAGGGCCTTAATGAGGCTGATGCATGGTGTCAAAGCCATGGTCTCAAGCTAAATGCTAAAAAATGCATAGTAATCCCCTTTGGAAAAAACAGAGTACCCACGAACTACCACATTGGAGGTAACCCCCTGAAATCTGAAGAAGTAATAAGGGATCTAGGGACCCAAGTAGATAGTCAGCTTTCCTTTGATAACCATGTGGTCAAGGTGGTTAGAAAATCCTTCTATGTGACCCATCTGATCATGAAAGGGTTCGCATCAAGATCTAAGGATGTAGTGGTGCCCCTCTACTCTTCCCTCATCAGACCCATTATTGAGTACAATGCACCAATTGGAATGTACCTGGCTAGGCATCTCCAGCAGCTGGAGAGACCACAGAGGTACCTAACTAAGAGGATTACTGGCCTCAAACAGTTGCCCTATGCAGCACGATTGAAGAAACTAAGGCTTTTCTCTGTTGCATACCGCCTTCTCAGAGGCGATTTCTGTCTAACATACAGAGCCATGTCCAACCCAGAACTGTTGAACATGCTCCATCTTAGCAAAACCAAATCTACTTGAGCTACACGCTCTAGGGATATAAACCTCAGCACAACAATGAATAGAACATGCTGGAGGGATAGATTCCCTTCGCAAAGACTTCCCTTGCTATGGAACAAGGTCCCGATCTACATAAGACAAAGCCCCTCACTATCACTCTTCAAGAGGAACCTTGATGAGTGGATGGGTAACAGAAAGTTCACACCAGGGATCATGCCAACAGCTCTACTAGATAGGGGCCAAGGATACTAGCTGCTAGATCAAGGGCCTAGGGAACTAACCAAAGGGGTGGTGAATACCGCACAACGTGGGTGGGCTAATATATGTCTTCGGGCAGATAGCCCAGTACCTACCTATAAACCTATGAACCTAATATATAAATAAATAAATAGCTTCCCTTTTTTACACTAAGTGCCACTGTTTTCTTATGTCTACTCCAACCCCAGTCTTCAACAACTTTTGGTATCTCTGCTAAGTGATGTCTTTGATTCTGAGGATGGATTGCCACAGATAAACACTTTACAGAAGAGTCTATAAGAAGAAGAAGAATTAAGGTGGCTGAGGAAACCGCAGTCTGAATGTTATTTACTTACCTGTACCCAGTATAAGGATAAACCTGAGTAAAATACTTATTTTTATAGCCTTAGGTATTGAGGAGGATGATAGATCATATTACGTTTGTATGGCGTTCTTGTTAGGTTTATATGCTGACTGAAATGGTTGTATAAACTAAACCAGGCACAGAGCTAGACAACAGGTTGCATTTATCTGGTGGGCTCAAAGATTCTGATTTGGGTGATCAAAAGTGTTTTAAGCTATTAAATCAGCATGAAGTTTTGTCTGTTAGTCAGTTTAGAAAGTAAAAAGTACTCAACTATTTCTATGTCAATCAGTAGAAATGAGGGCTATTGTTCTGATGGATTACTTTAAATCTATATTTGCATGAAGACAGAAGTAAAATCAGTGAGCTGTCATGTGTGAAAACATTGCATCAGTCAGTCATAACTGAACCTGATAGATTACTGTGCATCTGTATTAATCAGTGAGCTGTCATGTGTGAATACATTGCATCAGTCAGTCATAACTGAACCTGATAGATTACTGTGCATCTGTATTAATCAGTGAGCTGTCATGTGTGAATACATTGCATCAGTCAGTCATAACTGAACCTGATAGATTACTGTGCATCTGTATTAATCAGTGAGCTGTCATGTGTGAATACATTGCATCAGTCAGTCATAACTGAACCTGATAGATTACTGTGCATCTGTATTAATCAGTGAGCTGTCATGTGTGAATACATTGCATCAGTCAGTCATAACTGAACCTGATAGATTACTGTGCATCTGTATTAATCAGTGAGCTGTCATGTGTGAATACATTGCATCAGTCAGTCATAACTGAACCTGATAGATTACTGTGCATCTGTATTAATCAGTGAGCTGTCATGTGTGAATGCATTGCATCAGTCAGTCATAACTGAACCTGATAGATTACTGTGCATCTGTATTAATCAGTGAGCTGTCATGTGTGAATACATTGCATCAGTCAGTCATAACTGAACCTGATAGATTACTGTGCATCTATATTAATCAGTGAGCTGTCATGTGTGAATACATTGCATCAGTCAGTCATAACTGAACCTGACAGATTACTGTGCATCTGTATTAATCAGTGAGCTGTCATGTGTGAATACATTGCATCACATGGTCAGTCATACCCGAACCTGGACTTCTGTAACATCTGCATTGCCAGACAAAAGGTTAATATTGGTGACTCATGATAGTGGCCTTCATAGACGTTGGTTTACAAAGTCCATTGAACATGTGGGAGAAATAGACAAATGTAGGTTTTGTAAAACAAAATTGGAAGCAGTTGCATGTCTTGTTGCTGGTTGTGCCATACTAATGGCAGAAGGACTGTATACTGAAAGGCATAATAATGTGGCAAGACTGTTGAACCAAGGATTGTGCAAACATTATAATATTGAAGCAGCTGAAAAACACTGAAAACATGATCCACAAAGCATCATAGAAAATTATGAAGTTTATATCACATGGGATCAGCCATTACCAACAGTTTAAAAAATAGATGCAAGAAAACCAGATAAAGTGGTCCATGAAAAGAAGACAAAAGTCGCATTGATTATTGAAATTGCTACACCCAGCGACCATAGTGTCTTATGTACAGAGAGACACAAAGTCATAAAGTACAAGGATCTGCAGGGAGAAATGAGGCAATGTGGAAAAAAGATACCCAGATACTTCCAGCAGTAGTAGGAGCACCGGGCCCTATAAAAAACATTTTTACAGCCGGACCTAAATATATTACCAATCTTTATGAATTGCAGAAGGAATCAGTACTGGGCACATTGTGGGTGCTGTGAAGAGCACTTCTGGCTGACATCAAAGACTGAAACAATACTAATTTCATGAACTTTAATTATACCTTGACTTAGGAATGGGGTCCATTCTTGTGTCTTGGTATTAGAAATATAAAACTGCGGTTGGACTATATGTCTCTGATGAATCAGTTTTTTTACAAAATAGAAAACAGAAAATAGAAAATGACCCACGGGAGAAAATAAATATGCTGTTTAATTATTTTATTTCAGTATATAATGCAATGTTGAATCAGCTGTATGTTTATGATAAACAGCTAAAAATGACCAAGAAACATAAGTTAAAATGTGATATTAATGATTTTCTTTCTGGTAATGTCCTTTCTTTGCCTAAAGAAACCAGACTGAAGTGAGTTATTGAAGTACAACATGGCTCTATGTACAAACTGGATGATATACAGCTTCCAATTGATAGTGAACAACCTATTCTACCCAATCCTCACCAATGGCTATTCCTATTCATCACACCCCTTTGCCATCTGTTCAGGGAAGAGTTAAGATAGGCACTGGGTGGCAGTGAAGAGTTACGAAATAGCTGGGTAACTACAGCAGAGCTAGTAAGGGAGACAGCTAGAAAGGTGCTTGGTATGACATCTGGACAGAGGAAGGACGACAAGGAGACATGGTGGTGGAATAAGGAAGTACAGGAGAGTATACAGAGGAAGAGGCTGGCGAAGAAGAAGTGGGATTGTCAAAGAGATGAAGAAAGTAGACATGAGTATAAGGAGATGAGGTGCATGGCAAAGAGAGAGGTGGCGAAGACTAAGGATAAGGCATATGAAGAGTTGTATGAAAGGTTGGACACTAAGGAGGGAGAAAAGGACCTGTACCGATTGGCTAGACAGAGGGACCGAGCTAGGAAAGATGTGCAGCAGGTAAAGGTGATAAAGGATAATGAGGGAAACATACTCACAAGCGAAGAGAGTGTGTTGAGTAGATGGAAAGAATACTTTGAGGGGTTGATGAATGAAGAGAATGAGAGGGAGAGAAGGTTGGATGATGTGGGGATAGTGAATCATGAAGTGCAATGGGTTAGCAAGGATGAAGTAAGGATAGCTATGAAGAGGATGAAGAATGGAAAGGCTGTTGGTCCTGATGACATACCTGTGGAAGAATGGAGGTGTTTAGGTGAAATGGCAGTGAAGTTTTTAACCAGATTGTTTAATGAAATCTTGGAAAGTGAGAGGATGCCTGAGGAATGGAAAAAAAGTGTTTTGGTACCGATTTTTAAGAATATATGTTCAGAGCTGTAGTAACTACAGAAGGATTAAATTGATCAGTCACAGCATGAAGTTATGGGAAAGAGTAGTGGAAGCTAGGTTAAGAAGGGACATGATGATTAGTGATCAGCTTATGGTTTCATGCTGGGAAAGAGCACTACAGATGCGATGTTTGCTCTGAGAGTGTTGATGGAGAAGTACAGAGAAGGTCAGAAGGAGTTGCATTGTGTTTTTGTCGACTTAGAGAAAGCATATGACAGGGTGCCTAGAGAAGAGTTGTGGTATTGTATGAGGAAGTTGGGAGTGTCAGAGAAGTATGTAAGAGAGGTACAGGATATGTACGAGGGTAGTGTGACAGCGGTGAGGTCTGCGGTGGGAGTGATGGATGTGTTTAAGGTGGAGGTGGGATTACATCAAGGATGAGCTCTGAACTCTTTCTTATTTGCAGTGGTGATGGACAGGTTGATAGAGGCGATCAGACAGGAGTCCCAATGGACTATGATGTTTGCAGACGATATTGTGATATGTAGTGAGAGTAGGGAACAGGTGGAGGAGAACCTGGAGAGATGGAGATATGCTCTAGAGAGAAGAGGAATGAAGGTCAGCAGGACTAAGACAGAATATATGTGTGTGAATGAGAGGGAGGATAGAGGAATGGTGAGGATGCAAGAAGTAAAGGTGGCGAAGGTGGATGAGTTTAAATACTTGGGATCAGTAGTTCAGAGTAATGGTGAGTATGGAAGAGAGGTGAAGAAGAGTGTACAGGCAGGATGGAGTGGGTGGAGAAGAGTGTCAGGAGTGATTTGTGACAGATGAGTACCAGTAAGAGTGAAAGGGAAGGTCTACAAGAGGGTAGTGAGACCAGCTATGTTATATGGGTTGGAGACAGTGGCATTGACAAAAAGACAGGAGTTAGTGCTGGATGTGGCAGAGTTAAAGATGTTAAGATTTGCACTGGGTGTGACGAGGATGGGCAGGATTAGGAATAAGTATATTAGAGGGTCAGCCCAAGTTGGAAGGTTTGGAGATGAAGCCAGAGAGGCAAGATTACGTTGGTTTGGACATGTGCTGAGAAGGGATGCTGAGTACATTGGGAAAAAGTTGCTAAGGATGAAGCTTCCAGGTAACAGGAAAAGAGGAAGGCCTAAGATAAGGTTTATGGTTGTGGTGAGAGAGGACATGCAGGTGGTTGGTGTGACAGAGCAAGATGCAGGGGACAGGAAGAAATGGAAACAGATGATCCGCTGTGGCGACCCCTAACGGGAACAGCCAAAAGAAGATGATGATTCTGAATGAATGCTTACTTTGGATACATGTACTATAATTAATTTATCTAAAATAACACTGTCCAAGGCTGATATTTCTTTATTGAATTGTGGTATTAAATGTATTCCTTACAATGTGGATACAGTGGTGAATGCCATTACTGGTTTAAAAGTATTTACCCGTAATTTCAATTTAAATGTGATTTTTAAGGTGCTTTATCATTGCCTGCATATGAACATAAGAAGTCTAGTACATTTATACCAATAAATGGATAGTAATAATGTCAATGACAATAATGTCGGCTGGCATGATACCAGGGTAATCCTATGGGCTAGGCTTGTAAAGGCTCCAGGGCCATTAGCCTAGTACACACCTATAAACCTAAATAACCCTGTTATTATGGCATTTCACATTTGTGAACAAATACGTACATTATATGATAATAAATTTAGAAAATTGTATAATCTATCAAAACAACAACTTGAAGCAATGAATAGATTACAGAGTAATGAAGATATTATCATTAAAGAGGCTGACAAGAGTGGCTCAATTGTTCTAATGGACTGAAATGATTATATTCAAGCAATGAATGAATTGTTGTCAGATACTGAAATTTTTAAACTATTGACTGATATGTATGTATCTAGAATCATTAGTGGCATTAATATGTCCATTTATGAGCTACAGCTCATGAATGATATATCTATATACACATTTAATTATTTAACTGTTTCATGTCCCGTGATACTGATACTATATGACTTACCAAAAGTTACAAATCTCTTAATTATCCACCAGTGTGGCCTTTAGTATCTGGTAAAGTTTGGGCCACTGAGTCTATTTCATTTTATTTACGGAACATTGTGAAGAAATATTTAAATTATGTTAAGAGCTTCATTAGAGATACAGGGACGTTTTGGTGAAATTGTATGATTGGTATAGCTCATTGGATAATTTTGATATTATATTTGTTACTTTGGACATTAAGTCCATATTTACTGTTATACCTAACAGATATGGTGTTGATACAATTAGCAAATTATTATGTGAACATAGTGAGTATAGTTCAAGGGAAATTGAAACAATTTGTGAGTTGCTTGAACTCAATCTTAAAAATAACATCTTTATTTTTAATCAACAGCTGCATCATCAGATATCTCGCATTGCAATGGGTACTCCCATTGCAAATACTTATGCCAACCTTACTTTCAGCAAATGGGAAGATAAGTATATTTATAATGGGCCAGATAAATATAGCTCTAAAATGTATTTTTATAAATGTTTTGTCGATGATATCTTTTTAATATGGCAGGGGCATAAGGATGAATTGCATGAATTTGTCTCCTTTTTTAAATCCGACAACTCAGTTTTTGAAATTTGAAAAGATATACTTTTTTGACATTAGATTAGAATATGATGGTCTTGCAAACAGTACAAGTTTTTTTAAAAAGGCTACTCATACGAATAGGTATTTACATAGAAATATAATGCATGCTCACCATACATTTAAAGGTATTATAAAGAGCCAGTACATATGTGCAAGTAGCCTTAATATTGATGATTCAAAATACATTAATCAAATGGTTGAAATGACAAATGAATTTGTAGAAAGGGGTTACAGTTCAGATTCTTTGAACATTGCTAGACAGGAAGTGATAAAATTAAGTCAAAGTAGAGCTAAACCTTATTTCACTGCTCCTAGTGTATCCAGGGAGTTCAGTGATATTAACAAGCCTGACAGAACATTAAGATACTTGACTACATATAGTAGATGTAGCCAAACGATAGAACAAATTATAGCAAATAATTGGATTAGTTTGAAAGCTCTTCCTAAACATAATTCTTTGATAATGGATAAACCATCAATTGAGTATAAGAATTGTTTGAATTTGAAAAGACACTTATGTTATAAAGACTTGGTTATGAATAAGAAACAACAGGTCAGTTTTAATAGGATGGGTACTTTCCCATGTTGTAATTGTTCTTGTTGTGATGATATATCTACTTTAAATAGTTTTATACATCCTGTCACCTCTAAAAATGTATTTTTAAATGTGCTGCCACCTGTAACACACCTCTTATTGTTTACTTAACTACCTGCAAAAGCTGTGCTGCTTTTTATGTAGGTAAGTCAGTTAGAAAATTAAAGAAAGGATTATTGAACATAAATCAGATATACGTAGGGGTATAATGGCTAATGCATTAGCAAAGCATTTAGCTGACAATGGTGTTACTCACTGTTTTAATTTTAGAGTGACAGATGTGTTGCAGAAAAGTTTAAGGAGTGGTGATATTAATAATATACTAGAAATAAAAGAATATGAATGGATAGTTCATATGCAGGCTGCCCGGTTACTTGGTCTTATTAAGCAGGTTACAGTTAAACCAGTATTGAAAAATAAACAGTTGTTTTTAAGTACATGAATATTTAAAGAATAATGTGATTTCATTTATTTATTTTTTATAAGTATTTTATATATGAGGGAAATATTATAATTATATAATTGATGTCTGCATATGATTTGTTGGCCTGTGCCATGTGTTTTTTGAAATCCTTTATATGCAATGTGATCTTTTAACTGCTAAGGAAGGATTTATATCTGAAAGCTCTGTGGTTTTATTAAAGTTTTGGTTGTTATAAGTATCAGCATTGTGAACTGCATTTTTTTATTTTCATTAGTGTTTGCTCTTTTCGTGGCTTTGTTTTGTATGGTATTAGAAACCCAAAAAACTTGGAGAAATTAAAAAAAAAAACATGAAAAACAGATATTGTTGCCTTGTTTTATAGCTACCAGGCTGCGTTATTTTAATCATTTAATTTATAGTGTTAGTTTAGCTGTTACACGTCTGTGATTTATTCTGGCACCATAGTAGCATTTTATCTCTTCATATAGTTTGTACATTTTTTTAATGTATTTATTTATTTATTTACTCTTTGTTGACCGTGTTATTCTCACTAGGCCAGTGTGCTCTATTCAAGGGGCACCAAAATTGGACTTAAATCTGATGAGTTTGAGTGCTACTGCTACGAAAACGCTCTGTGATATTTAGCAACGTTAATATTTTCATTGTGAAAATGGGTTGTGGCAGTTTTCTTTCACCATTAAAGGCTGGATTTTATTTGGTGGCTTTGTCTTTTTCTTTCTGTTTATAGAAAACGTGTTGTGGCCATTTTCTTGGCTTAATCTATTTGTTACAGCTGTGGTCTGCTGCACACTATAACTGGCTTTTGTTTCATTTGTGTCTTTCACCAGCCGTACTCCCCTTTTGGTTTTTTGGACTTACAATTTGCCATCACACTGACCTCCTTGGTTCATCTCTCCCACCATCCCAATATTGGGACAAACAGGGCACTTTCATTAGATGCCAACTTGTAGATGGTTGCTGAACATTAAAAAACATACAATCACTTATAGACAGTATGCCTACTAACTGTGAAACAGTCCTTTTTTTTAATGTTGCTAAACTAGATTTAAAAAAAAACAGACGAACAGTTAGCTTACAAGCTCTGGATTTAGCGATCACAATTGCAATTGCTTAACTGACCAGTTTATAAGCTTTCAAAACTTTTCTCTTTTTAAATATTCAATAACAGGTGCCAAATGGGTATGCTGTCCAGGACATCAAATTCCCTTGCTAGAGCTCTGACAGACAGCTGAGGCAGATCTCTCAACATGACAAGCAGGGACATTTAACCCTTCACTACCAAGCACAGTCTGTGTACTTTCAGTCAAGCTTAAGCAAAGACCATGGCCCCCTCATTCTATACATAATAACATAATAACATTTGTAGCTGCTTTTTTAGGTACTGCTACCATTATAAGTACTTATTCATATTAACTAAGTACAAAACCTACTGTCATTTATATGCATCGGAATGCTACAAAAGCACATTTGTCATGCTGAAGACACAGACTTGCTATAAGAACGCATTAAGATTGTCTGTATTATCTTTCTACAAACAAAAGGTCACTTAGGAAAATATTCCACTTGCAGCTCTTAAAAGCTGTTGTGTTCAGGAGAAACTGAAAGCAAGTCTGTTCCATATAATAAACACTCCTATCTGTAATCTCACATTAATCATGTCAACTGACTTAAACGGCTTAAATTAATGACCTAGATACCAGAAGTATTTGTAACAAATTCCCTGACTTTTAGATTTGGTTATTGTCTATCAACCTTCACATACTTCTAGTACCGTGTACATAGCTCAACCCTTCATAAAAGGTGCAGAATTTTGTAGCACACAGCCCTATAATAGCAATGTAAGGAAAGCTTATCTGTTAGTATCAGGTGCACAAAAATATCCAGATGAGGGATGTCAGTGTATACTAAAACAAACACATGAGTAAAACTAGCAGCAACTACACTAAGTTGCTATGATGAATATACATCATGGGGAATTACTACTCATTAGTGAATTTAAAATGTCATGACAACCACACAGTAACAATGAATGTATCAATGGCTGTCTTACAGTGGCCTTTACCGAGCTAATGACAAAAGCTATGAGAGATGACAAGAAATCAGAAATAGTACATATTCGGGACTGGATTTTAATTCAAATCCCAGATGATATCCTCAGTTCAGGCACTCTGGTCAGTCATTTGAGTGACCATCTGCTGTGAATATCAAATGAAAACATTATAATTGCTCAACTACCAAGAACTTGCATGTTGATAAGATACATGATATTTTTAAGACAGTGGATTAATCCTTCTTAAGTTCATTCTCTCCCAGACATCCACTCAGCATTAGAGTTTTTCTACAGTATTTTTATTAACTTAGACAAATGCACATCAGTAAAGTTGATTAGAATTAGGTGTAACATGCTATGATGGAACAACAATCTGTTTGTGAAGCTATGGCAGCTAGACATAAAGACCAGAGCACCCACAAATGAACCAACAATTAGAAAAACAAAACCTTATACAAAGTTCTAAGAAACAAATGTCAGATGGCAGTTTTCCTTCCTTCCTTCCTTTCTTTTTGCTATAACTGTACAGATTGACTGGTCCAGACACTTTTTAGCTGTGAGCTGGGCTCAGTGGCAAGCAATAGTGCAAGTAACTTTAAGTTATAAACTTCAAATGTGACAGAGTATTAGGTTTACATAGTTGGACAACTAGAATGTTCATGTATAGTTATTACACAGCTTTTCTAAAGTTAAATGTTATACAGTTCTTATGCATTTTACTAAAGCAGAAGGTTTACGTTAAGTTTTATCAGTTGACATGGTTTGGCTTCATTAAGTTCATTAAGTTGCTTCTTTAAGGGTTAAGATCAACTTCCCTTAAAAAAAATCTCAAATGGAAGTGAATAGAAAGATAGAAATTACAGAAGTAGGTGTAGAAACAAAAAGATGAGAACACAGGGATAAGAAGAGTTGAATGACAAAAGAAAACAGTTGAGAGACTCAGCATTTTTAAACATTTCAGCTTTTTCAACAGTTTATTCATTATCCTTAATAAACTTTCAAGCAACTTCCTCGAAGAGGTGCTCAGAAAGGGATTTTCTAAACTTGGAAAACATATTATGATGCCTTGTTTCAGCTGGTAGCTTGTTACAGAGAACTGGAGCCGTTCTTGAGAAGATTCTTTCACTAAGGACTGTTTTAAATGGGGAACAGCTGAGTGAGATTGCTATACAACCCTTCGACAAACTTATGGAACCCGTTCATGGTCTAGAAAACTCAGCAATGGATTAACCTTAACTGTCAAGCTGCAATAGCAGATACATTTAAAGGATACTCTTCCAGAATTACAGATAGACTGAAAGAAAGCCTTCCTAACCTATTCCCTTCCAAAACAAGTCCATCCTAGAGAAGAGTTTTGACCCTGAACCTGCTAATGTCCAAATGATTCACTACCTGATTAGAAACAGAAAAAGAAACCCTCTCCAGCCTACCTATGTCAAGTTATTTCCTTTATCGCATTACCTGTAAGTATGCAAATAAATTAAACTATTAAAATAGGGCAGGGGCAAAAAAAAAAAAAAAAAAAACAGCAAAAAAGATAAAAAAAATGTCTCTCTCTTCATAAGTATGGATGTGCACCAAGCTGAGAACTGGCATTCTATCAGTGTACTCACTCATCTAACTGAAATGTTAACAAAGTATCTCATCAGCTCCCGGAAACCTTGTAGGATATAACAAACTGTTACAGCCATGGCATAGAACAGTATCTACTGTACTACTCACACATCCACTGCTAAGTTTGTTGTCTACAAAGGTATTTATGCAGCAGCCATCCTCCCTGAAGTCTCCAAATTCTTTGATCATTTTGGTCATAAATTGATGTCTCAATGTCTAAAAGAAGGTTGTAGCCCACCAGGACTGAAATAGCTCAAGGACTAAGCAAATAGTGGTATAGGAGAATGTACTGTCAGGCCCATATGAGACAAACAAAGGCATCCCTAAGTACTCATTCTATAAAGTCCTTCTTATTATCAATATGTACTTATACCATGCATCTGCCCAGTATGCTAGTATATAGATAAATGTACAATAATTCACTGTGATGACAGAGTTTAAGCTTTTTAAAGCCTTTATCCATTACCAACAGAAGGCTCAATAAAAAGAAAACTCAGTTCATATACTTCGGTAAACAAGTTCATGATGTTACAGTCTGAGTCAGTGAAACTCTCTGAAGGGAATGATTGACCAAAATGAGCAAGCAGAGAGCTGGAAGTACATAGGAATCATCAGTAACCACACACTTTTTCTTTCGCTCTTTCTTTCAAGAAGGAATCAGCACAGTCATAAAAGAAGTTATTAACTTCAAACTGGCAACATTGTTTCTGACTGCAGAAACCAAGCCTGTAGTGGCACATGGTGTGTTCATACCATAACACGTGTGTGGTACATTTGCTATGAGAAATCTCAGTCAACATTTCTCAAACAAACATGGTGCTGCCTGGAATGGAACTGCCACTTTGTGTCCAACATTTCCACATTTATACATCATGATATTGTCCTAAACAAGACCAACTGAATGACCTTCAAAATAGAATGCCACATGAGCAGTAGTTCTTCACTGAGAAATTATTGCATCTAAACCACTGCTTATACTTAGCCAGATTAATTAAATTTGTACTTAGATCTCCTCATCAAAACTACTGAATATCCCAAAAAATCAAACTCCAGAATCAGAGGAAGTTCTCTCACTCCCTTCCTACTTGCAGCCTGAAATAAGCCTCCTCTTTCAGTTTTGATTTTTAAACAGAATGAATGACTTCAAAATTTAATTCAATAACTTTTGCATTCAACCCTCAGTCTGTTAAAAACGCTTAAAGCATGGATAATGCCCAAAATTATTTTCAGTCTAGAAATAGAATCCTTGTTCCAACTTTTTTTAGACGTGCAGAGAGGGCTACTTTGCACCCTAAGTATGCAGCCTGTTCTGCAGAGTTATAAATAGCAAAAGCATGAGTCCTTGTTTCAATCTCCAAACTGCATTCGTCAAATGTCATTTTAGGATTAATAAGTTGTCTACATATGTGTAATTATGTTGGCTAAAATGTTATTTTATTTTTCTGCCATTTCTTGGTTTTTAATTTTGCAGTGTTGTAATGCATTTTGACATGTTTTTACCTACGTTTGTTTGTTTTTTTTGACATTTGTTAATACTGTGTGAGCTTTTGTCATTGGGTTCCCTATGTAAATAAGTTGTACATATTAGGATGAATGCAGTTAAACTGATATAATAAAATAAATAGATACAAAGTATATGCCTTTGATAGGTGGAAGGTCTAGGTGGAGTCGTAACCAGCAGGTAAGAATAATGCCTGCCTTCTATCATCACAGGAAAATGAAAAGGCTATTTATTGCCTTTAGGCAGCACAGTATCACAGATGCAGGGCTCCCAATCCAAGCTCCCTCAGGAATATCAGATGTGTCAGGAAACAAACACTCGAGCACTGCTTAAATAAGCTTCTCTCCGTCTCTGTCTCTTTTCCAGGTTCATAAATGGGTTCAGATTCGGATCATATATTTAAGCAATAACCCATGCCTGGGTGTGGGTAATGCTGGATTTACCTATGATCGGTGTGGTTTGGTCATGAGGACGAAGCCTGAGTGACCAAACAAAGATGACTGTGGGTAAATCCAGAATTATATACACCCAGAAGTGGGTTATTGCTATTATACAATGACATTATTAAAAAAAAAAAAAACTTACTTTTCTTAAATAATGACATTGTATAATGCCTCCATGCTGCCCTCCTGCAGCTGTCCGGTATCCTGGGGCAGTTCTGATGTACTGTGCATGCGTATGCTTACGCAGTACATCAGAACTGTGTGTAGAGGAAGCAACGGAGAAAGGAAGATCGCCGTTGCTTTATTAAAGCTGTCTCACTATGTTAAATGAGTTTAACATAGCGAGATATCTTTAAAAAAAGCAACGGAGAAAGGAAGATCTCTGTTGCTTTTTTTAAGATATCTCGCTATGTTAAACTCATTTAACATAGCGAGATTACAGCAACGGAGCTCTTCCATTTTCCGTTGCTACCTAACACAAAAAAAAAAAACAAGACTTATACTAATGGAAAAAGTCCGGGTGACCGGACCTTTTTCCATTAGTATAAGTTGGATTTACAACAGGCACGCTGGTTGGGCTGGCCAATCAGCATGCACGTTTTGGAATACTAATAGGCAGTCATTGTATAATTACATATCTCCTCATAGATGAGCCATCAGCAGTAATCTCAGTATAGGAAATACGTCCAAATTAACACTCTTATTTATGAAAAGAATCCAATTGATCCATAACTGTACTTTACCATATAAACTTTATTTTGTAGATTCACCTTGCATTTTTTATTTAAATCTGTTTCTGATGCCATTGCTTTTCCCAGATTTTTGCTTTAAAATCTAGAAGAAGTGAATACAATTTGAATGTGTGCCTTCTTGACACAAATATCTCTGCTCATAATAAACTTGTCTTTTTCTGAAAACTACTTCTGTCACTAAACTAGAACTGTGACTATCTTGTTTCTATCTTCTCGCCTTTTATAGTCTTCATCCTTTCCTTAAACATCTGTGCAAAGTCCTCCCTATCAGACCATTACAGCTGACATGAAATGGTGCTACCATTATGTAATCAATTACATTTCTTTCCATAAAGCTTGCAAACACCAAACTGGTCAAACAAAATCCATCTATTGTAAGACACTGATAATTCTAGAATAGAGTATATGCTAAATTTTATCTCATTTTTTTCCAATGACTGCATATAAAAAAAAAAAATAAAAATCAAGGAATACTCAACTATCCACTTTGAATAATCATCTACAAAGCCAGAAACATAGCAAATAGTTCAAATTAGTGCTCATACAGTCCAGACCATGACTGCTCAGAGTATCCCCACCGGGGAAAATGAATTTGGTGATGATTTATTGTTTGCTTCACACTGATCGTGTTTTTTTCATTATTCTACTGCATGCCAAGCTTTAATTCTGGATATTCCATGTAAGTAAGACATGACATGCTCAGTATTAATTCAACCCATTATGAAGGCATTATTCCTCTAGTACCAAACAACAAAGAACCACATCCAACACTTAATTCTAGTCTTCTTGAGTTGCATGTTATGAGTCTTAGTTCACAAGTTTATTTAATCAGTTCTTTCAAAACATGTTTGTGCATTTGTGACAAAGTTACATATTTGTCATTCCAGGGTTTGGGCTGCTCTGTCTAGATCATTTACTCCCAACACTTTATCAGGTATGCCCACATCTGCAGTTTTTTAAACATGAAAACTACTTACAACTTCAGCAGCAACATGACACGTTTCATTTTAGCATACACCCTTCTTTTAGAAATACAGATTTATAGTTCTTAAGCACCTTTTTATAGCATCCCTTTCAGAATATATGTGCTTAATTTCTTCTCAGTCTAACAGAATTTTATTTTTTGCAGTTCCTGCCAATAAAACTGGGGGTATAACATTCCATTACTATCAAAAGTAATGTTTCTTTATTTCTTTTCTTATAAGTAACTTTTATGTTACCAATTCCCCTCTACTTTATATTCCATACTGTCAGTGTCAGTGGGTAAATGGGTAGTACACTCAAATTTAAGGGTGGAAGAACAGAAAGCTGTGGGTCCTACTCCTTCCCTAGGTACTTTGATTAGTTTCCATTACTAGCACTGCTGTGCAACATAACGGTCAGCTGAACTGCTGAGCATGGCAGCATTTGGATGAGGCATTAAACCAAAATGGCATCTCCTTGAATTGCTGGCAGTTTGAGTGGATATAAATGTTCCCATCATACTTATTGAAAAGGGTAGGGGAATTTCTCCAGTACCCTGCCCAATTTTTCCTTAGTTTGTAAAAATTCCACCTCAGGTTTCTCTACCACAATGCCAGATTTAGGATGGGTGCAGAGTACTGCTACTAGAATCCAAAAGTGTATGATTCTTTTTAATAGCAGTAGTTTCACCAAATTCATCTAATCTAATGTACACTTCAGTTGTGTCTGAATATCTGCTAGAGCACAAGTTTACATATATAAATGGAATTGTTTATCTCTGCTAGTCATTTACGATTCCTTCTACTGTCCTCAGATACAAAGGTTTTGTATGGACTTCCTGAAATGTATATGGGACTTTAAGAAAATGGCTCCCTTGTCAGGAAGAGGTTAAATTTTGGTTATTTGATATTCATTCTCCAGCATACCTGCTAGAACCAATTGATTTTTCAGAACTGCAGTGTTTACATTACCGGCATACCCGTTTTTTTTCATTATAAATTTCCACTTGGAGCTGATTCCAGTTAACAGGGAAAACCTTCTTAAATCTTTTTCCTCCAATGGCAAACATGATTTAGGCCGGCATACCCGTTTTTTCAATATATATCTCCAATTTCAAATATTAGGATGACAACACTAACACTTAGACATGGTTTTATAGATTCCAGCATAAAATAATAGAAAGTGTGATATGCAGAAATAAAATGAATATTGTTCTAACCTGTCATATTCATGAAGCAGTAGGCTGCCCCTAGTATGAATTTGTGTAGTGTTCTCATTTTTTAATCACAACTATCTTTTGTTTTTCTTTATGACTTATGTGCAGAAATGTTACTAGATATATGTTATCTGACAAATATGTGCTGAAATAACATATGTTCATAAATAAAGGTCATATAATAAAAAGTAACATAATTCATATATCAACCAAAAAGAACTAGTTTCTATAGCTATGTTAATGCATAGAGTAACAAAGCCATTGTCTATCTCACAACCAATAAAAAATTGCCATTTATAATATGTTTTAGCAAGCAAAATGTTACAAATAAAGAACCCAATATTTACACATATTACCAGCACTGAAATAAAACTGTTATCCTTGTGTATTTCAATGTGCACTGCTATGAAAGTACTTTGGCAGTACTGACTGACCGTTTTACCAGCCTATCCCTCTATAAGTGTCATCTGCACCAGCAGGACAACCTAATAATTAATGAAAATTCGATTTTAAAGTGGTTCATCACCAGCAAACCAGGGAGACTTCACAAGTCTATATTGTAGCTTCATGTCTTTAGTGGCCACTTACATTATTACATTATCACTTCTGCAAGGAAATATAAGCTTTTAGACACTTTAATAATCTGCCCCAACAAGAATATCAGCGCACTGCTCTACAGAAGGTCAGCTGGCTATCTGTACTAGCCTATGTCTCATTTCTGTTATCTACAGTCATCTTTACAATACTTAACAACAGATATTCCCTTCTGTCAGGAACAGACTAAGCATAAAGATATCCCCACATGATATTCACACAAAATCTGTAATATTATAACACTGCCATGGGCCTAAATCATGTTTGCCATTGGAGGAAAAAAGATTTAAGAAGGTTTTCCCTGTTAACTGGAATCAGCTCCAAGTGGAAATTTATAATGAAAAAACGGGTCTATATTACCAAATCAAAACATCAAATCACCGAACACCAAAACATCGGCACATAAAGATCGAACTACCAAAACTACGAATGACCACTTCAGCAAATTTTTTCCCCAGGGAAAAAAATTGCTTGGCCGACCAAAACCCAAACAAACTGTCAAACTCTACAAAAGTGGGGGCTTTGCCCCCACACACCCCCTAACTAAATATACCAACTCCGAGATCACTCTACAGTGTTGAAAAGGGCAAATTCCCAATACTGGCCAAGCGATTTTTTTTCCCCTGGGAAAAAATTCACTGAAGTGGCCATTCATAGTTTTGGTAGTTTGATCTTTATGTGTCAATGTTTTGGTGTTCGGTTATGTGATGTTTCAATTTGGTAATATAGACCTGAAAAAAATACCCATCTTTCAGGACTAAGGTAACACACACCCTTAAAGATCTGTATATGTGTTGCTTCATTAAAAAATAGGCAAAATCAAATTAAAACCAACCACAAATATATCCCTTTAGCCAAAAAGTCCCTGAAACACTAAATTAATAATTACTGATAATGTGTTGTACAGTAATTTATAAAAAATTGAGTTAATGCGAGCCTAACAATATATATATATATATATATATATATATTTACACTATAAGTTCTATAAATTCTCTGTATACTGATACTTTTGATTTTATATATATATATATATATATATATATATATATATATATATATATATATATATATATATGTGGGTCCACTTCATTTCCTTGAAAGCTCATTTCACTGAAACTCATTTCGTTGAAAGTTATATATGGCCTTTCCCCACTGTAGTGCGATCCTGAAGTTAGTATATAAAGTAAGGGGGTGGGGTGGGGGGCACAGCCCCCCTATATATTATAAATGTTTTAAAGCATACAGGTGGATACTTACAAGTGCAATGAATAACTCTTTCCAGAAGACAACATATAACCAAACTATGTGGGGGGCTGTGCCCCCCACACACCCCCTTACTATATATACTAACTCCAGGATCACACTACAGTGGGGAAAAGGCCATATATAACTTTCAACGAAATGAGTTTCAGTGAAATGAGTTTTCAGTGAAGTGAACTTTCAGTGAATTGGTCCCAGTCATTTGAGTTTCAATAAAATGAGTTTTCAATGAAATTAAGTAAACCCATATATATATATATATATATATATATATATATATATATATATATATATATATATATATATATTCATAAAAAAACTAATACTTATGAAAACGTATACTCAAATGCCATTTATATATGGTCTACCTGGAAATGTATAGCAAGTCTATAGATGACAGGTAACATTTGAAGATAGTATGTTTCTAAATACTCTACACATATATCTCTCAAGCGTTGTTGCAAATACTGTAATTATTATTGTGTCAAGGGACTTCCAAAGAACAGGAACAAAATCATTTTTTGATGAAGTACATGCTAACGAAGAAACAAAAAAAAAGTTTGTCCAAGAAAAAGTGAGCTGTGAAACTGAAGGAGTTTCTACTTTTTGTTCTTCTGGTAATAAAGACAACAGAGAGAGACTGTGCCAGTGAAACCTTTTCATAGGTTCATAGGTAGGTACTAGGCTATTGACCCTAGGGCCTATATAAACCTAGCCAAAAAGGGTCTATGTGCACCCCCCACACCCCCACTACTTAAATATACCAACTCCGAGACCGCACTTCAGTGCAGAAAAGGGAAATTTTCCCTATCTGCACCATACAGTGCCAGTGAAAGTCTATCTTCGAGCACTCAAAATTTCAAACGTTTGGTCTCAACCATGTAACATTCGAAATTTTGAGCATTCGAAGATTTGACAGGTACCCACCAAAAAGGTACCCTGGCTTTTGCCACCCAAGAAAATTACTTTCCTTTGCCCCTGTTGAGCAGAGCCACAGAAGTGATTCCGGGGTGAATTTCCTATTTCCCATACAATCATCAATATTTTTCTTAAAGAGTGCTAATGAGAGCTTTGTTTGATACAGATAGGTAGTTTGTTCCAGAGTATGGGAAGTCTCTGGGACAGGAATCTATCCCTCCAGCATGTTCTGTTTATTGTGGTGTCAAGCTTTAGGTCCCTAGAGCGTGTTGCTCGGAGGGATTGGGATTTCTTTAAGTGGAGCATGTCCAACAGCTCTGGGTTTGACATAGATTTGTATGTTAGGCAGAGATCGCCTCTGAGTAGGCAATATGTGACGGAGTAAAGCTGGAGGTTTTTGAGACAGTCTGCGTAGGGCATCTGTTTGAGGCTGGTAATCTTCTTTGTGAGGCATTTCTGTGGCCTTTCCAGTAGTTGTAGATGTCTTGTGAGGTACATACCAAAAGGGGCATTGTACTCTACAATGGGTCTAATGAGTGATGAGTAGAGGGGAACAATGACCTCTTTTTTCCTGGATGAGAAACCTTTTGTGATGAGGTGTGCCATGTAGAATGATTTCCTGTCTACTGTGGCAATGTGATTATCAAAGGAGAGACTACTGTCCACCTGTGTCCCAAGGTCTCTTATCTCACTTTCAGTGTTAAGTAGACTATCGCCTATGTGGTAGTTCATGGCTACAAAATTTTTACCAAAAGGGATGACAATGCACTTTTTGGCACTGAGCTTGAGGCCATGGCTTTGACACCAGGCATCTGTCTCAGTGAGGCCCTTTTGTAGGATGTCCACATCATTAGGAGTTTTGATTATGGCTCCTAGTTTGCAGTCATCTGCGAACTTCATTAGCCAAAGACCTTCTGTGTTAGCCTATACTTCAAAGAAGTAGATACCTAACAGGAGAGGACCCAGGACTGAACTCTGTGGTACTCCACTTGTCACTGGTCTGAAGTCGGATTTGGAGTCTGCTACTTTCACAGTGTGGGTTCTGTCAGTGAGCCAGTTGGCAACCCATCTTGTGACATAGGGATTTATACCGATTTTAGTGAGTTTATCTATAATTCCAGAGTGGAGGATGGTGTTGAAAGCCTTGGTGAGATCTAGATAGGCTGTGTGAACCACCTTACTCTCATCTATGGCTTTGATGACTGCTTCAAAGAAGTCTATCAGGTTTAGGAGACATGATCTGCCTTTTACAAATCCAAACTGGGTGGAGTCCAGAGTTTGGAGATTACCAATGTCTTGGTTTCTAAGTTCCATTATGATACATTCCATGGCCTTGCAGACCAGGCTCATCAGGCTAATGGGGCAGTAGTTCCCGGGGTCCGTAATGGATCCCCCTTTGTGGAGTAAGATAACCATTGCTGTGTGCCATTCAGTGGGCACAAAGCCTGAGATGAGGCTATGATTGAACATGGTACTTAGGTGGGGTGCCAGTTTGTTCTTTAGTTTGTGTAGAACACCGCTTGGGATGTTGTCAGGTCCCATGGATGCTGTGTTCTTGGCTTTGGAGAGTGTAGTTTTTACCTGTGCAGCGGTGATTACAGGAACTTTGCATTCTTCCGGTATAGAGATGGGCCCTTAAGGGGGTGAGAGGGGGGTAAAGTTAGCACTAAACCTATCTCCCAGGATGTTGGCAATATCAGTTGGTTCTGTATATTTAGTGCCATTGTGCTGCAACTCAGAGCAGATCTAAGTGTTCTTATTGAGATTCTTGACATAGCTATAGAATGCTTTGTGGTTGTCTTTAGAATCAGTGGCGATTTTGTTTTTGTAACTAGCTTTGGAGAATTTTATGAGGATCTTAGCTTCTTACTGAGGCTGACCAAGGAGTTCCTCCAGTCATGGGATTTTACACTTTTCTGCAGTAGTTTCTTTCTTCTGTTGTAGAGTTTGTTTATGGCAGGGGACCACCAGATTGGCTTCATTTTTTTGGAGGACAGCATCTTGGTTTGTTAGGGATAGCACAATCCATGCACTCGTGTAAGTGCTTATAAAGTGCATTTGTGTAGGATTCAGCAGTCGTACCTCTATTGTCCATCTGCATGGGTGTCGTGAAGTTTGACATTTCTGTCTTAAGAAGCATGAAGTTGGCTTTGGAGACATTTTTTACGGTGGTTTCCCTAATTGGGGGTGGGGGCAGGATGTGGATGTCTAGGGTGATTAGCTTGTGGTCAGATCTGACCAACGAGGAATTGACCTCTGGTGTGGAACACCAGTCGCCATGTTGGTAATGACCAGATCTAGGATATTGCTGCCCCTGGTGGGGGTGTGGATAAGTTGATCCAAGGCATTAGAATTTATGAATTCCAGAAAAGGTTGAGCAAAATAGTTGGTACATGAGTAGTTTTCCCAGTAAATGGTGGGGTAGTTCAAATCGCCCATTATTAGGGTGTTAGGTTGTACCCTAATATTTTCCAGTGTATCAAGAAATGAGGAGTGGGAATCCTGGGGCATAGTGGGGGATCTGTAGCAAGCTACAATTTGGATTGCGGTCTTGCCCAGAGTTAGTTGCACTTGGATAATCTTGGATGTATTATGTTGAGCAACTAGCCTGAAGGTGTGGATATCCTTAATGAATATGGACACGCCTTCACCATTAGTGTTTTGGTCCAGGTTAGGTGGCTGAAAGGTGCGGTATGAATTATAGCCTGGTAATGCAGGGGTGCTCTCTGGAGCCTTGAACCAGGTTTCTGCCACTGCACAGATGTCAATATTCTCCATTTTAAGGAGTGCCTTGAGTGAGTGCATTTTGCGGTTTAGACTTCTAATATTGAGTAGCATTACCCACAGATTTTGCTTGCTTGTACCTGTTACAGTGGTCAATTTGTCATTTGAACCTTGCTTATAGGGGTGGCAAGAGCCTTAGCCAGTATCCGGAATCCCAAGGGAGACAGGTGCAGGCCATCTCTGGCAAAGCATTATGGTCTGTCAATCATGTCATCCCAGGCAGACAGATACTGGATCCCGTTAGAGTGACACCAGAAACTTAGCCAATTGTTGAAGTCAGTCATTTTGTCCTTGTACTGTGGTATCATTCTGGGTGATGGCAGGATGTTACTCAGGGTTAGGGTCATATCTGCCTGGGCTACAAGATCAGAGAGCTCCTCCATGTCTCTTTTCATGTAGTCCAGGGAGATACGTCTCTGGTCATTCACACCAACACAGACAATGACAGAGTCATATTTGTACTTGTTGTGGAGTGACCTGAGTGCATGCATTATGTGGCGGATCCTGGCACCTGACAGGCAGCTGGCAGTAACTTTCTCCTAGTTTAGCCTGGAGAGTGGAACATCAGTGTGCCTGACTATAGAGTCAACTATCACTAAAGTGCTGGATACGGTGTTATGCCTTATGGGCTGTGGTTGAGTGGCACACTGAGTTTATGGGCTATGTGTCATTTAGGTTGTGTTGGGGGGTGGAGGTTGCTTGCGTTTCTGCTTTGGAGGTCTCTTTTGCTTGGGCAGATTTTTATTGAGAGCCTCCGTGAATGCAGGTGTGTGTTTTGTGTTTCTATGTGCGTGTTTTGGTGGTGTAGGTATTGAGGGACTATGTGATGAGTGTGGTGTGGTGCAAGTGTTTACTCTGTCCTATTGACTATCTAGTCCAGTCTTGGGTGAAGAGAGATTTGCTTCCAGTTTGGCTATATAAGTGCATGACTCACAGGTTGTAGTGTTGGGTGGTAGGAGGAGAGAGTTGTTTGTGTACATGAGTCAATTGCTGCATTGCCCCAAGATGCCCAGATTCATCAGGTAGACAGGAGAAAACAAGGGGAGCTGACCCATAGACATGTCTGGATAGGTGCTTATTTATTAAGTACTAAAAAACTGTTTTCCTCTAAACAAGTGAGAAAAGTTGAGTGCTGTAGTAATTTGTAGGTTATTTAGTGCTTACAATGAGTTTTGAACAAGTGATGAGCTCAAAGAAACAGATATGAGTGCTAAAAACTAAAAACAAATGGCTAGTTCTAAGAGAAAGTTTGAAGAGCAGACTTTATGGCACTGGGTGTTGTTTAACCCTAGCTAAGCGGCGATGCATAAAGTGAACTTTTTTTTTTATACAACAGTAGCAAATGAGCAAACCAATTTAAACAAATTAACCAATTAACCAATAAAAACCTAAAAACTTAGCCCCATTCCAGCAGTCTTCGATCAGACAAGTTCTAACTGCTCACTCTTGCCACTTGGATGCAGGGGAACCTTCTCCAAAAAAAGATGGCCTGGATTAGTGCTCAAGTTATACAAACAAAGCTAGATTCAGCAGATCTGAATCTAGTCTATGCTACAGCAAATAAGGCATACCAATTTCAGAAGGAAATAGTTCAAATATGCAGGCACAATAAGCCTTTAACCAGAATCTCCCATCTCAGAAGGGCAGAATCTACCCTCTCCTCCCGCAAGAGTGCAGACCTCCTCCCACAAGAGTGCAGACCACACCTTCTTAATGTAAGATTACTGGCCCTAAGCCCAAGTGCTTAAATTAGAACTAATACACTTTTAAAATAACAGATACTAAGCAGTTAATCAGCAACTCCCAAATTAGAAGGATGCAAGCTACATGTTCTGCCACAAAAGTGCAGACCACCAACCTTCTTAATGTAAAACAACTGGTCTGACGCCCAATTGCTTAAACCAAAGGCTTAGAATAACAGTTACAATTTAATCAGGCTACTAACAAACAGTAATAAATGCAGCAGAATAAATGCAATTAAGTACTGTTAAAAACAGGCACAAAAGCAAAATAAAGTAATAAAGTAGGAAGAAACACAAATACAGTAAAAGCAGATAATAAAGTGCAATTTTTTATATAACAATAGAAAACAAGCAAAGTGATTTAAATGAATTACCCAATTAACCAGTAAAAAAGCTCAAATCTGAGCCCTGTTCCAGCAGTCTTCAATCAGAGAAGTTCTATCTGCACACCCCTGACACTAGGGTGCAGGGGAACCTCCTTCAAAAAAGATGGCCTGGATTAGTGTTCAAGTTATACAAATAAAGCTAGATTCAGCAGGCTTGAATTTAGTCTATGCTACAGCAAACAAGGTGCACCAGTTTCAGAAAGAAACAGTTCAAGTAAGCAGGCACAATAAGCCTTTAACCAGAAATTCCCAGCTCAGAAGGACAGAATCTAGCCTCTCCTCCCACAAGAGTGCAGACCACAAACCCTCTTAATGTAAAATAACTGGCCTGAAGCCCAAGTGCTTAAACCAGAACTAATACACTTTTAGAATAACAGACACTGAGCCTTCAATCAGCAACTCCCAACTTAGAAGGATGTAAGCTACCTGTCCTGCCACAACAGTGCATACCACAACCCTTCTTAATGTAAAACAACTGGTCTGAAGCCCAAGTGCTTAAACAAAATGCTTAGAATAACAGTTACAATTTATTCAGGCTACTAACAAACAGTAATAAATGCAGCAGAATAAATGCAGTTAAGTACTGTTAAGAACAGGCAGCAAAAGCAAAATAAAGTAATAAAGTAGGCAGAAACACAAATACAATAAAAGCAGATGAATAAAGTGCATTTTTTATATAACAATATAAAATGAGCAAACTGATTTAAATGAATTACCCAATTAACCAGTAGAAAAGCTCAAAACTGAGCCCTGTTCCAGCAGTCTTCAATCAGAGAAGTTCTAACTGCACACCCCTGACACTAGGGTGCAGGGGAACCTCCTTCAAAAAAGATGGCCTGGATTAGTGTTCAAGTTATACAAATAAAGCTAGATTCAGCAGGCTTGAATTTAGTCTATGCTACAACAAACAAGGTGCACCAGTTTCAGAAAGAAACAGTTCAAGTAAGCAGGCACAATAAGCCTTTAACCAGAAATTCCCAGATCAGAAGGACAGAATCTAGCCTCTCCTCCCACAAGAGTGCAGACCACAAACCCTCTTAATGTAAAATAACTGGCCTGAAGCCCAAGTGCTTAAACCAGAACTAATACACTTTTAGAATAACAGACACTGAGCCTTCAATCAGCAACTCCCAACTTAGAAGGATGTAAGCTACCTGTCCTGCCACAACAGTGCATACCACAACCCTTCTTAATGTAAAACAACTGATCTGAAGCCCAAGTGCTTAAACAAAATGCTTAGAATAACAGTTACAATTTATTCAGGCTACTAACAAACAGTAATAAATGCAGCAGAATAAATGCAGTTAAGTACTGTTAAGAACAGGCAGCAAAAGCAAAATAAAGTAATAAAGTAGGCAGAAACACAAATACAATAAAAGCAGATGAATAAAGTGCATTTTTTATATAACAATATAAAATGAGCAAACTGATTTAAATGAATTACCCAATTAACCAGTAGAAAAGCTCAAAACTGAGCCCTGTTCCAGCAGTCTTCAATCAGAGAAGTTCTAACTGCACACCCCTGACACTAGGGTGCATGGGAACCTCCTTCAAAAAAGATGGCCTGGATTAGTGCTCAAGTTATACAAACAAAGCTAGATTCAGCAGGCCTGCATCTAGTCTATGCTACAGCAAACAAGGTGCACCAGTTTCAGAAAGAAGCAGTTCAAATAAGCAGGCATAATAAGCCTTTAACCAGAAATTCCCAGCTCAGAAGGGCAGAATCTAGACTCTCCTCCCACAAGAGTGCAGACCACAAACCTTCTTAATGTAAAATAACTGGCCTGAAGCCCAAGTGCATAAACCAGAACTAATACAATTTTAGAATAACAGACACTGAGCCTTCGATCAGCAATTTCCAACTTAGAAGGATGTAAGCTACCTGTCCTAACACAACAGTGCAGACCACAAACCTTCTTAATGTAAAACAACTGGTCTGAAGCCCAAGTGGTTAAACCAACAGGCTTAGAATAACAGTTACAATTTAATCAGGCTACTACCAAGCAGTAATAAATGCAGCAGAATAAATACAATTGAGTACTTTTAAGAAGAGGCAAAAGCAAAATAAGGTAATAAAGTAGGAAGAAACACAAATACAGTACAAGCAGATGAATAAAGTGTAAATTTCTTTTTGTTAGTAAAGTGCAAGGAGAGAGGAAGTGGGGTGGTTTTCTCAAATGTTCTCTCTGTATTAAGTAGAGTAAACACTAGACTGGGAGGGGTGTCCCAGATCCAATGTACAGTAGGGGGAGGCAACCTCAAAGCCACCAACTATAACAACACCATAAGAATGGGGTGAGAGGGAGCAGGAAAAACAGTTTCAGGACAGATGAGAACAGAAAACAATGCCAGATATATATTTCAGTCAGGCAAAATTAAGACAATGCAGAACTCTGAAAGGTTAAAATGCCGAGAAATATACTTATCAATCAGTGATATATTTCCAGATTATTTGAGAATCACACTTCAGCCAGAACACCAGGAGTTTCCAGCAGTGTATGCAACAATTTACAAACAGAAAATGTTTTTAAATCAGCAATCCTTGAAGGAATCAGATAACACAAGCTGTTACACCAGTTTTATAAGCTCCACTACAGGAATAGGGGGGAGCCAGTTTCAGGACAGAGGAGAACAGAAAACAATGCCAGAAAATATATAAAATAATTCAGTCAGGCAAAAAAAAAAATTCAGTCAGGCAAAATTAAGACAATGCAGAACTCTGAAAGGTTAAAATGCCACAAAATATACTTATCAATCAGCAATATATTTCCAGATTGTTTGAGAATCACACTTCAGCCAGAACACCAGGAGTTTCCAACAGTATATGCAAGAATTTACAAACAGAAACTATTTTTAAATCAGCAAGCCTTGAAGCAATCAGATAACACAAGCTGTTAGATCAGTTTTATAAGCTCCACCACAGGAATTGGGGGGAGCCAGTTTCAGGTTAGATGAGAACAGAAAAGAATGCCAGAAAATATATAAAATAATTTAGTCAGGCAGAAAAAAAACAATTTCAGTCAGGAAAAATTAAGACAGTGCAGAACTCTGAAAGGTTAAAATGACAAGAAATACGCTTATCAATCAGCGATATATTTCCAGATTGTTTGAGAATCACACTTTTCCTGTGCTTCAGTGGAAAATGCTTGAGAGAGGGAAAAAAGCACAAGAGTTGATTATAAGAATCAAGAGTACACTGGAGATGAAGCAGAGGCAGGGTTTGGGAGATGAACAGTAATAGAACAAGAAAATCTGGAAATATTGGACTTTCTTGGACTTTGCTAAACTTGTAGGTGACTCTAAAGCATATGCCGTACTTCATGCCATTAATGCTTGGAAAAATACGCAGGAGAGGGAAAGAGGTTGGAAAAAGTTAACTCTAAGTAAAACATTTTTTCTTAACAGTACTATTTTAATACTGCATGATTTTATTTGCATGCTGTAAAGTTTTTTTCAGTTATTTCTAAGAGTAATGAGGCTACTAATGTAAATAGTTGCTTCTGTTTTTTCTTTATCCCTTCTTCTCTCTTGCTCATTGTTCAGTTTTAAGAAATGTAGGCATGGCAATGTAAAAAAATCTGGTTAAAATGGCATGACAAAAGAAAAAAATAGTATGTTTTTTCTCAATCTTGCATAGGGAAATGGCTGGGTTAAGGCCATTAATTTAATCTAGTAATGAGTTTTAAGAGAAAGCAAGTAAGTGAAAAGAATATTGAATATTATAGGGCTTTTTTCTAGTAAACAGTTTTGTGTCTAGTACTCATGTCTCTAGCAGACAATCTGATAAAGAGGAATGGCTTGGAGAAATGATAAGATAAGATAGATAAGATAAGATTCCTTTAATGTCATTGCACAAGTAGAACAAAATTTGTAGCAATCCCCCCTAAGGTGCATTCACATATAATGAAATGGATAAATAAGAGACTGCAATATAATACAATACCAAACAATACAATATAATGCAATGGAATGCCGTAAATGACTAAGTTATTGCACTTGGGTACATTGCCCATGAAAGGAATAAAGTAAGGTGCACAGGAATGTAAATGTATATCTTATAGTGGAAATAGCTATTATCTGTACTCAGTGTGAGTATTTAGCATTGTTAGTTCACGTATGACTGTGGGATAAAAACCGTTCTTAGGTCTGTTCGTCTGAGATGCAACTGACCTGAACCATCTGCCAGAAGGCAGCAGCTCAAACAGGTGATGTCCAGGGTGAGAAGGGTCTTTCAAGATGTTGGTTGCCCTACTAAGATAGCAAAAGCTGAAGAGTTCCTCCAAAGAGGGCAGTGAGCAGCCAATGATTTTCTGGGCAGAGCTAATGATCCTTTGAAGAGTCTTCCTGTCTGCAGTTGAGCTGCTGGCATACAATGTGGAAATGCAATATGTCAGCATACTTTCAATAAAACAGCAGTAAAAAGACACCAGTAGCTTCTTCTGCAGGTTGTTTTTCCTGAGGATCCTCAGTAAATGGAGTCTCTGCTGTGCCTTCTTAACTGCCTCTGTGGTGTTTATGGACCAACAGACATCTTCTGCACATATTACACATAGAAGCTTGAATGCAGGAACCCTTTTCACACAGTCTCCATTGATGTATATTGGGTTATGATGTAAATTGTGCCTCTGGAAATCTATTATGAGTTCTTTTGTTTTGGCAGAGTTCAGGGCAAGTTTGTTCTCAGTACACCATGCAGCCAGTCTTTGAACTTCATCTCTATATACCGTCTCACCTCTTCCTAAAATAAGTCCAACCACTGTGATGTCGTCCATAAACTTAGTGATGGTATTAGAATGAGAGGGGACAAAGTCATGGGTGTAAAGAGTATAAAGAAAGGGGCTCAGCACACAGCCTTGTGGGACACAGGTGTTTAGCCTGACAGTTGAGGAGAGGTACGGGCCTAGCCTAACCATCTGAGGATGGTTAGTCAAAAAGTCCTTAATCCAACAGCGGGTAGGTTTTAAAAGTCCTAGGCCAGTGAGTTTAGTGACCAATCTAGCTGATATAACTGTGTTAAAAGCTGAACTAAAATCTACAAAGAGCATCCTCACATAGCTCCCCTGCTGCTCAAGATGACAAAGTGCAGTGTGTAAGGCAGTAGAGATGGCATCTTCTGTAGACCTATTTGCTCTGTAAGCATACTGGTGTGTATCTGAGATAAATGGGAAACTATCCTTGATGTGTCACAGAACCAGTCGTTCAAAATACTTCATGATGACTGCAGTATTCTGAAAGCATTCAAGTGTTTTCCCAGCTGAGACAGCTATAAAGATAAGACAAACCCAAACAGTACTTAATAGAACCACAGGCTGTACCATGCTTATTAACAAGGATAACCTTTCTTTTAGGTTATCTCAAGTCTATATGTGTGGCTGTAAGTTTGGAACATTTGTTCCTATTAGGAAGGTAGAACTTCCCTATTTATAGATGTACTTATTTTTGTGTGTTGTTATTATTAAGTTCATATGTTTATGGTATTGGGGTGTGTTTAGAGTTTAAGTAAAACAAAAAGTTCTGTAAGATGTGACATTGACTCAAATGAAGATGACAAGAAACAACTGTATAAAAGTTTAACCTGCCAAATAGTACACACATGTAACACAAAAGCTGGAACTAGACATTTCACAGAAAGGCTGTTATACATAAAAGGTGGGAATAATAATTTTTCAAGAATGTGATGCTTTCGGTAATGTTTTTAAATATTAGTGGTCTCACAGATAAATACAAAAAAGAAAGAGTAGTGAACTATATTAAAAATATAGATTGCAAACAGCTATGCTACAGGTGACACACTTGGAAAGAAATGAACGTGTGAATTTGATAAAGAAACATTTTCAGGATGGTTATTCAGAAAAATACCAGGGGCAAAAGAAAAGAGGAGTACTTATATTAATTGCAAGAGGAGCTCCAATAGTGATGGAAGATGATAAAAAAGACAATAATGGTAGGTTTGTAGTACTAAGGGGTTACTGGCAAAGAAGGAGGATTACACTGGCTTGTATTTATATTGCATCGAAAACTGCTATAATAGAGCTTCAGAAAATTCTGGGAGAAATAATCAGCTTTCAGCAAGGAATATTACTTATAGGTGGGGCTGGAATTTGATCTGCAAAAGTGAAGATGCATCTGGGGGCCCAGAAGGGAAAATAATACAAAGAGGGTAGATTTTGAAAGAAATTTATGAAAATATTTGGCATGGAAGATGTGAATTCAGTACTTAGAGCTTGGAGTGAATTTACATATTATTCCCCGAGATATAAAAACTGGGATATGCTAGACAGAATTTACATTTCAAGGGAACACATGTATTTAATTGAAGGTCTTGATATGTACCCAATAATTATTTCAGATCATGAGCCAATAACAACTAAAATAAAAATACAGGGTAATGAAATAAAAATAAGACACTGGTGCTTTCTCATCTATCTGTTGAAAAGAAAGGAATTTAAGGAATAGGTAGTGGAAACTATTCAGGAGCTATTCAAGAATATACAAATTTAGCTAGAAAGTGGGATAAAATTAAAGTGGAGTTTAAAAATAGGGTGGGAATAAAAGAAAGGGAGATATGGTTAAGAAGTAACAAGGATCATTTAGAGGGACTGACAAATGTTAAAAAAATGTTAAAACATTGCAAAATAGGGGGAATCTCACAGAACAAGAAGAGGAGCAACTGCAGAATGCTAATCAGAAAATAAGGGATTACCACAGTAATATGCATGAGTTTAGAAAGATTGCTGTTAAGCAACTGTTTTTTGATAATAACTCTAGAGCACAAAAAATTTTAGCACAACAACTCATGCAACAGAAAGTAAAAAGGGCTGTCACCAAGCTTAGGGAGCTTATAACAAAGAGGATAACAAGGGATCCTGTAGAAATATTAGAAATACTTTGGAAATTATATGAAAGTCTGTATAAATCAGAGAAATATGGAAATCAAGAAAAGATACAAATGGAAATGTTTATGGAAGAATTAAATAGTCCAAGGTTAGGCTCAATTACTAACAGTTAGGATAGGAAGAGATGAGATAAAAATGGTGATATATAACCAATCTACAGGAAAGTCCACAGGAATAAATGATATTCCTGTGGAGGTTTGGAAGCTAAGAGATAAAACTGATAAAGATCTGGAAGTTTTTTTTAACAGTATTTAAAGAGGAGGAGGAGAAGAAAGTGGTGGTGGTTGTAATACCTAAGGAGAGTAAAGATCTATCAGATCCAGCTCCATACAGGCCCATTTCAATATCAGCTATGATTATAAATTGTTTATGTCTATAATAGCTAAAAGAATGTCAAAAGTGATGCCAAAATTGCTAGATATGGATCAGTATGGATTTGTAGAGGGGAGGCAAACATTTGACAACATTAACAGAACACTGATGATCCAGAGGCAACCAGAATGTAAGAAAATAAAACTGTTGTTGGTGGGTCTTGATGTAGAGAAATCATTTGACAGAATAAGCTTGGACTTTATGCGCAGAGCAATGGAAGCATTTACATTTCTTAAGAAAATCATAAGGTTGATTTGGAGAATGTATGAAGATCGGTGGCAAAAATTAAAGTGGGTGGGGTCCTATATGATCATTTCTGCTTGAGCAGAGGAATGATTTGGGGTGTCTTTTCTCCCCTTTGTTATTTGTGTTATATGTAGAACCATTGGCCAAGAAAATAAGGGAATCAGAAATTCAAGGCTATAATTGGTATGGTAGTCAAGAAAAGCTGGCTCTATTTCCAGATGATATTATTTTATACCTGACAAAATGAGAAAGTAACGTTACAATATTGTAGAACATACTGAGACAGTTTCAAATCTTTTCGGGATACAAAATTAGTGAAACTAAAACACAGGCAGGCTTAGCCACTTGACATTATAAAATATGGCTCTAGGTGATTCAGTCATGTAGACTAATGTTGCAAAAATGGGGATGGGTAGTTACCCAGTAATAAGTAGGTTGAGGACCAAGCCTACTCTGACCAATGTCAGGGACCCATGCTAATGGTGGGAGGGGTATATGTGCCCCTATTGGCCAGTGTGTGCCTCACATAAAGCAGCCCTGGGTCAATCAGCTACTGGCTGTCTTGTGTGTAGTTGCTCAGCCTGGGTTACCTAAGATAGCTTTGTTGAGTGAAAGCTGAACATAAAACCAATCAACCTGCCAAACATGAACTCAGAATTGCTATACTTAATGTAGGTTCACTGACAGGATGCAGTTTGAAAGTGGGTGACATGATTATATGGAGTAGGCTGGACATCCTTGTATCTAAGAGACAAGATGGAAGGACAATGCAGTGAAGCCACTTGGCTTGGCATCCAGAGTATACTAATCAGGAGGTGGACAGGCTACAAATGGTGGTGAGAGAGATGACAGGTTTCAGAAGGCAGTGAGGGATGTCATTTGAATTAGTGAAAGACTCATGGCAATTTGACTCTAGTGTAATGATAGGGCAGTATCTATAATCTCAGCCTATGCCCCACAGCAGGGTTGTGATAGTGAGGAAAAAAGTACATATAGATAGCAGTTGCAGGAGAGCTTGAATAGGTGTTGATAATGGGTGACCTGAATGCACATATTGGAACAGAGAGAATATGAGGGCTGCTTGGGCCCACATGGGTGGAGCAAAAGGAATAAAGAAGGAGAGGCCAGTCTAGAGTTCTGTTTGGCAAATGGCTTGATTGTAGCTAACACACAGTTCAGAAAGTGAGACAGTCGCAAGATCACATACAACAGTGGCCAACATGCAACTCAGATAGGCTTCCTCCTAGTAAGGAAAGGGCACTGGGGTAGAGCCAATGATTGCAAAGTCATTCCCAGTGAAACAGCAGGCCCACAGCATAAACCACTGGTTGCCACAATCAGCTGCAAGCAGTGGTCAGAGAAGGTGCTAAGGTCAACAGAAACCAGGCAAAAGACCTTGAAGGTAACTAGAGAGAAAGTACAACAGTTCAAGGAATGACTCAGGGCTCTAGCACCCCAACAAGAGGAGGGAATAGGTGGAGCTGAAGAAGAAGAATGGCAGTGCCTCAAAACAGCATGTGTGAGGACTACAGAACAGATATGTGGTCAAGACAGTATGGAAATAAGATACATAAGGAAAGCTGATGATGCAGTGCAGAAGTCCAGGAAGTCATCAAAAGAAAGAAGGAGTGCAGGAAGAAGTGGGAGATAGAAAAAAACTGACCAGGGTAGGGAGGACTACTGGTTGGTTAACAAAGAAGCTAAGAAAGGAGTTGCAATAGCAAATAATAGGGCATCAGAGGCACTCTACCAAATCCTGGCAACTGACTCAGTAGATGGCACAAAGAAACTATATCAGGTTGCAAGGCAAAGACAGAAAGATAAAGAAGATAGTCAAATACCCTTCATAAGGGATGACAACAACAACTTGCTCACCAGTCCACAGGGCGTCAAAGGCAGATGGAAGGAGTATTTTCAGCAGCTTCTGAATAAAGAAAATCCAACAGAAGTTGTACTGCCCCAGAAGCAGCCTATGATCAGAGAAGAAGAGGAGTCCACTTTAGATGAAGTAAGAATAGCACCAAGGAAAATGAAGTCAGGGAAAGCAGATGCTGTGCGAGATAGGGAAAAAATGGTTCCTGAGGGTACTCATAGCAGTGTAGAGAGAAAGGCATATCCCAGATGACTGGAAAATAAGTATACTGGTGCCAATGTACAAGAGCAAAGGGGACATCCTCAACTGTGGGCAGTACAGAGGCATCAAACTCATGTCACATTGCATGAAAGTTCTGGAGAGAGTGATTAATAAATGGATACACAGAGTAGTAGAATGTAAGATGGGAGACAGGCAGATCAGATTCAAATCAGGAAGCAGCACAACTGACCTGATGTTTACATTGAGACAGATACTTGAGAAGAAGCTAGAGATGAGGAGAGAGTCCAACTGGGCATTCCTAGACCTGGAGAAAGCATACGACAAGGTCCCAAAAAAGCTGATCGGGGCAGTACTGTGGTGGTTTGAAGTCCCAGAAACATTGGTAGAAATAGTGCAGGCTATGTACAAGGACCCAATGAGTCAAGTACAAATGGCGTTTGGCCTCACAGAGGATTTCCCAGTGGGAGTGGGTGTGCACCAGGGTTCAGCTCTGAGTCCACTGCAGTTCATACTGGTGATGGACTATATTAGCAAACAGGATGGAGAGGACAGATCAAAAAGTTGCCATATGCAGACAATGTGGCATTACAGGCAGTCTCTGACCAGGAACTTCAGCAAAAGATAGGGGAATGGAATGCAAAACTGAAGGCACATGGGGTGAAAGTAAGCACAGATAAGACAGTGGTAATGGCAGAAAATTGGGGAAATCAGAAGAAACTGAGAATTGAGATAGAAGGGAAGATAGTGGATCAGGTAAATAGCTTCATGTATCTAGGAGGGGTGGTTCAGGAGAAGGGAAGCCTGAATGAAGATGTCAAGGCTAGAATCAGAGGGACTGCGGACAACTAGCATAGAGTCTATGACAGAGTAATGCCAACGAAGTTGAAAAGTAAGATGTGCAAAACAGTGGTGTGACCAGTACTACTGTATGGCACAGAAACCTGGACAGTAAAGGCAGAACAGATGAAAAAGCTAGAGATGATGGAGATGAAGTGCCTGAGAAGGGTTGTAGGGTGCACATTGTGGGACAGATGAAGAAAGTAGAACATCAGAGCAGAAGCCCAAGTAGCTCCAAATGCAGAGAAGATCAAAGAGATGTGCAGGAAAGTAGAAGGCAATCTGGTGAAGGAGATTTGGGGCAGGCAAAGAAGAAAGCATGTGGAACTGAAGGCATCCAGTAAAGAGATGGATTGTGTGAGAGAAGACCTGTGACAGTCAGGCATGACTGTTGAAGAAGGTAGGAGAGAGGCATTGAACTGAGAAAGATGGCAACAGCTGACTCGACACCTCCAACCCCATGTAGAAAATGAGGAAAAAGGGGGTGATGATGATGATGATGATGATATAGATTTTACAACACTATATCAATATAGACTTATTTTCCACTTAATTCTCATAAATGTTAATTAAGATTTGCTGTCCTTTAAACTACCTTTTCATTTTATATCATTTGATTTATTGTAAGGCTGTTAAATTGATATTAATACATATAATCTCTGCATTTGTGATGAAACATATGTGCTGCCTTTGCACACAGGTTGTGGTTAAAAAGGGTCAACAGACCAGCCCACCTACCCAGTTATCAAATAGTAACTAAATAAATAACATTGCATCTAGGATGTACAAACTAAAAAACTCACTTTAACAAACTGATCTCAAAAGTAAACAATAGCATTACATTTGTGATCATACACAAACATTAAAATAATTATTTTCATACGTTCATAGGTACTTATTTACCAGTTATCCATAAAGATCTTTAGAAGCCTAGCCATATTTTCCCATGAAGTTTTTTGCCCTTATATTTAAAGTATGAATAACCCAGTGATGAGCAGAGCACTTACCTGTTGCTGCCATCCGTGAAGAATAAGGGTGCTAAAGCAGGGGTGAATTTGTGGTTACCCATCCATTCATCCAGAGTACTCTTCAATAGTGTAAGATAAGTTCTTTGTTTTATGTGGTGAGGAAAGAGATTTCAAAGAAATGGTATTCTTTGTGATACATATCTATCCCTCAAACATGTTCTACTTATTTTGCAAAAGAGATTGGGATGTCTTGAGCAGCTGTTTATACCCCCATTGGACTTGTGAATCTGCACAAGGTCTGAGAGGATGGGGTTTGTTGAGGCTTTGTAGATGAGGCACAGATCACCTTGCAGTAGCCTCTATGAGACTAAGAAGAGGGACAATGTTTTAAGATTTTCCACAAAGTTTTTATGAGTTAGGCCCTTGACTTTCTTATTAAAAAGCATTGTGGGTGTTCAAGTTGTCAGATGTTTGGACAGGTACATACAGAAGGGATAGTATATTGAATAATCGGCCAGATTCATGCAGAAAACAGTGGAATTATCACATACTTGGACCTGAATGCCATATCCTTAGTAATATGCTGTGTAGTAAAAAAGACTTTCTTACAATAGTGGATACATTGTGATCGAAGGACAATTTATTGTCTTCATAGGTTCCCAGGTCCTTAACTACGGGATCATTTTCAGGTATGTATTTTCAATGTGATAGATACAAGGGACTACTTGTTTGCTAAAAGATACTACTATGCATGTCTTGGCATTTAGTTTTAGTACATGGTTTTGACACCAGCTATTGGTTTGGGAACAACACTCTTGTAGGATCCTGGTGTCCTCTGGGCAGTCTATGATGGCAGCAAGTTCCCGTAGTTAAGTTCCTCACCAAAAGGATAAAGGGGCTCAAACATATGTCATACGATGCCCGACTGAAGAAACTCCAGCTCTATTCAGTCGCATACCGTCTGCTCAGAGGTGATCTGTGCCTGACATACAAGGCCATGTCCAACCCGGAATTAATGGACATGCTCCACCTCAAAAAATCCAAATCCACCAGAGCCACGAGAGCAAGAGACTTAAACCTCAACACAGATATAAATAGGACGTGCTGGAGGGACAGATTCATCACCCAGAGACTCCCTACACTGTGGAACAGAATCCCAGTCCATGTGAGGCAGAGCCCCTCACTGACTCTGTTCAAGAGAAATCTTGACGAGTGGATGGGAGATCGTAGGTTTACCCCGGGAATCATCTCTGTATCACTGCTGGGCAGAGGCACAGCAAACTAATGGGTATAGTATTCTCATCCTAAGGGGTGGTGAAAGCCACACACACTCTGGCTAGGCTTATAAATGCCCTAGGGCAGATAGCCTAGTATGAACCTATGAACCTATGAACCTAAGTTTACAGTCACCAGCAAACTTGGTCAGCTGTAAATCCTTAACAGTAGCTTTAACCTCTGAGAAGTAAATGCCAAAGAGGAGTGGCCCAAGGACTGAACCCCTGGGGTACAATGCTAGTGACAGGTATTTTGAAGGAGGTACAGCAGCACACCCTAGTTTCCTGGGTTTCGTTTGTGATCCAGTTTGCTATCTAGTGAATTACATAGAGACTAACATTTAGCTGGGATAGTTTATCTATGATATCGGAGAGTGGAATGGTGTTGAATGCTTTTACAATGTCTAGATATGTGGTGTATACTGATCTGCCCTCATCCATTTCTTCAGTAACCTTCTCAAAGAAGTCATCCAGGTTAAGTAGCCAGGATCTGCCCTTGACAAATATAAACTGCTTGGGTTGAGAGTTACCTATGTCCTTATTTATTAATTCCATAATGACCCTTTCCATAGCCTTACAGATGAGGCTGATAAGACTTAAAGGTCCATAATTTCCAGGGAATGTTAATGCCCCAGCTTTGTGCAAGGGGATAAAAGTTGCTGTATTCCATTTGTCAAGCACAAAGCCTTTTTGGAAGCTGACAATGAATTGGCTTTGAAGGGGTCTTATTTATTTATAATATTCTGTAACTATACTATGTAGGCAATCATTTTGCTATATTTGTGCTACTGTTATAGTGAATTTAATTACTGTTAAGTGAAAGCCCATGTCTATAACTACACTAATCATTTTATTTTGTTCTATTTTGTTCTATATTGACTGTTTTGTATTGTGGAGTTTTTCTGCTTGGGCCCCCACTGAAAATGGGTTCTTTATGGCCCAGTTGAACTTTCCTGCTAAACAAATGTCAAATAAATAAATAAATATTTTGACATTTGTTGACCGAGTTAGTCTGTCTGGGCAGAAGCCCTTTTACAGCTGAGATAGCCCTCTTATGTGGGGGGGCTGTGTCCCCTACACCTCCAGAACTTAACTAAACATTGACAATTGTAAAATTCAACCTACTTCACCACTGAT
>NC_056744.1:370597225-370622225 GCF_019279795.1 Protopterus annectens | reverse complement strand
ATAAGAACTAAATTCACAAAGGCTGGAGCCATTTTGGAGCCCATCACCACCCCTCTCACCTGTTGATAGATAACGCCATTCAAATGAAAGAAATTGCATTCAACACTAGTGAAATTAAAGTGCAAATAGTGTTAATCTTATTCACTGTACATCCATGAGTTTGTAAAAAAGCTATACCTTCTGAGTGAGGGATGTTTGTGTAAAGTGCTTCTATGTCCAGATTCACTAACAGTTTGTCTTTGCATGTGGGTTGGTTTTGGAACAGATCGTTCAGAAATGCCCATGAGTCACGTAAATAAAAAGGAGTCTTCTGGACTATGGGATTTAACATCCAATCAATATACTCAGATATTAAGAGGGACATTGACACCCCAAGATCTAGACACACTCCCTCTGTTTATAAGCTGTACAGTATAGAAGTACTTTCTTATAACAATGCACACATGTAAATCAAAGGTTAGGTCACTGTCTCCTTTCTTGGTTTTATAAGTGTATCCACACAAGTTCCCAAATCCTGAACAAATGGGTCAACTGTTATGAGTGTATTGCCAATGTGGTAGTTCCCTGGCATGGATGACTTCCCAAAGGATACAATAATGTATTTTTTTATTTTATTTTATTTATTTATTTTATTTCACATTTGTTAACCGGGTTAGTCCAACTGAGTCTGCAAACAAACCCATTTTCAGTGAGACCCGAGGGGAAAAACCCCAGCAAATATATATAAAGATAAAGTGATAATATACAAAATTTCAATAACAATCATAATACAAAATAATTGTAAAAAGAAAAGGTTATTAACTATTTGCATTGCATTGATAGTAAGCAACCCATTTTCAGTGGAGACTCAAGGGGAAAGAGGCCCAGCAAGCATAAGCAAAGATAAACATACAGGACAAAAATTATTAAAAATAACAATGCAAATACAAAATTAATTATAAAGAGAAAAACAAAACAGAAAAATTATGAACATTAAAGGTTGCACTGATAGTAGTGGTCTAAAAATGACTACATATGAGAGTAAAAACAAAAGGATAATCATTGTTCAAAAGAAGGACAATGTATAGACAATGATAGGAAGTGGGGGGGATAAATAGTGTGGAGAACAGGAGGGGGAGAGAAAGGAGGGGGCTATAGTAGGGCTGTAGTAGTAGAGCTGAGGGTTTAGGAGGTTAGTTTAAGCAGAAGTTACTAGCAGAGAAAGAAAGTTAGGAGATGCAACAGGTTATACAGCAGGTCAGACTAAGACTATATGTGGTCAAGGCAACGGTATAATTTCAAGTTTAGTAGGTATGATTTAAGCTCCTTTTTAAAACAGGGAAAGGAAAGGTTGGAACTAATATGGAGAGGGGGTTTGTTCCAATTTAGTGAGACAGAGTGTTTGTAAAGTAGTTTGCCAATATTCCTTTTGGGTTTATAAACTGAGAGAATATGCTGATCAGCACTCCGGAGAGGCTGGGGGAGAATAGAGAATTACATGGGAGGCAAGAGCAGGGCAGGCAGAGGGGTTGTTGAGTATGGAAAAGGTAGTGTGGAATTGCGATTGTAGGAGAAGGTGCAGAAATTCCAGCCACTGAAGTTTGTTTATTGAGAGGCAGTGATGCAAAGAGAGTAGTTGGTTTAGAATAAATCTGGTAATTTTGTTGTATGTTTGTTCCAATTTCTGCATTGAGGTAGTTTGAATATTGGTAAGGATGGGGGAAGTGTATAGAAGACTAGGTAAGAGAAATGCCCGTGCAAGAGTGCGTTTAGTGGCAGTAGTAAGAAATATTTTGTTCCCATAAAGTAGTCCAAGTTTTTGGTGGTTTTGATGGCCTGTTGTATGTGCAAGTCAAATTTTAGTTGGTCATAAACTATTACCCCAAGGAGTTTGGTGTGTGAGTCAGGGGAGACAGTAGTGCCATCTATGGAGGAAAGAGAAAAGTTGGATTTAAGGGTAGAGAGTGTCTTGAGGTAGGAAGAGAAGGAATTGAGTTTTCTTAGGGTTAAGGATTAGTTGATTGTATCTGAGCCATTTTCCAACAGAGATAATAACAACACTCTATCCTCAGCCCTCTTTATTGATCTCTCTAAAGCCTTCGACATGGTTAACCACCAACTTTTCATAAACACACTGAAAAACCTATCTCTTGATACACTTACTATACAATGGTTTCAATCCTACTTAAGCAATAGGCAACAAGCAGTTATGTGGGAGAACAACCTATCTCCCTATCTCCCCATTGCACTTGGTGTCCCCCAAGGTTCTATACTTGGACCACTTCTATTCTCTATTTTCATCAATGACCTGCATACTGTTATTCCTCAAGCTTCCTTAATACAATATGCCGATGGCTCCACATTAATATGCTTGGCCCCAACTCCAGCAGACCTTCAATCTCTCACCCAAAATTGTTTAACATTGTTGAGGAATGGCTACAATATCAGTGCCTCATCCTAAATCCCAAAAAGAACAAACTTCTACTTTTTACTCCCACCCACAGGACCACACCTCTACACTTTACTGTCACATCTAACAATGGAACCATCATATCCCCCGACTCTACCACAAAACTCCTAGGGGTCTAATTGACAATAACCTCAACTTTGAAGGCCACATTAACAATACCATAAAAACAGTCAACAAAAAACTAGGCTCCCTCTATAGAATCAAATCCTTTCTTACCCCACTAGCAAGATCTACTATTGCCCAGACCCACTTAATCTCTACCCTCCTCTATGCCTCCCCTATATATACTAACCTCTCAAAAAACAACATGAACAAACTGGCTGTCTCCTACAACAATATTGCGAGATTTGCGACAGGCTCTACATTTAGGACCCATCACTGTATTAATTATCAAAAACTAGGTTGGCTAGAGTTACCTAATCTACTTCTATTTAAACAATTAACATTTGCCTATAAAATCCTGTATCAGCCTAACAACACACCAATTCTTACCAACCTTATCACCCCCTACAGCAACCTTAAGACCCTGTGCTCATCTAGCAAAATACTAGTACAAATACGCAAAACCAACAATAAGGCAGAGGACTCTCTGTTCTCTAATACCGTGGGTAAAACCTGGAACTCTCTCCCCAGTGACCTAACCTCCCTAACTTCACTAACACAATTTAAAGTCAGCTTAAACCCTACCTCAAATCACATTGGCTGTGCACCTGTCTGAACCCAGACTAACCTCTCACGTCTTCTTCTCACTAAGTTACTAAATCTTAATGACTGTATAATCTAACTGCCTAATGAAAACCAGAATTATAACTAGCCTTTCAATTGATTGGACTATCTTTCTATATCAAATATGACTCTCAGTCTCCCTACTATGTTAACATATATACTTAACATAAGATACTACAATCAAATGTGTTTTGAACTGAACATATTTCCTTATTTACTAAACTACTTACTCCAATATGTTCTTTCATGCACAAAATAGCTTAACTTTATATAGTACTTCCACCTGTTAAACTTTGAATTGTTTTATTTTTTGATTTAAGTAAAATATTGTTCTGTACTCTCGAGGAGCTTTTCTCCCCGAGCCTCTGCTGAAAATGGAAATGTATCCAGCTGGACTAGCCCAGTCAACAAATATAAAATAAAATAAAATAAATTGATAAAGGAATTCTGTGTTAGTGTGTGTAGTTCAGAGATAGTATTGGAGATAGATAGGAGAGTAGAGTCATCTGCATATTGTATTACAGATGAGAGACTGCAGGATGAATGTAGGTTGTTGGTAAAAATTATGAAAAGGAACGGTCCAAGTATGCAGCCTTGGGGTACTCCTGTTTGAACAGCAAGGAAGGGTGAGAAAGCCTGCTGCCATCTAGCAACTTGTTTTCTGCCAGTGAGGTAGGATTGGAACCAGCCAAGAGTAGAAGAAGAGAGGTTTAGGTCTGCGAGTTTGTTAAGAAGGATGGGATGAGACACAGTGTCGAAGGCTTTAGAGAGATCAAGGAATAGACAGGAGGTGAGGTTGTTGTCCCTAGCTTCTGCAAACTTTTGAGTAAAGGATAGTAAGGCAATTGAGGTACTGTGTTTAGGGTGAAAACCATGTTGCGTGAGGGTGAGGAGATTTTCTTGAATGAGATGGGACAGTAGTTGAGTATGTGTACATTTTTCAAGGATCTTAGAGTGCAGTGACAGAATAGCGATTGGTCTATAGTTAGAGGATTCAACACAGTTGCCACCTTTGTGCAGAGGAGTGGTATAGAAGGATTTCCATATTTCCAGTACGGTAGATTCCTGAATGGAGCAGTTGATTAACATAGATACAGGATATGCAATAGAGTCAGCGGCAATTTTCAGAAACTGATAGGGGAGTTTATCAGTGGATGGAGAGCATGGTTTTAGTTTAAGAAGCAGGGATTTGATATATTTAGTAGAAACAAGTCGTAAGATAAAATGCTGAGAGACAGAGGAGCATAGAGGTTTAGGAGGAAGTGAGGGTGACACAGAAGAGTTGGGATGAGCAGAGTTACCAGAGGGTAGGAGTTTAGAGATACTGTTTATGACGTGTTTGTTGAGTAAGTCTGCAGTTTCAGAGGGAGAGTGATAGTGGAAGGGGTTAGGGATGGTAGGAGATCCAGTGCGGAGCATGGAGGTGATACTACTCAAGAATTTTTTGGGGGGTCATTTGGGTGAGAACTTTGAAATTTAGTAAAATATTTGTGTTTATCCAAACTGAAACTGGCATTTCAGTTCATGATTTTAGCACCAGTTATTTATCTGGGATAAACCTTTCTGCAGGATGGCTAAGTCATTTGGGGATTCAATGACTGCTCTAGGATTGCAGTCATTTTCAAAATCAGTCAGCCAGAGTCTTTTGGTATTGGCTTTTGCTTCAGAAAAGTAGATGCCAAACAGGAGAGGTCCTGGCACACACTTTGTGGAGGTAATTTTCCCTGTTTTATCTGCGTCCTATATATGAGCCATTTGACAACCCAACAGATGAGACAGAGATTTATTCCCATATTATTTAACTTCTCTACTATGCCTGAGTAGTGAATTGTGTCAAAAGCTTTGGCTAGGTCAAGTTAGACAGTGTGTACCATTTTGCCTTCATCCATTGCTTTGGCCACCTTTTTAAAGAAAATCCATCAGGTTGAGTAAGCATGACCTGCCCTTGATGAATCCAAACTAAGACGGGTCCAGTGTTTGAGGTTCCCTGTGTCCTGATTCATTAGTTCCATGATGTCTTTCCATGGTCTTGCATATGAGGTGAGTCAGACTTCTGAGTCTGTAATTTCCTGGGTCTGTGGAAGGGTCTCCCTTATGCAGGGGAATAACTACAGCTATTCTCAATTTACTTGGTAGAAAACTTGTGTGGCCGCTGAGACTGAACTGTGCTGTTAGGGGGTGGTTAAATCATGCTTCATGCTATTTAACATGCGTCTAGGGATACTGTCAAGACCCATCGATGTAGTAGCTTTAGCTTTTGATAACTTTTTTAGGACTTGGTCCTGTGTGATAGTGAGAGGCAAACTAGTTTCAGGTATACCTTAAAGGACAGACAAGGGGAGGGGGGGGGGGTAAAGTTAGAGTTAAATTTATTAGCCAGTAGGTTTGTTATATCTTCAGTCTCAGTTTAGGTAACTTTGATCACAATCAGCTTAGTGCATTGCTGTGTTGTGATTTTGAGATTATGAACATTGACTAAAAAATGCCTTGTGATTATCTTTGGCTTGGATAGCTATTTTAACCTAAAACTTAGCTTTAATGGATTTTTGTAAGCTGCTAAGTAGTTTGTTTATTTCAGTGACAAAGGCCCGAACGTTCTGGGAATTACTCTACTTACTTTTGGTCAATATTCTTTTCCCTTTATTATAAAGCTTGTTGATATTAAGGTTCCAGCATGTGGGTTTGTTTCTGGGGTTTGTCCTGCACTTGTTCCTATGGGGTACAGCTGCATCCATGTAACTGTTTACATGCTGGCGTAGTTTGGTGGTGTATGTTTCTGTGCATTCAGTGAAGTTAACTGCGTTTGGTGGGGATTTGAAGCTTGCCAGTGTATCACTTAGGAGTTGATAGTCTGTCTTAAAGAACTTTATAAAGGTTTAACGTAAACAATTTATGGGACCTGAAAGTGAAGGCAGCTATAAAAAATGGTGATGATCTCTTTCAAGAAAGATTTGCTGTTTGTTGTTGACATCACTTGTAATATCTACAAAACCTTCTGAAGTGCTCATCCTTACTAATTCACGCAACCCTTTGTGTTAGAATTTTACTTAATGGATCTTGAAAGGAAACTGTTTTCTTTTTGCAATCTTGTTTTGTTCTGATATTGTGGGTGTTTCGGTAAGCTAATTTACAAAATGCCTGCACCTATTATCAACTAATAAAATAATAAAATAAAAAAATGCCACACCAGAACACAACAGAGTCTTTAATTACACAAAACTTGAGTGCTTTTATTCCAATTAAACAGGAACGTCATCAGAAACAATGCAACCTCTACTTCCTTCCTTTTATATACTTAAAAAGGCACCACAAAGCACCGGCAAAATTTAAAGATATGCACACAATGCTTAAGCCTTTGGGTACTTGCTTCTTACTAATACAATAGTTGAGAAAAGAATTGTCCAACTGTATTGACTTAAACTTACACCTCAAAGTTTGTGTAATTAAAGACTCTGTTGTGTTCTGGTGTGGCATTTTATTTTTTTTTGCAAGTACACACTACTGGTTTTGTTTTTACTAATTAAACAATGCATTTTATGTGTACTTCACCCATGACAGCCATGAGAATCATCTAGAGCCAATATTCACACTTCTGGGTGGCTAAGGTTTGTATTTTCATCCAAGTACAATGAAAGAAGACGTCATTTTTTACTTGTGTTATATTGTGGGGATCAGTGGCATTATCGAGCTGACTGGAGCCATTTCTACTGTTTCTCAACTGCTGACATTTTCTTTGTAAGGAGTGCAAACATTTCAACATGCACTTTTACCTTCTGTACTATTGTTTGGCAGGTATGTGTATATAGCTAACAGACAGATACAAACATACATTTTTTTAGGGCCACAGGCATATATATATATATATATATATATATATATATATATATATATATATATATATATATATAGACACAGACACACACACACACAATATATGGGTAAATACAGTACATATGAGACACATATATGAGTTTGAGTATGTTCATATGTCTGCGTCTGTTTGCCTGTCTCCCTCTGTCTAAATTAAAAAAAAAAAAAAAATATATATATATATATATATATATATATATATATATGTGTGTGTGTGTGTGTGTGTGTGTGTGTGTGTGTATAAAGACCGTATAAAATTTGACATACTGCATTAACATGGTACAAGTCATGAAGAATTCACTGTGTGCAACACGTGGAATAATTACAGGGCGAGAGAATTAAGATACTGCATTGCTATATTTTTGAAGACAATGGCATAATATAGTAGTTAAGTTACATATATTTATATAAATGTATGTATATATATATATATATATATATATATATATATATATATATATATATATGGGTCTAGTAGACATGCTCGACTAGCATATGTCCGAATCACAAAACATCGAACACACATACACAAAAGTGCTTAATATTGAAAAGCGCTTCCGTGTATGTGTAGTTAAAAAAAAAAAATCTACGTTTCTGCAGGGGGGCTAGCTCCCCTGCACCCCCCACACTCCCCCTACTTTATTATTCTCACTACAAGATCACACTACAGTGGGGAAAAGGGAATTTTCCCTTACCCGCACTGTAGTCCGCTCTACGAAACAGGCACACATACACGGAGACGCTTGTCGATGGGTAAGCGCTTTCGTGTATGTGTGTTCGATGCTTTGTGATTCGGACATATGCTAGTCGAGCATGTGTCCGGATCCCACATATATATATATATATATATATATATATATATATATATATATATATATATATATATATATATATATATATATATATACACACACACACACACACACACACACACACACACACACACACACACACACACACACACACACAAGATTGTTTTGAAAATAAATTGTTTTATTGATCAGACATAATTAATGGGATGACTTTGCCATAAAACAGAAACAAAAACTGTATTGATAATTAAAGAAAAATGAATAGCTCAGTCTGCACATAAAGCACACAATTCAGTCTATACTTGTTGTAGACACAGTGCTCAGTTTACGTACAATTAAATAAACTCCAGGGCTGACAGTCTCAAGTGCATCTTAGGGTTTACAACTACTCAGAAAATATTGTAATACCAATAACCTCAGGGCAGTCAAAAGAAAGGCTCTGCCACCTGGTACTCACTAGTGTTTCCAGATTTCCAGACAGACTCCTGTCTCACAACCAAATGTGCTGGCCTCACTTCATGTCTCCTTATATAGGTATGTCCCAGATGTCTGTGGATTCTCATTCCAGCTACCTTATGTCATGTTATGTTTGGTCTGTGGTTAAAAAGGAAGATGTACAACTGAAATCTGTTATCATGCCTGGAAGTAAATTTGGTAAAAAGACCAGTTCCTATTTGCTTGACAGCTGCGTACTCCCTCACAGAGCTGTTTTATTTCCTTCCCCCAAGTGTTACACCTGCTTAGAGCACTGGCTCTTTTAAAATCCCTTTTAATTTCCTGTTTTCTGTCTTTCTCAGGCATCCTTCTATACATATTGTGCCCCTTGAGCAATTGAGACATGATGACTTGGGGGGAAATTTCTTCAGTTATAACTGATTGAGCACCTATTCACCATCTGCATGGACTGAAATAAAACTTTTTGCTGCATCTCCACCAATATGGGAGAAAACCTCAACATGCCCCTTTTATTTTATATATATATATATATATATATATATATATATATATATATATATATATATATATATATAGGTATATATAGCTATAGATCTATATATATAGATATATATACATACACTAACTCTGGGGTTGGGGAGAATGGGGATGAAAGGAAAAAGTAATCAGAAATAGTGCACAGTAGTTTATGAAAAACTGATTGTACCGTGCCTGCGTATTTGACTCATTTATTTATGTTTTTCACAGTGGACATGGGATCATCCACAGAAAACCTATTTCAGCCACAGCCAGGTCAAAACTACACAAAAGACAGAAACATTGCAATCAAAGTGGCAATAGTGCACCTTTAAAACAATGAGGTAAAAGTGTTCATAGGGTTCATAGATTAGTACTAGGCTAACTACCCTTGTGGGCCATTTCAAGCCTAGCCAATTACCCCATGTGAGAATCAAACCCTGCACCTTGTGTTTGTAAGGTAAACACCTTAACCATTATGCCATCCTCCCACCCCATTCTGTTGCAGAAGTTGAGCGTTGTATGAAACTAACTTCTTGGTTACGTATGAGTATACAGGCTCTATGGAAGGATGTAGAATGCTAATTACTTACAAGTATATGTATATATATATATATATATATATATATATATATATATATATATATATATATATAGATTCACTTCATAATCTCGAAATACTGAAATATCAAATTTCAGTATCTTGAGACCATGAAACTGAATCCACAAAACACCGAAACAACAAAACCGTAACCAAAACCGCGAAATTCAAAACACCGAACAAACCGCACATACTACACCATACATACACCACAACACCCACATCACAACATAAACAAACAAAACTATACACATACACAACTCATGCACACATAAGCAGGCGGGCAAGCCCCCACACACCCCCTACTTATATATACTAACTCCGAGATCGCACAAACAGGAAGCAAAAGCAAACTCACACACACACATTCTCCAGTCCCTCACACATACATCAAACATATCAGCACACTCACATACACTCTAACTCCCACTCAAAACCCTTACAAAACACTCACTTACCTGACATAAGACCTAGAGCCACACATGGCACCGTGCACCATCAACACACAATCCCGGACATTACGCATTACGTAGAGTAAGACCATAACCACGAATTTGAGATATTCAAATTCGCGATTATGAACTTTCGCTATTGTAAGCGTTTGGCTTTATAGTCTCAAGATACTGAAATTTGACATTTCAGTATTTCGAGATTATAAAGTGCTCCTCTATATATATATATATATATATATATATATATATATATATATATATATATATATATGTGTGTGTGTGTGTATGTGTGTGTGTGTAAGAGAACACTTTGTGAAGAAGGGGTTGTATATAAAAGCGAAAGAAAGTTATTTAAACAGGAGTAGAGGGAGAACTGAACATGGATGGAATGGGGTAGCGTATGGCTTGATGAAAAGAGGATAATAGAAGGAATTATGAAAGGGTGGTTAGAAATGTCCAAGTGTAGGGAAGAGCCCTAGTTGGGCAATACTGAAGATGGAAGACTGGTTGTTTGGTGGCTGTATTATGTTATGGGGGGGGGGGGGGGGTTGAAGAATTTGCATAATGATCTTTCCTTTAGCAGAGCAATTAGTTTAGGTATGAATTGGTTGTGGCATCGGATAGTTTATATATATATATATATATATATATATATATATATATATATATATATATATATCTAAAGAACATAATATTTCTGATTATTTAGATTATCTCACTTGAATCCTTCAGGATGTTGCCAAATGCCAACTATTTACTGATTTAATTGATTACGTATGATTACTTAAAATGTATACAAGAACAGAACAAAAAATATTTTTAGTAAATCTTGATATTATCTCCAAAACTAATGGTCTTGCATCATTCTGAGTAATTGTTATTTTCTAATTTTATTTAACCACAAAACAGCCTGGCGGGTGGCTGACATGCAGTTTTATTTCATTTCATTTCATAGTCAAGGTTTTTGACCCCTTGCTGTAATTTTATTCAGACACAAAGTGTGATGTAATGAAACAAACACTTATTGTGGTAGTATCTCTGCACTAAACAGCTGTGAAAATATTTTGATTTGCTACTGTTTGTCTCTGGCAGGAGTAGTGTTTTTGTCTGTTTCAATGACACTGTTTGATTTTTCTTAGCCTGCATATTTTTCATAGCATTTTAAGTTACATTTGAATGTAACACTTGAAAAGTAGCTTATTCTGAGTTTTTCTTAAGGTTCAGCAATGCACTTCCAAGCCACATTTCTAGCTGACGTAAAAGTATTCATCTGCAACTGAGAAACATACACATACAACCTGGTGCCAAGTTTAAAACTTTCTAGCAATCTTGTAGCTAGAACCAGTAACTTGTTTAATTATTTTATTTTCTTAACAACCATAAGAGTCTGAGTTGTAACTGCCCTTCTTAACTTGTATCTTGCAAATAATGTGACAAGGAGAAGAAAGAAATAATGTGACGTTTCACAAAACATCTTCAGGGGTAATAACTAAGAAAACTAGATTAAATTATGTTTTCTTTATCTGTCACGCTCTCGTGTTTGGATTAAAAGGAAAGAAAAACACTTTATGTTAAGAACTTGAGATTTGCGTGCACCTTTCATTTAAACAGAACAGTGACAAATATGTGACAAGTAAACATGCTAAATGTCTTATCTATCAGTAGTCTATCTTAATTATGTACACAATCAACTATTAAAAAGAATACTTATGATGGGAAACAATCTCTGGAAGGATTTACGCAGTACAAGTTTAATCTTATAATCTGCAGTACTGCATGATCAAGTGTGTATATACAAGGCGAGGCACAACATATGAAGGAATAACATTATCAAAGTCAATATGTACTATGATGTACTTTGGCTGGTTCTGTCACCATGTTTAAAAGAGAAGCTAGAATAATGCAGACTACATCATTTGAAGGTGCCTTTCAAATGATAACTATATAGGCTCATGGATTCATAGATATTCAAAGGCCAACGAATCTCATGATCATTCTCATCTTGCCAGAACCATCCCATAGGCCACACCTCTTTTCTCCAGGAGGGACATACTGCTCAATCATGGAGTAAATCTGCAGATACCCATCCAGTCATCTAGTTTATGTTTACAGGGAGATGGTGATCTCACTCCTTAACATGCAGGGGAAGTTTATGGCAGAAGTTTTGGAGGTGCTGGGTTATAAACCTATCATTTTTTTTCATTGAGGATGTAAGTCCCTGATTCCAGTACTGATGTAGATATTGGACTTGTGGTGAAACAGGAGGCCCAGGACAACCATGTGTCTAATGGTGTAGTAAGCAAAACAAGATATTCCCTCACAAGTCTAAAAGAACTGAAGTAAGGGACAGAACTTTTGGCCTCCCTTGGTAGCTCAGGGACTTTAGGCCTATGATCCTTTTGGTTAGGAACCTTTGGGGTCATTCCCATAATAAGTGAATAAGTTGCTATTAGAAATATCTAACCTATTGCTTGCTTTATTATAAATTGGTAGACTATTCCATGCATCCGCTACTCTCTCAGAGAATCAGTTAGTGCATCTCTCATTCCTATATAATCTTCTAAACATGTTGACATGTTGTCTGATGATTCTCAACTACCATTCTCTACTGATAATCCCAAACATTCTCAGAGGTAACTATCTCTAAATGCCCTTGTATATCCAAATAAGGTCTTTGTGAGACACTGCACAAGTTCTAATATTCTAATCTGTCATAATAACTTAAACTTTCATACCCATTCATGCCCTTTGTATATTTCCACTGTACTCATTCCAATTTATTAATGCTAGCTTTCTTATAAGGTTCTAGCCTATTCTGTCTTGGTTTGTGATTTACTGTGGAGTTGTCTGGTATTTCTTACACTATTTTTCACTGTTTATAGGAAAGAAGGGATAGCTTGTAGACAAGAAGATTTACTTTGATTTATATTTTGTTTCAGATTTAATTTTCACTGTTTGTTGTTAGAAAGAGATAGGTTTTAGACAGGCAAACTCTAGGCATCCTAAGGGACCTAGACAGCTATAAATTCACACAGACTGCAGAGAGGACATTCCAGAGTATATCTAAACAATTTTGTCCTGTATGTGATTTATTGATCTTTGCTGTTAGAAAGAGGTGTGACTGCAAGTGATAGTGATGTAAAGAAATTCCTGCTTTTGTCTGACTTTCTGAACTTGTACTGCCAGAGCAACAACTGTATTGTACTTACGGCTTTGTTTTACTTTCTTAACCCACCATCCGTTTTGCACAGGAATGGGCATAGCCAAACTGATTAGCAAGCCTAATGGCAGTAATGTAGCATGTAAATGATGCTTGAGAAAGAAATTAGATGATGTTAATAATCTCATACAACACACAGAGGAAACATATCATGTGAAGAAAAACTTTAGTAATATAAATAAAAATACTGAGGACAAGCTTACTCAATAAGATTTGTATACATATGTGTATGAGAATTATAAGATTTTCAATTATAGTAACATTAAACTAAATAAGACATTTTTTAGTTTATTTATAAAAGGTTTTACATGTGTTCCTAATAAGAGGATGGATATAAATAAGTTAATTCTGGAGCTCAAGCTTTTTACTAGAAAAAAGAATTTGGCATATATGTTTTCTAATGATGGTAACGATGTTATCCCTGATTCAAGATTAAAGAAAATAAGCATATATAACCCACCCCTTCATCCCCAATTAAGGAATTTCAAACTTATAGTAGAAAAAGAACTAAGAAAGAATATAAGTCAAAACAAGACCAAGTCTAATTTATCCAAGGATGAAATACACTTACTTAATGATATTAAGAACAATGAGAAGATGAGAGTTATGAGGCCAGACAAAGGGGAGGGATGGTTTTAATGGATAATATTTTATATATTGGGAAAATGTTACAGATTTTCTGTGAAGCAAATAAATATGAGAGAGCATCTATAAATGAAATTAACATAGCATATAAAAACAGATTGGGTTTTAAATGATTTATTTATAGAAGGGTTAATAAAGCAAGACATTACAGCTTTTTAACAACAAATAAACCCATTATACCATCTCTTTTTGGCATCCCTAAGATCAATAAAAATAGCATAGATCCATGTATGTGACAAATAGTAGCTGGCAATGGATCAAAACACATCCCCTAGATATATATATATATATATATATATATATATATATATATATATATATATATATATATATATATATAAAATAGATAGATACAAAATTAAAAGACAAAGAGATACAGAATACAGGATATTTGAGAGATTCAAGGGATTTATTGAAGGAAGTGGAACAAACCTTATACAAGGATAATACTATATACCTTACCATAGACATTCTAGATCTTTTTTCTGTTATTCCTTACAATATAGGCTTAAATGGTTTGAAGAAGCCCTTGTAGATAAGGGATTAGGAGATTTGGAGGAATTTTAGTACTGGTAGACTTAATGGATTTAGTTCTCCATAATAATTTCATATCTTTTGAAGGAGAATTCTATAAACAAAGAACTAGTGTTGCTATAGGGGGCCAGTTGTACCCCCACGTATGTTAATATAATACTCCAAATGTGGGAGAAAAGATATGTTTTTAGTTCTCTCTATGTAAAATATTGTTTTTACAAAAGATTTTTAGATGGTATATGTATATTTTGGAATAGTAATGAACAAAAATTGAAGGAATTTATAGCCTATATAGAGCAGACTAAAGATTTTTTAAAGTTTACAAATAAACTGGAGAGATCCAAAATTGATTATTTAGATAAATACATTCAGGAAATAAATGATGAACAGAAATTCAAATCTATAATATATAGAAAACATATGTTCTCAAATTCTTACCTTCATTTTACTAGTGTGCACTCCTATAAACAAAGGTGCAATATTGTAAAAGGTCAGCTCATAAAAGCTTCTAGACTGACATCAGACGAAGGGGATTTTTAATAGAATATAATACTATTAAAAATATGTCCTTGGAGAGAAAATTCCCAGAAAGGCTAATTGATGAAGTGATAAGGGAGGTTAAAGAAGGAAGAAGTGAAAGATTCTTCCCCATTTTAGGAAGGAAAGATGCTATACTGGATAAAAACAATGATACTGATAGTGATAAAAACCTGTACGAAGAGAAATATAAGGATTATAGAGGTGCGTTTATTATGACATGCAATCATGTGGCAGTTGTTATTAGAGAAACTATTGAAAAATACTGGAAACGATTTAGGAGTTTTCCTGCTATGGAAAATTTGTTTAGAGAGCCCATTAAATTTATTTACAAAAAGGGATCCAATATAAAAGGATTCCTAAAAGTATAGTCATAAAAAAGGAAGGTACTTTTAAATGTGGTAGATGTACTCAGTGTACTTATATTAGGAATAATCACAGTATATGTATATATTTATAAATATATATATATACATATATATAAATATATATGTATATATATATATATATATATATATATATATATATGTATATATATATATATATATATATATATATATATATATATATATATATATATACCCATTAGAGATAGAATTATTACAGCCAAATAATATAGTAATTGCGAGAGCAAGGGGTTAGTATATTTGGCTACTTGCAGGGCCTGAGAGGCTTTTTATGTGGGTAAAACTGAGACAGCCCTTAAAAAACGTATTTATAAACATTACTATAACATTAAAACTTATAATTGTAACAACGTCCTATATAAACATACTCTGGAATGCAACGATGCAAAATATTACTTTTTTGTATTGGAGTATGTTCCAAAGGATATTAGAGGAGATTTATGGGAGGAGAAATTAGAATATATAGGGAAACAAATTGGCAAGTGCTATTGCAGGCAAATGAGAAGCCTGCCTTAAATGATAACATATCTTTAGCACCCCTTTTGAAGCATAGAGCGGTGAGACTGTAATATATTTGATGTATATGTAGTTTGAATTTTAAACATACCTTTGTTTTTTATATATGTTTGTATAGATATATTTTTAAATATAATATTAGTCTGTTTTAGATACTTGCACATGCTACCATATTTATTTAAACATTTATTTAAATTGTTGGTAAATTTTATATGAATAGAGAGGTTGACTAGCAGATGATACATTGTATAGTTTAAAACAATGCATAGTTTCTATAATGTATGCCCTTTTTAAAAACTAAGGATAAGCATACTGTTACAGAGCCTTCTTCGCATAGTTCTATATTACTAATACTATGTTTCTTCAACCTGTTTGTTTTTTAATTCGTTTTTTGATATATAGTTATTAACATATGTGTGTGTGTGTATATATATATATATATATATATCTTCCTGTGATTATATATTTTATGCAGTAGTTTGTGTACATTGATTATATTATACTTGAATAGGTCTGATGACATTAATGACTAAATTGTTTTCTTGTTTGTTTTATTATTTTATTATTTGATTGTATTAGTTTAATTGGTGTTAGTATTTAAGTGCTAGCATATGTGACTATCGGGTCTATATTACAAGAGCGAAAAGATGTTTGCGCGAATACGTAAACGTCGAACCGTATAGCACAAAGTGGACTTAGAGCAAAAGTCGAAAACCGCGAAAATGGAAATATCAAATTTCCATGGTTGGCCCGTCTGTGGATTAGCTGCATAAGGTAAGTGTTGGATAGTTACGGAGTTTAGGATAGAATGTGGGTTAAGGTAAGTGCTTAGATAAGTAATGTATGTTAGATTTAGTGTAGGGTTAGAGGTGGGGTTTTGTTAAATGTATGTATGTAGGTTATTTATTTTGTTTGTGTATATTTTTGTAGGGGAAATGTGTGGTAGTTATGGACCTTAGGGTTGGGGAGGGGTTAAGAAAAGTGCATAGTTAGTTGTGTATGTGGAGTTTAGTGTCAGGTTAGAAGTAGGGTTTTGTGCTTTACTTTAGGTTAGAAGTAGGGTTTGGTTAGTGTATGTATGTGGTTTATTTATTTTATTTGGGTAGGTAGTATATAGGTAGTGGTGGGGTTGGCAGACTATGACAGTTCAATTTTTTTTTTCTCTGTTTAGTGCGTTCGGGATTTTCATGTTTTGCGGTATAGGGGTCGATATTTTGGTATTCGCTCATAGGATTTTTCGCTTTCATAATATAGACCTGTGACTGTCAAAGTGGATCTGAGGAAGTCTCCGTTTTAGAAACAAAAAACATGGTGAAACAGTTAAGCATTTTATTTTTATTTTTATGGTGACTGTTTTATTAAAGTTATTGCCAGTATCTTCATTCATATGTGGTCTCGGTTTCCTGCATCTTCAGGTTGGCATTTACTCTTTTAGTACTGGTTTCCAGTTTTTTTGTGGAATGATGCATGATTGACATGTCATGCAGATTTGCCTGTGACATCATGAATATTGATTGTCTAATAGTAGTTTACCATTTTCCTCAAAGTAGTGCCGTCTCGGAGTTGGTATATTTATATTATGTACACGGGGAGTGCAGGGGGGCTTGCCCCCTACCTGCAAAAGGGAAGGGAAAAAAAGTAATATTTGTGTGCATGTGCAAGTATGAAACTTACCCTCCTTGCTTACACTTTGATTAACTCTTTCAGATGAAGTTACAATTGAAGAAACAACTGTTTCTTCTCAATGAAACCAAACGTAAGCTACAACAAAAACAGAGCCACCAACAATTTGCAGATTATTATACACAGGCCAAATTCAGTAGCTGACACAAAATCTTCATACACACTGTACACAGAACTGAAACTAAAAGGGACCCATAGCATCACTTATTTCATGTCTTGAGGGAGCAATAAAGACCAGAAACTAAATTTCAGTAAGGTTGTGGCTTGGTATGTGGATAATTGAAGTACAATAGGGCATCCCAGCTGGAAGAGTTTCCAACATTGAAACTTGTACCTACCGTAAGCTTAATACAGAATCCAGAAATGCTAGTAGCTTTTAATTACCTTTATAGTAACAGTTGCAGAAGAAATGTAGAACCTAGTTTTCTTTCCCATTATTAGTTAGTACTGTATTGCTGGGTACTTTACCTTTTTATTGCTGTCAACCGAATAACCCTAAACATCTGTTTAAAGGATGCAAGCATTGAAATAAATGTACTCCATACATATGACAGGGGTTACGGCTTTGTTTTACTGCATTAACCCGTCGGGATTGTCAGCATGCGCCAAGCACATACTGCAGACTTGTTAATTCACTAAACTGACACAGGACAAGTAAACTATTTTAAATAGTATTTTGAAAATTAACGCAAAAGGAAAGTTAAAGAAATGTTTGTCCAGTTCCTCATTTTAGGTCATTTTTTTGATAATGACTTGCTGTAGCGCATAATTAACAAGACTTAAACTGCTATTAATTTCATATATCAATTAAACTTCTACAAATTATTTTGCATTTCTTTAAGAAACCACTACTTAAAATATTTAGGTTGCCTTGTGTCTGTTTAGTGAAATAAGAAGTACGAATTACACACTTGCATATCGCAAGTCCGCAGTATGTGCTTGCTTCTCCAGGGGAATATTCATGCGGACAAGAAACACAGCAAAATGTTTATTCATGACAGTAATGTCACCGTGCTGCTGGGTGTTGGGCGGGGTTTGGGTGGTGTTTACTATTGCACATCCAGTGAGTTAAGACACTACAACAAAGCTGTACTTTAGTATTTAGCTGTATATTGTTTGTGTGATTTTTATCACAAAAGTTGATTTAAGTTCTCTTTGAATTCTATGGTTACTGATTTTGGTTATTTTTTTTCTTTTATAATTTTTATTCATTTGAAGCTGAATATGCATACCTTAAATGAGTATTTAATATAATGCCATTAATGATTTGCTAAAGCACAAATATCTAGTACAGTGTACTAAATGCTATGTATATATAATGTTAACACTTGATAACACTGGTGACCTGTGCTCCTCATGTCAAAGGCTGGATGATTTGCCTACCATTATTAGTAGTAAATTTAGACTTACTGATGATTGCACTTGTGCAGTTGGCACGGCTTGGAGAACTGCTATTACATACATTAATGACTGGGCTAATGAGATAAATATTGTTATGCAAAGAACAAATATAACACATTTAGGGAAGGATGTGTCTATTGTCTGTAAAGAGCACTCAACCCCTGTGAAACAAGATAATACCACTGACAACTTTGGAATTCTGGATACAAGTATTCAGCAGTCTGAGGATTCAGAGTGTTTAGACGGAAATAAAAAAAGAACGAAAGGAAGAAGTTTACAACAAATAACAAGGAAGAAAAAGAAACTGATTAGTGACTGTAAAGTAAAGAGAATATGTACCAAAAAGGACACTGCATTGTTATGTAACATAAATCACAGGGAATTATAACATTTTTCTATCAGAAAACCTTCAGTCTACAGAAAAAGCCATCATGTTTCCAAAGGAGAAGATAAAAGAGGCAAGGGGCAGGTGAAAATGAAGAAATAAAAATTTAATGTGGAAGGACTGAAGAATAGTACTGTAAGAAAAAAGAGGAGAAAGATGGACATTAACAATATGGCCCAAGTTGTGGATGTGCAAGGCCAGCTTGCAAATGTAATACACAATAAAAACAGTGGATTTAATAAGACTAATGGTGATGAAGATTATTCATTTGTAATAACAGAGCAGATATTACTGTATCAGAAGTTGAAGATTCTTCAGATGTGGTCAGAAAAGATATTCTTGTAACTGGAGATTCAGTTATTAGAGGAACTAATACTTATATTTGCAGAGATGATAATGAACATCAAACAGTGTTATGTTTGCCAGCAGCAAAAATAGAGGATGTAAGGCAGGCCTTAGAATGCCTTAATGTAAGGAAGTACAGATGTGTTTTTACTCATGTCAGTACAAATGATCTCATCTGCGAGGATTCTCTGACTGTTAGCTAGGAACTCTGGTGTTAAGACCTATTTTTCACAAATCACATATAGAAAGGAGAGTCAGGTTACTGAGCTATGTCCTTTTTTGTGGGGGGGTGTAAATACCTACAGGAAAAAAAATGTCCCTCTTTAAAAAATGGAAATGTGTACAGCACCTGAGCTTAATTTGGGGCACACGTGTTCAGACAGGATGAAGTACATTTGTCAAGCTCAGGGAACAAAAATGTAACGGTTCACAGATGGCAACACTTGATGCATCTCTGATGGTTGTTAATGCTACAAGCATTAATAATAAAGTTTTTGTATTAGAAAATTTGCTACATTCCGACAAAATTGATGTTGTTATTGTTTGTGAAACATGGTTAAAGAACAATGACTGGAAACCAGTTCTGCCAGGGTATAAATGTTTTTACTGTAACAGACATTCTAACAAAAAAAATCAGGTGGAGGTGTTATGATAGGGACTGAAAATAGTTATGAGACCTGTGATTATTACATGTTCAGTGATAACACCAATACTATAGACTGTGTAACTGTGACAATAAAGACAACCCTGAAACATATAACAATTGTTGGAGTGTATAGACTACCAAAGCCAAGTGCTGATGACCTAGAGGAATTCATATGTTTTTTGCAAGAGACACAGGAGGGAAGAGTAATTGTTTGGAAATTATTCACAACATATGTTCAGGAACAATTGCTTCAGATTGTAAAAAAAATCTACCAGGGAACGGAAATTACTGTTACTTCATGTGAAGTTTTACCACTGTTGATGTGCAGTGATCATGGGGTTATAAAGGTTAATTTGTTGCTAGATAATTCCACCAAACTGAAATCTAAGCCAATGCACAGAAGGTTAATTACAGATTATATGGAAGCAAAACAGGCACTATGTAAGACTAATTGGTGTGATATGTTCAGAGGAAAAACTGCAGAAAGAAGCTGGAAAGTTTTGAAAGATCCGAAAGAGAAATTGTTTGAGTTCAAAAAAAAAAATGTTTAACATCAGGATTTAGGCATACAACATCAGGGGATATATTTCCATAAGAACAAGATACCTGATTAAGGTGAGAGACAAAAATATAAGAAATGGAACAGAGGTTGAATTACAACTTTGAAAACTGAAATAAACAAGCTGGACAAACAAATTAAGCATAGTGTGAGACAAGATCAAGAAAAATTTGAAGAAAATTTATAAAAAAGATTTTGAGCTTAATAGGAAACTATTTTATAGATAAATATAAACGGTGAGGAAGCTGTACGGCAGAGCGGCACCCAAAAGGCGCCAAATTTAAATAACACTGATGCGTAATCAAGGATCGCTTATCCTTACCAAGATATTCTAGTACCAACACAGTTCAATAATCCATGTAGTAATAAATATTCCCCGATAGATGCAAGTCCACTGAATATAAATGAAACGGAGGCAGTTTTCACTTCACCTGTCATGTATCACAAAAATATTTCAGTCAAAAGATGTACGTAAAACTGATTTTATTCATGAACAGTCAAAATGGCAAGCGCTTTCACCCGTAGGCTTCTTCAGGCCATAAACAATTACATGTATTTAAAATCCTTATATACTTCTACATTTGATGACATCACTTCCTATCATTACAAATTATCAGATTTAATCCGACAAAAGTAAAAATACATTTACAAAAATTCTAAAAATATGATTATATGCAATACTAATCATATTATATAAAAATTTTTACTATAAGCATTTCATAGAAATATATAACAGTATGTAGAATATATATATCTCACTAAATGAGGTATATATTACTATATAAAAAACATAAAATAAAGTATTAACAGCCTAATGATGCCTATACATCTATCTAATCAAAGCACTATACTTATAATATTCCATCCATAATATTCCAATATACTCAATTTTGTGTGGTGTAATAAAGGACCTGTGCATAAATTTCCAGGAGAACAGTTTCCATTTAAGAGAAGTAGTCACTTTAGATGATACCAGAATTATTCTTTTATAATTATCATTAGGAGGGTTATTAACTAGAGTGAAGTAATCCCAATACTTCTCTGAATATTTTTTTGTTTCATTTCTAATTACTTTATATATTTTAGAAAGCATACCGCTATTTGGTAAATTCTGCTGTATGGATATTATAAAAGAAATTAATAACTTAGGGATTTGTTGACATTAGGTCAATTTTACTATCCACAAACTATCTACAGGAATCTATTTCCAACCACACATTGTTACATAATTTGTGTTTATTAATTAATATACAGAATTCAATTTGTGATTAGTCAATAGCTGAAACCAATAAATGAGATTATTTTCTTTAAATAACATCATCTTATAAATAGGAAAAAGAAGGAACATCCAAGCCTTATAAGCTGGATTTCTATATGTCTTTATTAGAAGTGACATGTAATGAAAAGTATTTATTTGAAAATTATTGGCTGTGAAATAATCTTTTAAAACCCAAATAAATGAATTATTTAAAATTAACATTCTATTAGAATTAGATGTCTTACCAGTATTAAAACAAAGTATTTCTTGATTTTTTTTCCATTTGGCTGAGTGATATTTATTAGTTAATAGAGAAATAGTCTTAATTACAGAAGAACTGGAGTACAGCTCTAAATCTGGTAGACTAATTCCCCCATTAGAGCAATCTCTCATATGATGTGCCAGAGCTGCTCTGGGACTATTAGGAAACCAAACAATTTTAAGATCAGTGAATTGAAATCTTTTATGCATGATTGAGAGGATGGTAAAGATACAGACTGTATAATGTATAATATCTTTCATAAAATAATCATTATAATAATAGAAAGCCTCTCTTCCATAGTATAGAGAAAAAGAGTTTGCTCCATTTATTTGTGAGATTCTTTATGGTGATTAAATTATTATTGTAGTTAAAATTTATTGTATATTTAATATTATTAGCTAATATTATTCCTAAATATGTTAATTTACCCTCTTGAACAATATATTTTGTAAATCTCATTTTCAAATTATTAATATTAGAATTGACAGGAACTATCTTTTGTTTTACCATCATTAAAGATTAGACTAGATTTCCTTTGAAAACTTTTCATAGACTCAAAGATAGCAGAAAGGGAACCATTATTTCCTTTAACAGTAAAAAGGATGTCATCCACAAACATTTGCATTTTAGAAGTTACATCAGTACTTACTTTAATACCCTCAGTTTCTGAGTTCAGCCTTATAAAATTAGCTAATGGGTCCATAACAAGAGTGAAAAGCAAAGGAGATAGAGGACAACCTTGTTTAGTTTCTTTAAGAATTTGAATGGATTGACAGGTGCATGTACCTATCTTAACAAAGGCCTGACATACTTTATAAAGTTGATACATAAGTAGTATGAAATTGCCAGAGAAATTTAGTTCTTCCAAAACAATAAAAAGATAATCCCAATTAACAGAATCAAAAGTACAATTTATATCCAGGCTGATTAGAGACAAATTATCTTTAGAATTATTAATAACATCAATTATGGTTAGTACTCTCTTAATAGTATCATATGTATTCCTATTTAAAATAAATCATGTTTAATCTTCATCAATCAAAAATGGAAGAAACTTCCTCAGTCAATTAGCATGAATAGACATGAACATTTTGTACTCAACATTTAAAAGGGAAATTGTCCTACAAGATGAACATTTGGTAGGGTATTTATCAGCTTTTAATATGGGAGAGATAAGAGTGTACTTCCATGAAGGAGGGACTTTAGCCAGTCTTTACATGAGGAAAAAACTTTGTGTAATAATTCAAAGCTTCTTTAGACATTAATTTATAAATTTTAAGAATGATTCCATCATTACCTGGGGCCTTATTCATTTTTAAAGCACTAATCTGAGACTGAATTTCAAACATTGAAATTGGTTAGTCAAGTGTTTTAATTGGTATATCTGATAACTTATTTTTGTATGTTTTTTAATAAATGATCTAATTACATCTTTAGGATCCAATAGTATAGATGCCTGATTAATTTTATTAAAGTAATCTCTGAATTCCCTAAGCATATCCCCTATTTCAGTGACATTTCTTTTTTATTTTCAAGTGAGTAAATATCTTTAATGTGACTAAGCTTACAAAGATTTACATTGTCAGATCTTTAAATGACCTGGCTGATTAATTTCAATCACTGTGTGCTATATTAAATATTCACCCTTTAATCTATGTCTTGAAAATCTCACATGCTCTTCATGTCAAGTTGCACCTTATACACCACATGGCCATCATCTACAGCATCTGTAACCCTCTATATTTAGCAGATTAAATAGACAGTATCTACCTTTCACAAAACCAAACTGTGGGGGTCAAGTCTAATAGGATTCATGATGTCACAGTTTATGAAGTCAGTGTTAACATTCCATGGTTTTGTAGATGAGGCTTGTAAGGCTGTAAGGTCTGTAATTACCCAGGCTAGTCATAAAGCTATCCTTATGGAGGGGCAACACCACTGCTGTGCATCACTTATTGGGGACAAAACCAGTAGCTACATTTAAGCAGTCTGAGAAGTTTGTATGCAAGGACATGTTTAACACTTTTAAATGAGCAATCAAGTGCATTGTCAGGTCCCATGAAGGAAGTATTTTCGGACTTGGTTAGCACTTTCAGTAAATGATCTGTAGAGATTACTGGGGAGTAAAATATTCAGATATTTTGGGGGCTTTGAATAAAGTCTTAGGGGTGAAGTTGACACTAAATTTGTTTGCAAATGTACTGGTGATATAATTTGGGTCAGAATAGGAGGGCCCATTATGAGTAAGTTCTTAGCAATGCAGAGTATTGTTTTCTCATTTTCTAACATAGCTAACAATGGATTTATAATTATCTTTGGCTTCAGAAGCTTGCATAAGTTCATGAGCCTTTAGTGAATCTGATAGTGCTCTTCAGTTTTTCTAATGTTGTTGTTGTTGTGTCTTTCAGTTTTTCCCGGTTAGGGGTCGCCACAGCGGAACTCCGGTCCGCTAATGATTGGCAGTTGATTTCTATGTGCCGAGTTGCCAGCTCTGACGCACAACCTTCAACGAAAGTACGCCCATTCACGCATGTCTCCACACGGAAGACTCTCTAGCTGAGAATCGAACAGGACAATGTCTTACTGTGAGGCGACAACGCTACCGCAGCACCACCACAGCAGTTTATCCTTGAAAAGATGGGTTTGCGATGTACTAAATAATATAAGGAGTTTCTTTATTTTGTTGTATGGTTTATTTATAGTAGTGGACCACCAGATAG
>NC_056744.1:370492225-370584725 GCF_019279795.1 Protopterus annectens | reverse complement strand
CAGCGGGCATGAAGTCTGAGGTGAGGCTATGATTAAACATGACACTTAGGTGAGGTGCCAGTTCATTTTGTAGTTCATGTAGTACACAGCCTGGGATGTCGTCTGGTCCCATGGATGCTGTATTCTTAGCTTTGGAGAGTGTGTTTTTTACCTGTGTGGCTGTTATTACCAGAATTTGGCAATCTTTCAGTATTGAGATGGGCCCTTTAGGGGGTAAGAGGGGGGTGAAGTTTGCACTGAATTGATCTGCCAGGATATTGTCAATATCCTTGGGCTCAGTATATTTAATGCCATTCTGTTGTAGCTCAGAGCAGATCTGAGCATTGCCATTTAGATTCCTGACATAGCTATAGAATGCCTTGTGGCTGTCTTTGGAATCTTTGGCAATTTTATTTTCGTAACTAGCTTTGGAGGATTTCATGAGGGATCTCAGCTTCTTACTGAGGCTGGTAAGGGAGTTTTTTGCATCCTGGGATTTTCCTCTTTTCTGCAACAGTTTCTTCCTTTTGTTGTAAAGTTTGTTTATGGCAAGGGACCACCAGATTGACTTACATTTTTTGGAGGAGAGCATCCTGGTTCTCTATTTGGGATGGCACGATTCATGCATGAGTGGATGTGCTTGTACAGTGCCTTAGTGTATAATTCAGCAGTTGAACTTTCAGCTCTTGGTTCTATTGGGAATGGCACGATTTATGCACGAGTGGATATGCTCGTACAGTGCCTTAGTGTAGGATTCAGCAGTCAAACTTTCAGTTCCTGTCTGTATGGGTGTCATGAAGTTTGTCACTTCTGACTTGAGTAGCATGAAGTTGGCTTTGGAGATGTTTTTTACAGAGGTTTACTTACTGGGGGTGGGAGTGGGATGTGGATATTAAGGGTGATTATCTTGTGGTCAGACCTGACCAACGAGGGGGTGACTATAGGTGTGGAGCATCGATTTCCCATGTTGGTAATGACCAGGTCTAGGTTATTGGAGGCCCTGGTGGGACTAAGGATTAGTTGATCCAGTGCATTGGAATTTATGAATTCCAAGAACCGTTGGGCAAAGGTGTTGGGACATGAGTAGTTTTCCCAGTTAATGGCAGGGTAGTTGAAATCACCCAGTATTAGGGTGTTTGGTTGTATTTTAATATTTTCTAGTATGTTTAGAAAGGTGTAGTGAGAATCTTGGGGACATGGTGAGGGATCTGTAGCAAGCTACAATTTGGATTGCAGCCTTACCTAGTGTTAGTTGCACTTGGAGAATTTCAGACGGATTGTGTTGGGCAACTAGCCTGGTGGTGTGAATATCCTTGGTGAATATGGACACTCCTCCACCTTTAGTGTTTTGATCCTGGTTTGGTGGCCGAAAAGTGTGGTAAGAGTTGTAGCCTGGTATTGCAGGGGTGCTCTCTGGAGCCTAGAACCAGGTCTCAGTTACTGCACAGATATCGATGTTCTCCATTTTTAGGAGTGCCTTGAGAGAGTACATTTTGAGGTTTAGACTTCTAGCATTGAGTAACATTACCTTCAGATTTTGCATGCTTGTACCTGTTATGGTGGTGGTTTTGTCCTTTGAACTTTGCCTAAAAAAGAAACATATAAATAATAGCAACTGAATTATATTGAAGTCATTTCTGTCAGTCACAACAGTGCAAAGTATTGAAATACTCCATAATTTGTTAACTACAGAGAGCTTAGATGTCTGATGGTAATCAAATAAATAATTTAATAAATAAAAAATACTCAAGATAATGCATTTTCACTGGATGCAGTCCAAGTTATTTCAAATCACCCAAGCAGAAAAACATACACACACCAGTCATTGTAACTGCTACTGCGGTTACATGCTTTTGGCATTTCCCCGACTCACTAACTGTGGCTTGTCCTATTGCCATGTTTAGCAAGGGGGGTAAGAAATGGCAGGCACTTGTAACTACTCCTGTTACTCTTATTATTTCGGGTATTTCTATTGTTTTATTTTATTTTATTTTTTCCCACTTACTAAACTTTACTTTGTAAGAACCACAGTTAGCGAAGGACAAGATAATGGTGGTTCTGTAAACTATTAGAATTTATTACACAGAATTTGTGCCAGGATAACGGTTCTTCTTTTTATAGGGTGTTCCGTTACAGTAATTTCCCTGTTTGGAATATTGGGTAACCGATGTTAATTGCTGAGTCTCCAAGCCCGTTTTCTAAGCATGTCATTAAGGTTCTCCAAGAAGCCTGGAGACTCGCTACTTGAAAATCTTACACAGCCAAATGGGCTTGGAAGTTGGTATAATGGCTGCGGTGTTTACCTCCCAGACACAAGATAAAGGTTTGATTTAAACCATGGGAAGCAGGGCTGTGGTTAAAAAGGCCCACTGGGATCATTAGCCTCACCTATGAACCTATAATTAGCAAAAAGTGCCTACTTAAAAACAACCAGTATTACATAATCCAGAATTGCGTGTCAATACAATCTAACAAGCAGTTTTGTGTTGCTGTTTTGTCTCATGGATAAGATGACCTTCTGTAGTTACTTTTGTTTAATCTGATGTCTGATTTCATCCAGAATTTGTCTAAAATAATATTGTATAGAGTTTTCAAGTTTGATGTGTATTCACATTTTCTTAAACGATCAGCTACTGCTATGGTAGTTTTATGGCCACACAAGATTCCCATGTGAGTAGGGTTTATGACTTTTCATGTTACAATTTTTGTGTTTGTTTGTTTATTATGTATTTTCTACCATTATCAGTAGCCGGGTGTGGTAACTCTTTTCAGCCATGACACTGGTCAAAAGAAATAAGGTTAAGTTTGCCGTGTTACACATATCACTCAGATCAGAAGAAATTTCAAATACAGTAGCTTGAAGAAACACATTATGACACTACAATACTTCAAAATAATCAGGAATACTTAAGCAGGCAGGTAAATCCAGCCATTTTATAACACAGCTTAGCCTATGAGGATCCCAACTTTTTGGCCTCAGTTCCACAAGTCTTCCAACATTGGGATGCCATAAAGTAAATTTTCATGTCTTAACAATGAGACCAGTTGGTAAGAAGGCAAGAGAGAAATAATAGAAGAGTAAATGTAATAAGAACGTTGAAGACTGTCATCAAAAAGTAGAGAAAATATGAGACAACAGTGACATTGCAAAGAAATGGACATCCCTCCAAAATTGATGAAAAGACAAGATGAAAACTGGTCAAGAAGGCTGCCAAGAGACCTACAGCAACACTGAAAGAGCTGCAGGAATTTCTGGCAAGTACTGGTTGTGTAGCACATGAGACAACAATCTCCCGTATTCTCCATATGTTTGGACTATGGGGGTAAGGTTGCAAGAAAGAGGCCTTTTCTTACACAGGGAAACATCCAGGCCTGGCTAAAATTTGCAAAACAATACATCAAATCTCCTAAAAGCATGTGGGAAAATGTGTTATGGTCTGATGAGACCAAGGTTGAACTTTTTGGCCACAATTCCAAAAGGTATGTTTGGCACAAAAACAACAATTCACATCACCAAAAGAACACCATCCCCACGTGGGGTTGCTTTTCTTCAGCTGGAACCGGGGATTTCGTCAAGGTGGAGGGAATTATGAGCAGTTCCAAATACCAGTAACTTTTGACCCAAAATCTTCAGGCATCTGCTAGAAAGCTGAAGATAAAGAGGAATTTCACCTTTCAACATGACAATGACCCCTAGCATATATCCAAATCAACAAAAGAATGGCTTCACCAGAAGAAAATTAAAGTTTTGGAATGGCCCAGACAGAGCCCAAAGCTAAATCCAATAGAAAACCTGTGGAGTGACCTGAAGAGGGTTGTGCACAAGAGAAGCCCTCACAATCTGACAGATTTGGAGTGCTTTTGCAAGGAAGAGTGGGCAAATATTGCCAAGTGAAGCTCTGCCATGCTGATAGACTCCTACCCAAGAAGCCTTTGACCATGACATGTCTACAGTAGTGAGGAAAGCATTCTATGTTGCGCAGTTTACAATCAAAGGTATGGCATCTAAGTCTAAAGAAGTCATTATTCCACTGTATTCAGCATTCATTAGACTTATGCTCCACCATATAGCGTTTTTTGCCTCTTCTTGTGAGAAAGAGGCCAATATCAAGAAATCGTTCCAGCAGCAGAGGTAGAAGGAAAAGGAAGTTTTCTGGTGCGGATCAAGATCAGAGACGCCATGTGAGAGACTAAATGAACTTGTGTTCAATTTCTCAAGGTTTGACTTTTCAACATCTGAGCTTTCTTTGCTTAACAAAGGACTTACCTATATTCCCTCACAAGGCAGTAGCCTGAGTGAGATGTTAATTGATTTAAGAGTATTTGGACGCTTAGTGTCCCTGAAATTGTGTTTTAATGTTAAACAAACTATGAGAGAAAGCATTTCTGTTTGTCCTTTAGAGTTTAAGCGCAAAAGTACATTTACGCCAGCATTACCAGCTCAAGTAGAATGTTTTATTAAACTCTGTGAACAAGATTTTTATAAATACTTTTTACACACTAGAAAGAAATGTACATTCTTTAATACTTCTAGGGAGGAATGGTGTTCTTTACAGAGTTTAACTCACAATACGGAACTCACAATTAAGCCAGCTGATAAGGGGGGTGGGGTTGTTTTGCTCAACACTGCAGACTATAATGCAAATATGTATTTTATGTTGAATGAAGTTACCACATATAGCGAGATAGATACCACTGCGCTAGCAAGAATTATTAAGCATATCCATGAAGGAATGTATGATTTGTTGATGTGTAGACAAATAAGTCAAGAATTGCATGATTATTTTTATGTGGAACAACCTGTGATTCCTTATATCAAAGGACTTCCAAAAGTGCACAAGAAGGTGGTTCCATTACCTATGCGTCCCATAGTCTCTGGAGAGGGATGGGCCACGGAGACGATATCTGTATACACTGAGAAGACATTAAGTCCTATAGTTAGAATGGTATCTACCATACTCAGGGATACCTATCAATTGATAGATATGTTTGAAAATTTTTCTGTTAATTGGAAAATAGACACCTGTCTTTTAGTTACACTAGATGTAAAAAACTTATTCACATCAATCCCTAATGAATATGGCATAGAGGCCATTAGGGACTTATTGAATCACAATGTTAGCTTCAAGCAGGATCAACAGATACTTATATGTGCCTTACTCGACATGGTTTTAGCTAATAATGTCTTTATGTTTAGGGACAAGTTATACTTGCAAAAATGGGGTGTCGCCATGGGCACCCCATGCGCAAATACGTATGCTAACCTGGTAGTTTACTACTGGGAAAAGAACCACCTCTTTAATAGTAAATATTATGATAAAGTCCTGCTTTACAGAAGGTTTGTGGACGATATCCTTATTTTTTGGAAAGGAACTATAGATGAATTAAAGGATTTCATCTTCTATTTAGAGTCCACTACCAGCTTTTTGAGATTCACGATGGATTGTTCTAGTGAAGTCATTAGTTTTCTAGATATCAACATCAGCATAGATAGACATGGTAAGGTTCTAACTTCTTTATACAGGAAACCATGCTGGAAAAACACTCTGCTTCAGTTCAGTAGCATGCATCCCCGCCATATATTCCCTAACATAGTCAGGAGTCAGTTTATGAGACTCACTAGGCTATGTAAAGTGAGCCACGAATTAGAGAAACAGGCTGATATAATGGAATGCCTCTTCGTTGAGAGAGGCTATGATAGAGGCATGGTGAAAAATATTAGAAATTCGATATTAAATAAAAATAAAAATAAAAATAATAATAATAATAACACTAACATAGGTAAAGGGTACATTGGCTCTAATAGTCTTACATCAGCTACAAAGGAGATGAATGATAAGAGATTAACTTTCACCACTAGATTCACTAACGACAATAAAGAAATAAAGATCATAAGAAAAAATTGGCATATTTTAACAATAGATTTATCTATTGCGGATATTGTGGGTATAACACCTCGTTTTACTTATAGAAATAGTAAAAACCTGAAGCGGCTACTTTGTATTGAACATGAGCAGAATTTAGAAAAACAATGTTCAGATAAGTTGAGAATGGGCACATATCCTTGTAAGAAGTGTAATATGTGTGGTTTGATTACTGATACACAAGTATTTATGCATCCGGATATTGATTATGTTTTTGAACCCAGATTTTTTGCTTCTTGTAATAGCATCAATCTCATATATTTAGCTACATGCTTACAATGTGAAGCATTCTGTGTTGGTTTAACAAAGAGAAGGCTTAAGGATAGGATGTATAATCATGCTTATGAAATCAAAAAGTCTAACCAACAGAATGCTTTAGCTAGACATGTTACGTTAAATGAGGGACATAACTTCAGATTTAGAGTGTTGCAACTAGTAACCCCTAGAAGAAGAGGGGATAGTAACATGAACTATTTGGAGACTCTAGAGCTACAATGGATTTTTAAACTGAGAGCACACTTATCATCTGGTCTTAATCAGTCTATAAATATAAAGCCCATACTTGAAGCACGTAGCAATAAATGAAGGTTTTTATACTTCATATAAATATATTTATTTGTAATCATAATAGCATTAGTATTTGTTTTACCAATAAGTACAATGTAGGGTTTCATTGAATATGGGCATTTTGTCACATATTTATTTATTTATTTATTCATTTATTATTGGACATATTTATTTAGTTATATGTATTTATATATTTATATATATTTTTATACATTTCATATGTTTACGTTTATCATTTGTATTTATAGTATAATAGACACTATTTCATGCTAAATTAATCAATAATGAATTTTGTACATGAATTAATATAGTATATAAGGTAGTTTTATTCTTTTCATATTTTTTCTTATGTTATACATATATAGATATATATATTAATTTTTTATTTATATGTATATGTGTTTTTTATATATCATATATTTTTGGAAAATATGTGCTAGAAGTGATGAGCATTTGGTGTTTAAACTTTGTTATTTCATCATTTATCTGCATCATTTATATTATTTAATCCCATTATTCTGTGGAACATGCAGTTACCTGGAGTGACAGGATTTTTAGGCATGTTTTATTCTTTTTGTGCTTTCTGATCGTAGAGTTCACTGAGATATTAGGCAGCTAGTATACTTCCATTGTATTGCACTAATTATTCAATTGTTAAATTGATAGATTGATTAATTGATCATTCTTGAGCATGAGCTTTTGTATAAAAGTGTTTTTTAAAAATCTAGATGTTAAGATCTGAAGAAGCGTACTGGTTGGTACGCGAAAGCGCTCATCTGTTCTTTTCATTTGCATTTGTTTTAATAAATCAGTTGGACTTTTATACAGCAGTATTTTCTCGTGGTGGCTTCACTCGTGTATGATTTTCAGATACATCCAAATCAACAAAAGAATGGCTTCACCAGAAGAAAATTAAAGTTTTGGAATGGCCCAGACAGAGCCCAAAGCTAAATCCAATAGAAAACCTGTGGGGTGACCTGAAGAGGGTTGTGCACAAGAGAAGCCCTCACAATCTGACAGATTTGGAGTGCTTTTGCAAGGAAGAGTGGGCAAATATTGCCAAATGATGCTCTGCCATGCTGATAGACTCCTACCCAAGAAGCCTGAATGCTGTAATTAAATCAAAAGGTGCTTCAGCAAAGTATTAGTTTAAGGATGTGCACACTTATTCAACTAACCAGTCAGGGACTTAGGGACACACATAGATAGTAAGCTAGCCTTTGACCATGACATGTCTACAGTAGTGAGGAAAGCATTCTATGTTGCGCAGTTTACAATCAAAGGTATGGCATCTAAGTCTAAAGAAGTCATTATTCCACTGTATTCGGCATTCATTAGACCTATGCCCCCTTTAGTATGTACCTAACCAGGCATATCGAACAATTGGAATGTCCACAGAGGTCCCTCACTAAAAGAATACAGGGTGTAAATAAAATGTCCTATGCAGACTGCCTCAAGGCCCTATCCCTGTATTCTGTCTCCTATAGGCTTTTGAGGGGAGATCTATGCCTGGCATAAAGAGCATTGTCAGACCACACTCTGATGGACCTCCTGTATATCCACAAAACAAAGAGCACCAGAATTACCCATTCTGAAGACTTAAACCTTGTCTGTGATATAAATAGGTCCTGTTGGAGAGACAGGTATGTATCCCAGAGACTACCCCGTCTATGGAACAGGCTCCCATTCCATGTGAAGCAGAGCTCCTCCCTAACCCAATTCAAGTGCAACTTGGAGAATTGGATAGGGAACTGGAAATTCATCCCTCGTTTGCCACCTATGTCTCTAATGGACACAGGCAATCTGTAAATGGTTCATCTCCCAGGTCCCTGCTTATCAAGGGTATCAAAACTTGTCAGAGATTTGGGATGCATGGCTAGGCTTAAAAAGGCCCTTTTGGTCATTAGCCTAGTAAACACCTATGAACCTGTTAACTTATAAATCAATCAAACCTGTTTAAATCAAAACAAAAATAAAATATTTTTATAAAATTTCTTCAAGACCAAATTCACATGTTTAAAAACATCTTTCCTAAAATGCTAGTGTGCTAGCTATAGTCACCTTGTCATTAATTGCTGGCATTTGGGTGGTGGTTAATAAAAGTTGCTAGCATAATTCGCTGTACTCTAAGGAGGCCAACATCCCCCTTTTTTCATCAGGTACAGTCTTCTCCACTTCATTAAAATATTTTCCAGTTGGCAATTCCTTTGGGTTCACTTTCTTGTTTTCTGGTCATTTTGTGTTGTGGAGAGGAGGTGCAGAGTTCACCTACACCTTTCATATACCTGGAACTGGTTAGCTTAGCTAAATTAACCATCCAGGCAACATAACAGAATAAGGAGAGACTGACAGCTCTGACTTTTATGGCTCTCTAGCCATGCAGCATGCTCATTTTGTTCCAGTAATAAAATGCTGTACAGCAGCGAACTACACAATTAAGTTAAAAAATGAAGAAAAGTTGAAAACATTCATGTCTTTGCTGCATATGATGAGGGTGCTATAACATAAACCAGCAACCCCAAAGCACAGCAATTCCTGGGGTATCAGCTATCTGTTTGGATAATGGCAAGTAAATGCATACCAAATTATTCTAAAGTTTGACAGTTGATGTGTTGACTGAGATCTTTTGGGATTATCAGAAATATGCTAATGTTAACTTCCTATTAAGATGCTTTTAGTTATCAAGTGTATCCAGAGATTGGTAAATATAAATAGTAAAACATTCAAATCGTTATTCATTAATGTCAATTATTATACAAAAAAATCATTCTTGCTGCAATAATTTTTATATGATTTAAAAAGAGATATGTACATAGCATTTGAAATCACACCTTAATCAAAAACTGATATCTGTATTTGTGACATTTAATGGCATATCAGCCAGTGGGAGTTCCTTTCTTCACAGATTAGTCATTTGCAGAGATTGCCATACCTAAGACTGATAAATGATGTTTGGAACAGACTATTTTGAAACGAGACATCTTTAAGGGGAAGGAAGGGTGCAGCTGAGCAGTTAAGGAAGGTGGGGTTAAGAAGGCTGGGTAGGAAAGGCAGGCTTTGTAGGGAGAGTGGGTAAGAAAGGGTTAATCAGTGGACGGAGAAGGGAGAAAGTGAAGTATGGAAAGGGGAGGGTCTTCAGGGCTTTTGAGGTGGAGATTTGCCTGCTGGGATCCACATTTTGGAGTGATTTTGTTGCTGACAGGATCATGTCCAAGATGACCTGAGGTGTGTGGCGATAATGTAGGCCTTGGATGTTTGTTGGAGGACAGAGGTGAGTATTATAATGATGGTGATGCTTTATTTGGGCACCTCTTTTTGCATCCCACTGTCAGCTATGGCTGTTGTGGTACCCTGTTCTGGTAGGTGCCAATCTTGTCAGGGTTTGTCTCCCCTTTGAGTACTTAAAAGTAGGGCATATAATAGTATCGTTGGCATTCCTTGCACCATGTCTCCTTTAGTTTGAGGAACCTGGTGATTCCAAGCTGATGTTAAAATGGTAAGAAAAGGTACTTACAAATAATGAAATGCATGGTGGTGTACAATAGTAGACATTGGACTCTTTGTGCCCATTCATGGGATCTCCGTCCTTGCCATAGTGCAATGGCATTCATTTTGCATTTTCAGCAGCTTGATAAGCTGGTGACAGCAGTCAGTGCTTTCTGGTCCTTTCTGTGCAGCTGAGCTTGCCACGTCACCCTTTCAGATCAGGGAAGGCCGGGGTCCACTGATTCCTCTGGTCCAGTCAACCTGGTGTTAGTGTTTTTCACGGGCAGTGATGCCTGCGTGTACCAGATGTTGCCGCGCAGGCATGGTGTTGTACTTGGGAGAAATAATATAAAAAAAAAACACTCAGCACACATCACTCTTTCTGGAAGGGGAGAGGTATGGGTAAGTATCGAGGGAAGATGGGGATCCCCGGCAGTCCCTTTTGGTCTTGTTTGCCTGGTGGTAGTGGTTTTCATGCACAGCATGACCCTCATGTAGCAGACATTGCCGTGCATGCATGGTGGTTATTTCTTGAATGCAGTGATCAGGAAGTTTGATTCCTTCCTTATGGATTCCCTGCTCTCAGTATCAGCCTCATAGTCTGCAGACGTACCTTCTCTCTTTATTTGCACCAAGAATGTATTACTATGTTGCACACTAAGGCTGTTCAAGCTAAGCAAATAAAAACCATGTGAGTCATCATGTAACTTTTTCCTTAAAAAAAAATTGTATGTAAAGAGTAATCCTTAATCTGTTAACACAGGATTTTGGGACATGTGTCTTCTTCTTCTTCTTTCAGCTGCTCCCGTTAGGGGTCGCCACAGCAGATCAACTGTTTCCATTTCGTCCTGTCCTCTGCATCTTGCATCTGCATCTGTCACACCAACCACATGCATGTCCTCTCTCACCACATCCATAAACCTTATCTTAGGCCTCCCTCTTTTCCTGTTACCTGGCAGCTTCATCCTTAGCATCTTTTTCCCAGTATACTCTGCATCCCTCCTCAGCACATGTCCAAACCAACATAATCTTGCCTCTCTGGCTTTGTCTCCAAACCTTCCAACCTGGGCTGACCCTCTAATATACTTATTCCTAATCCTGTCCATCTTCGTCATACCCAGTGCAAATCTTATCATCTTCACCTCTGCACTTCAAGCTCTGACTCCTGCCTTTTTGTCAATGCCACTGTCTCCAACCCATATAACATAGCTGGTCACACTACCCTCTTGTAGACCTTCCCTTTCACTCTTACTGGTACTCGTCTGTCACAAATCACTCCTGACACTCTTCTCCACCCACTCCATCCTGCCTGTACTCTCTTCTTCACCTCTCTTTCACACTCACCATTACTCTGAACTGTTGATACCAAGTACTTAAACTCATCCACCTTCCCCACCTCTACTCCCTGCATGTGTACTTGTTCTTATTTATTTATGTTCCAAGTCTACCACATGCGATTCCTTGTTCTTGATTATTATTTGCACTTCAGCAGTTTGTTGCCCAGGAAAAAAAAAAAAAAAAAAAGGCCAGTGCCTTTGCATATGAAGGTGAGGGTAGTTCCTATATGTATGTGGTTTTGATGTGTTCATGTCAAATGTTTTTGTTAAAGCAAAGCTATTACAAAAATTATACGTTGAAAGTATACATGAAGTTTAGATTTTAATTCGTAAAGTGATTTATATTTTAGATGTTTTATTATAAGCGATAATATATTGTGTTACATGTCATCTGACCAATTTATTTACATAAAACAGGTCCAGCATCATCTGGGCTAACTCAGAGGGGATTGGGTGGACCAGATACAGGGTTGAAAGGGGACATGGCAGGGGTACTTTTTGTGGCCAGAGAGGGGGGTCCTTTTGTGGGACAAAAGGGCGGCTTGGGGGCACATTCATCTTTTAAGGTGCATGTCCTGTGGGACATGCTGCTGTGGTATCTGCAGCAAGCAGTGGCGTGGGACTTGATTGAGGGTTTTTCGAAGAGGTTTCCAATTAAGTCAAGCTTGGTGGGGAATGGCAAGGTGGGAAAAAATTTGAGGTCAGTGCAAGAGAGGCAGGATATTTTGGAGGCTTTGTTCGAGAAAGAGCATCAGGCAGGAAGGTTGCTGGGTCCGTTTGATAGCCCCTATTTATCCATTTTAAGGTGTTGCCCCTGGGATTGGTCCACAAAAAGAAACCAGATTAATTTCATTTGATCACCATCTATCTTACCCTGAAGGGAAGTCTGTCAATGATTTCATCCCAGTGGAAGAGGCTAAGGTGAGTTATGCATAGTTGGATGAAGCGGTCCGCATCATCACAGGTTTTGAGGAGCCATGGTTAGTGAAAGTGGACATTGAGTCTGCCTTTCATCTTTTGCCGGTACGTGAGGAGGATTGGCCATTGTTGGGCATGGTAGTTGGGGATAAGTTTTATTTTGACACAGCCATACCGATGGGATGTGTAGTGGCTTGCTCCACTTTTGAAAAGTTTAGCATGGCTTTACATTGGATATGGCAACAGTGGGTGAAGAAACAGAGGGCGGTGCATTTTTTGGACATTTTTTTGCTAGTGGGTGAAGGGAAAGAGGGAGTCGTATTGGCTATGCAGGACTTTTTGAGCATGTGCATGGAGTTGGGGGTGCCATTGGCTGCTCACAAGTTGGAGGGCCCAGTGACAGCATTAGATTTTTTGGGGTTGACCATGGATGTGGGGCTAGGATTATTTCACCTACTGGGAGAGAAGGTAGCTAGACTAAATGAGATGATAGCTTGGATGCAGGCTAGCGATAAGGTGTGGGTGAAGGATGTCATGGAACTTTTGGGGTTATTGAATTTCACCTGTCAGGCAGTTCATCTGGGGTGGACATTTTGTAGGTCGGGGCAAGAGTAAGCACCACTGGGTGAGAGTTGGCAAATTAGTGCGTGATTATTTTACTTTGTGGCAGAGTTTTTACAGCAATTTAATGGCGTCCCGTTTTGGCAGTCAGATTGGGTGGATCAAGGGGATTTACAACTGTTCATTGATGCAGCAGGGGGTCTTGGCATGGGGGTGTATTTTGTGGGGCAGTGGTTTTCGGTGCCATGGCCACCTGACTGCCCAGAGGACTGGAAGCAGGATGTTACCTTTTTGGAACTGATGCCAATCTGGGCAGCATCAGTGGTGTGCTAGGAATGTTTGAGAGTCAGGAAGGTTGTCTTTAATTCTGATAATATTGCAGTTCTGTGACTTTTACAGGCTAAGATGGCTAAGTTTGAATGTTTACTGTTGGTATTGTGAAAACTAGTTCTCTAAAGTTTGTTGATTCATTTTTCTTTCACAGGTACATGTGCCAGGGGTGAAGAACAAGATTGCTGACAGCTTGTCTCATTTTTAGTTGTCCAGGTTTCAGCAGGTGGCCCTGATGGCAACAGAGGACCCCATGGTGGTGCCAGACGAGGTATGGCGGATTGGGCAGCAGTGCTCGACAGGTTGGTTCAGCAGTCCTGGGCAGTGTCCACCAAGAAGGTTTACTGTAGAGCATTGCATGATTTTGACAGGTTTGTTAAGGAGCTACCAGAGGAGGCATGTGTGTGGTTGGAAGAGTTGCTGTTGCTATATTTAGCTGGGGCTAAAGCGCAGGATAGGGCAGTGAAATCAGTGAGAATGGATTTGGCGACAACTGTTGTGTTTGCTCAGATAGCAAGACTGAAGGATTTTACTTAATCCTGGACAGTTGGGTGAGTGTTGAAAGGACGGGACAGGGAAGAAGGTTTGAACAGAGATAGGCATTGGTCAGTGATAAAGGGGATTTTAAAGGTGTTGCTATGAGGTTTGGATAGGATATTTGGGGACTTGGAGGATTATGTATTGTGGGGAACACTGAGTGTATGGATGTATTTTGGAGCATTTAGGGTGTCAGAGCTGCTGGGGTCGTTGGTGTGGAATGATGTTATGTTGCTGCCTGGCACAGTTCATATTAGGTTAAGGTCATCTAAGACAGATCCAGCAGGAAAGGGGATGCCAATAGTTTTGGGGGAAGACAGGTTGGAGCAGATGTGCCCGGTAGTTTGGGCAATGAGATTGTTTGCCACCCATAAAGGTAGACCACAGGAGTCAGTTTTTCAGTCAGTAGGTGGTAGGGCATTAACGGGGGGACAGTTGATTTTTGTCATGTGAAGGGCTTTGTGTAGTTGGGCCTAGATGGAGAGAAATTTTCCACTCATTCTTTCAGAATAGGCAGGGCATTGGATTTGTCAATGGGGGGTAGCTTGAACGAAGTCATTAAAAGGGTGGGGCGATGGTCTTCCAAAGCCTTTTGGCTTTTATTAGATAAGTGAGGGTGTTTTGTTATTCTATTAGTAAAACCTTTTCCCTTTCTTTTTTTTTTTTTTTTGGTAAAAGGATTTTCATCATAGGCCATTTGTACGTGTATTGGGCAGCGAGAAGGGCTGCAGTCGGAGTAATGGTTCCGATTTGGGGTTACACCGTTTTGGTTAGAAAGTCAGATGGCATGGCATTAAACAGCTTAAGTGGAGTCAGCTGTTTCAGGTATTTGCAAGGATTCAGACTCAAGTGGAGCTTCCTCAAATTTTGCTGGTAATGATTTGTGTGATGCCAAAGCATCAGTTGTTGTATCAGATAAGGGAGGATCTTTTAGCATTAAGGAAGTTGTATCCAACATTATGTTCAGTATGGTTGGAGATTATTCCTCGTTTGACTTGGAGGGATGCTAGGAAGTATTCTGCAGGTGATAGGACAAGGAAGTTTGTAAATTTTAGGTTGTCAAAGTAGTTGGGGGTGATGGGAGTGAGTACCATACAGTATGATGAGTTTGCTGATAGGGATCCTATGTGGTTCAGGGAAGATGGGGTCCATCTTAGTGATTTTGATCTGGACTTATTTAATTTAAATCTGGGATTGTTTTTGGAAGGATTGATCAGTGATTGGAGGGAGTGAGGGGGAACAGCCTGAGTTAGGCTGGTGGGTAGAGAAAAGGGACAGGCTTGCCCTTCTTCTGTTCCCCCTCTGGTGTACAATTGGAGGAAGGAAGTTTGGAGTGGTGGAAGCGAGTGTGTGGGCACTGCTTGCACCTGGTGGTTTGGATGAAATGAAGGTGAGCAGTTGAACGCTGCCTGAGGGGTGAGAATAAGCAAGCAGATGGAGTATGCAGCTTATTCCGCAAGGGTGAGTAAGCAGATGGAGTATGCAGCTTATTCCGCAAAGCTGAGTAAGCAGATGGAGTATGCAGCTTATTCCGCAAGGGTGAGTAAGCAGATGGAGTATGCAGCTTATTCCGCAAGGCTGAGTAAGCAGATGGAGTATGCAGCTTATTCCGCAAGGGTGAGTAAGCAGATGGAGTATGCAGCTTATTCCGCAAGGGTGAGTAAGCAGATGGAGTATGCAGCTTATTCCGCAAGGGTGAGTAAGCAGATGGAGTATGCAGCTTATTCCAAGGGTGAGTAAGCAGATGGAGTATGCAGCTTATTCCGCAAGGGTGAGTAAGCAGATGGAGTATGCAGCTTATTCCGCAAGGGTGAGTAAGCAGATGGAGTATGCAGCTTATTCCGCAAGGGTGAGTAAGCAGATGGAGTATGCAGCTTATTCCGCAAGGGTGAGTAAGCAGATGGAGTATGCAGCTTATTCCGCAAGGGTGAGTAAGCAGATGGAGTATGCAGCTTATTCCGCAAGGGTGAGTAAGCAGATGGAGTATGCAGCTTATTCCGCAAGGGTGAGTAAGCAGATGGAGTATGCAGCTTATTCCGCAAGGGTGAGTAAGCAGATGGAGTATGCAGCTTATTCCGCAAGGGTGAGTAAGCAGATGGAGTATGCAGCTTATTCCGCAAGGGTGAGTAAGCAGATGGAGTATGCAGCTTATTCCGCAAGGGTCAGTAGTATTATGCTGCCATTATGGATGGTCATTTAATGTTGGTCAATGTGCAATGAAAGAAAGTTATGTTTAATAAAGTGTGCTGCATTTACTTATGTTTAAGCAATAAAGGTTGTCAAAGGTCTTTATTAAAGTGGAACGTGACAACTGAAAAGTTTCATAAGTGAGTTCTAACGGATACAGACAGAGATAAAGAAGAAAAGCTAAAGAAATATCAGATATAACAGCAAAATATTATTCAATATTTATACACTATACATTTCAATAATGAAACTCAGCCAGAAGTAAATTCATGGCTTCATTTATTAGAATTGACCTGAAAATAAATATATAGATTAAGGCTTACCTAGAGAAATTACATTGCAGCTGTTGATATAGTTTCATGGTAAATGTACTTATTTATTTATCATTTGTTAACTGGGAAAATCCGACTTGGAACAAAGCCAATTTTCAGCAGAGGCCCGGGGAGAAATGTTCCAGATGTATGTCTTTGTAATGTGCGAGGAAGCTGGAGCACCCAGAAAAAACCCACATGAACACAGGGAGGACATACAGACTCCACACAGAAGGCACCCCAGCCAAGAATCGAACCAGAGAACCTCTTACTGTGAGGCAACAATGCTACTGCTGCACCATAAATAAATAAATAAAAATAAATAAATATTGAATTTAAATACCATGACGAGAAACAATTTTTATCTCCTCTTGACCATTTTAGCAGTGGCAAGAAAATGTTTATCTAAAAAATGGAAATCATCGGCACCACTGACCTTTGAAGAGTTTCTATTATTATTGGAAGAATCAGCATCCATAGAAATAAAAGTCAAGGAAACAAGAACTTACCCCTGGAAATGGACTGATAATCCTTGGATCAAAGTTCTTGGTTTAATAGGATCTCTTAAAACATCACATTCTCTATAATCTTCACTGAATTTTTTTTAAATACTTTGAATGTATATTGGTAAATGAAAAGTTTTATTATTTCTTTCTTGTGAAATATTTCTCATGTTAGGCCAAGTGTAAATATTGTATATAGTTAACTAATCAAAATTTACATTAGAATGTCTGTAATATTCTCATGTGTTTAAATTTAATAAAAACATTTGAACAAAAAATTTGAGCTTGTCTATTTTAATAATCATGTTTCCATTATTTATCAAGTACATAACAAAGTGAACACAAAAATAAAAGCCCAATGCCTCCGTGTACCCATATAACATATGTATAGCACACATATATTTATAAAAAACACACACGCACACACACATAATATATATATATATATACTGATATAGATTAGATAGCTTTGTGTGTGTGTGTGTGTGTGTGTGTGTGTGTGTGTGTGTGTGTATGTATGTGTGTGTGTGTGTGTGTGTGTGTGTGTGTGTGTGTGTGTGTGTGTGTGTGTGTGTGTGTGTGTGTGGTTTTAGTGTTATTTATTGAAATATCACAATATCGAACAGAAAAACGTCTGTCATAATTCAGAGAAGAATCATACTTTTGAACATTTAAACCATCAAACATAGTACAGATCACACACAAAAGCAATTTCCTTGTACGATCTTTATATTAAAACTCCTCTATAACATTAAGGTGGGCAAGGTGAGCTTATATTATGCTAACACTAACCATGCTCCTAACCTTAATCTTACATCTTACCATAAATAAACTTTCCATAACACTACCACTAAACATGTCAGACACACACACACACACACACACACACACACACACAGACACACACACACACACACACACACACACACACACACACACACACACACACACACACACACACACACACACACACACACACACACCCCTAAGATAAATATAAAACACACTTACCTATTATAAGAAGGAAGACATCCAACAAAACATTCAATAAACCAAATGTTTGAACAAATGACCCTGAGATTCATATACACGTATAGGTGTATATATATATATATATATATATATATATATATATATATGAAAAAAGTATGTATGTATTTTATACATATAAATATGAAACCAAAAAATGTCCAAGGGTAGGTGGGAAGAAAACGTCAGAGGCTAAACCAGTGTTTTTAGCACTCTCATTCTTTAATGGTAGTAGAACTTCATCAGAAATGTAAGAAAATACAACCAGAGTGCAATTTATTACATTAACACAGTCATAAATACCCAGATCTACCTATCACCTGTAGTAACTCAAAAAACAATAAGATAGTAGCCTAGGAGAAACTAACAAAAGGGACTAGGAGGAGTGGTGTCACCTGTACCATCGTAAGGCACACTTGATATTGTAATTTTCATTCATACCTGGGGCAACTTCGGCATTTAAGAGAAGCTGCCACTTAAGCTTTCTGACTTCCAGTAGGGAGTCACTGTCACCATAAAACACATCTAATGATTCCAGTACAATAAATTTAAAACAAGTAAACCCAGTGCATAAAGAGCTGTGTTTCCCCATGTCATTGCTGTAATCATTATGCCATATAGCTGCAATGTGTTCTTTGATGTGGACTGACAATTTCCTGCAGGTTTTACCAATTTAAAAAAAAAACTGCAGTTATCACAGATGCCTGCATAAACAATGTTGACACTATCGCAATCATAATATCTGTTAAAGCGAACTATGTAATTGCAATGCTTGAATACTGTTTCCTGTGCGAATGAACTTACAAACAAAACACCCACCACATGGAAACATCCCTGAAGGTTTATCTGCTCTGTTAAAATTATGAATCAACAGTGGCAGATCAATTTTCTCAAAAACCTCTGTAAAGTTCTTTTATAAGCAAAACACAGACTTTCTCCTAGGGTGGTACCAACTTCTCGATGGCTAGTAATAATTTCCCAGTTTTTATTAATAATAGATCTAATGGCATGCATATCCCTGCTTATTGGTAATGGAAAGATCAAGGAATGGTCAATTTTCAAAGAATTCTTTAACTTAGGTTGAAACCCAAACCTTAGAATAGGTTTGAATTTAGTGTAGTCAGCAGCAGCCACTTCTAAGGAAATAGTTTCGACCAAAGCTTTAGGGTAGTTTCTATGCATGACCAGCTGTTGTAAAAAGGTGGACTCATTCACTTAAGTGTCATCATCACTAACAATACAAGAAAGTCTAATGAACTGCCCATGCGCCACCTTCTTCCTCATAAAAAGTGGGTGTTGACTCATGTAGTCCAAAAAAATTTTCCTATAAGTATCTTTTAAAAACATTAGAGTGCAAAACACCAGTCACACAATCATAAGAAATAATAGTATCCAAAAAAGAAACAGAAGATCCACAATCTGAAATAACAAACTGCAAAAAAAAAAATTACTGTCTGATAGAGACTGTACAAATAGGTCCAAATTTTGCTTGGTACCAACCCGCAATGGATCTATATTACCTTATCGAACAATAAAATGAGTGAATGCTCTTTCATCGATCCGATAAGGTAGAAATTACTATAATGCGAAGACATGGAACAGTGTTTTTTTCCCAGGGAAAAAAAATCGCTACTCCGCAAAAAAAAAAAAAAAAAGTTTAAACACAAAATGAAGTGGGAACTTTGCCCACCACACACCTCCCCTACTTAAATATACCAACTCTGAGATTGCATCATAGTGGAGGAAATGGCAAAGTCCAGAAGACGGCCCACCAATTATTTTCCCTGGGAAAAAAATCGATGGTCTGTGTTTTCACTCTTTAGTGGTTTCGACCTTGTCAGTTCGATGAAAGAGCGTTCACTCTTTTCATCATTCAACAAGGTAATATAGAGCCCCCCCCCCCCAATAAAAACATATTGTCAATATAACGATGGTATAAAATGGTATTCTGGAACCCCGGCAAATGTATGAGAGTTTCCATTTCCCATGTGCTTAGCACCAAGTTAGCTTACCAAGGCCATCTTATAGACCATAGCCACTCCCTTCACCTGCTGGTAAATTTTCCTATTGAAATTAAAGAAATTATTGCACAACACTGCCAAAATCAAGTCACATATGGTGGCCACTTTGGTTTGAGCAAACCCTGCATATTTGGCAAGGAACAGCTGAATATTATTTAGACCCTCTTGTTGAGGAATGTTAGTGTACAAAGAGACTATATCTAAAGTGACCAACATAAAGTCTGAAGCTCTAATATCTGCTAGAAACAGTTCCTTAAGAAAGGCCCATGAATCCCTTAAATAAAATGGAGATGACTGCACTATGGGATTAAGCACAGAATCCACAAATTCAGCTATAGTTTCAGTTTTAGTTCTTCTATTTGAAATAATATCTCTGAAAGGTGGATTTTGAGCATCCTTATGTATTTTTGGGATGCCGGATAATTTGCCGAGACTCGGGTTTGGCACAGACATAAATAAATATTCATCAAGTGACAAACAATGGTTTTGTTCTAGTCTCCGTAGTAAACATCTGTGCCAGCAAACTGTTTATCTAGAAATGTAATATCCACCTGCTTGGAGAATTCATTATCCACCAAAGCAGCTTCAATTTTAGTGACATACTTTCCTTGTTCCATAAGGACAATTCCCATGTCCATGTCAGCCTTCATGATGCGTAACTGCTTATACTGGCAAAGATTTCTTAATGCACAAAACTCCCTTGGGTCAAGGTTAAAGCATTTCGCACAATGTCTTATATTAAGGTGGTCTAAGAAGAAGTAGGATAAGTGACCGGCAGTAAGTAAGGGGATGAGTAAGGACAGGATTTCTGGACAACATGACAATTACAATTAATTGCTTTCAAGGCACATGGAATGCTCAGGCATTAAAATGTCTCAATTTCCTAAGCAAAAGCTGACATCTTGGTGGTGTTTTATTCAAATAATAGGAATTCATCAGTGGAATCAGTGGTCTGTGGTCAGTCTGGAGGTAGAAATTCACTAGAGAACATCTTAGACAGGCACACATTTGTAAGATACCATTTTTCCCTTTATGAATATCTCTGTTCAGCATCAGTTAACATTCTGGAGGGATGGGCAATAGATCTTACAACTTATCAACCCATCAAGAGTAAAGCCCCACCTTGGCCATAACTACTGTTAACAGCAGCCACCAGTGCGGGTTTCATGACATTGTAGTAGGCAAACGCAGAAGCAGCCATCAGCCATTGTTTAAACACAAAATGAAGTGGGAACTTTGCCCACCACACACCTCCCCTACTTAAATATACCAACTCTGAGATCGCATCATAGTGGAGGAAATGGCAAAGTCCAGAAGACGGCCCACCAATTATTTTCCCTGGGAAAAAAATCGATGGTCTGTGTTTTCACTCTTTAGTGGTTTCGACCTTGTCAGTTCGATGAAAGAGCGTTCACTCTTTTCATCATTCAACAAGGTAATATAGAGCCCCCCCCCCCCCAATAAAAACATATTGTCAATATAACGATGGTATAAAATGGTATTCTGGAACCCCGGCAAATGTATGAGAGTTTCCATTTCCCATGTGCTTAGCACCAAGTTAGCTTACCAAGGGGCCATCTTATAGCCCATAGCCACTCCCTTCACCTGCTGGTAAATTTTCCTATTGAAATTAAAGAAATTATTGCACAACACTGCCAAAATCAAGTCACATATGGTGGCCACTTTGGTTTGAGCAAACCCTGCATATTTGGCAAGGAACAGCTGAATATTATTTAGACCCTCTTGTTGAGGAATGTTAGTGTACAAAGAGACTATATCTAAAGTGACCAACATAAAGTCTGAAGCTCGAATATCTGCTAGAAACAGTTCCTTAAGAAAGGCCCATGAATCCCTTAAATAAAATGGAGATGACTGCACTATGGGATTAAGCACAGAATCCACAAATTCAGCTATAGTTTCAGTTTTAGTTCTTCTATTTGAAATAATATCTCTGAAAGGTGGATTTTGAGCATCCTTATGTATTTTTGGGATGCCGGATAATTTGCCGAGACTCGGGTTTGGCACAGACATAAATAAATATTCATCAAGTGACAAACAATGGTTTTGTTCTAGTCTCCGTAGTAAACATCTGTGCCAGCAAACTGTTTATCTAGAAATGTAATATCCACCTGCTTGGAGAATTCATTATCCACCAAAGCAGCTTCAATTTTAGTGACATACTTTCCTTGTTCCATAAGGACAATTCCCATGTCCATGTCAGCCTTCATGATGCAACTGCTTATACTGGCAAAGATTTCTTAATGCACAAAACTCCCTTGGGTCAAGGTTAAAGCATTTCGCACAATGTCTTATATTAAGGTGGTCTAAGAAGAAGTAGGATAAGTGACCGGCAGTAAGTAAGGGGATGAGTAAGGACAGGATTTCTGGACAACATGACAATTACAATTAATTGCTTTCAAGGCACATGGAATGCTCAGGCATTAAAATGTCTCAATTTCCTAAGCAAAAGCTGACATCTTGGTGGTGTTTTATTCAAATAATAGGAATTCATCAGTGGAATCAGTGGTCTGTGGTCAGTCTGGAGGTAGAAATTCACTAGAGAACATCTTAGACAGGCACACATTTGTAAGATACCATTTTTCCCTTTATGAATATCTCTGTTCAGCATCAGTTAACATTCTGGAGGGATGGGCAATAGATCTTACAACTTATCAACCCATCAAGAGTAAAGCCCCACCTTGGCCATAACTACTGTTAACAGCAGCCACCAGTGCGGGTTTCATGACATTGTAGTAGGCAAACGCAGAAGCAGCCATCAGCATTTGTTTACACTGGCTGAAAAGCCTGGACTTACAATTTTTAGTGAATCTGTCAGTGGACATAGACTTATAAACAAAACTGGTTCAAATGTGCACAAGAAATTTATCATACCTAGAGACTGATGTAGATGGCTAGAAAGACTGGAGTTTTTAGCTCTGTTATGGCTTTGACCTTTATTAAATGTGGTCTGATTCCATTTGCACTTACGATATAAGTGAAATAAAAGATTTCAGACTTACTAGAACTCTGTGCTGTATTGTGTATGTTCAATGTTTTGGTTTAGTGATTGTGAAGTGTTGTTGTTGTGATGGTTTCGCTTTATACTGTAAAATGCTGAAATTGATATTTCAGCATTTGGGTAATATGAAGTGAAATATATATATATATATATATATATATATATATATATATATATATATATATATAGTGATATAGATTAGATAGCTTTGTGTGTGGATGTGTGTGTGTGTGTGCGTGTGTGTGTGTGTGTGTGTGTGTGAGTATGTGTATGCGTGGATGTATGTTTGTGTGTGTTGGCTGTGTGTGATTGTTTTTTTCTGAGATCGCACAAATAGTAAAGAAAAAAACAATCACACACAGCCAACACACACAATCATACATCCACCTCCCTACCCTAACCGATTCGTACAAGTTAGTAAAACACTCACGCACACTCACTCACCTTGTGTGTGTGCGTGTGTGCTTGTGTGTGTTGTGTGTGTGTGGTTTTAGTGTTATTTATTGAAATATCACAATATCGAACAGAAAAACGTCTGTGATAATTCAGAGAAGAATCATACTATTGAAGATTTAAACCATCAAACATAGTACAGATCACACACAAAAGCAATTTCCTTGTACGATCTTTATATTAAAACTCCTCTATAACATTAAGGTGGGCAGGGGGAGCTTATATTATGCTAACACCAACCATGTTCCTAACCTTAATCCTACATCTTACCATAAAATAAACTTTCCATAACACTACCATGGCGCACACACAGACACACACACAGACACACACACACACAGACACACAGACACACACACACACACACACACACACACACACACACACACACACACACACACACACACACACACACACACACACACACACCCCTAAGATAAATATAAAACACACTTACCTATTATAAGAAGGAAGACATCCAACAAAACATTCAATAAACCAAATGTTTGAACAAATGACCCTGAGATTCGATTCATATACACATATAGGTGTGTATATATATATATATATATATATATATATATATATATATATATGAAAAAAGTATGTATGTATTTTATACATATAAATATGAAACCAAAAAAGTCGAAGGGTAGGTGGAAAGAAAACGTCAGAGGCTAAACCAGTGTTTTTATCAGTCTCATTCTTTAATGGTAGTAGGACTTCATCAGAAATGTAAGAAAATACAACCAGAGTGCAATTTGTTACATGAACACAGTCATAAATACCCAGATCTACCTATCACCTGTAGTAACTCAACAAACAATAAGACAGTAGCCTCGGAGAAACTAACAAAAGGGACTAGGAGGAGTGGTGTCACCTGTACCATTGTAAGGCACACTTGATATTGTAATTTTCATTGATACCTGGGGCAACTTCGGCATTTAAGAGAAGCTGCCACTTAAGCTTTCTGACTTCCAGTAGGGAGTCACTGTCACCATAAAACACATCTAATGATTCCAGTACAATAAATATAAAGCAAGTAAACCCAGTGCATAAAGAGCTGTGTTTCCCCATGGCATTGCTGTAATCATTATGCCATATAGCTGCAATGTGTTCTTTGATGTGGACTGACAATTTCCTGCAGGTTTTACCAGTTTAAAAAAAAAAATGCAGTTATCACAGATGCCTGCATAAACAATGTTGACACTATCGCAATCATAATATCTGTTAAAGCGAACTATGTAATTGCAATGCTTGAATACTGTTTCCTGTGCGAATGTACTTACAAACAAAACACCCACCACATGGAAACATCCCTGAAGGTTTATCTGCTCTGTTAAAATTATGAATCAACAGTGGCAGATCAATTTTCTCAAAAACCTCTGTAAAGTTCTTTTATAAGCAAAACACAGACTTTCTCCTAGGGTGGAACCAACTTCTCGATGGCTAGTAATAATGTCCCAGTTTTTATTAATAGTAGACCTAATGGCATGCATATCCCTGCTTATCGGTAATAGGAAGCTCAGGGAATGGTCAATTTTCAAAGAATTCTTTAACTTACGTTGAAACCCAAACCTTAGAATAGGTTTGAATTTAGTGTAGTCAGCAGCAGCCACTTCTGAGGAAATAGTTTTGACCAAAGCTTTAGGGTAGTTTCTATGCATGACCAGCTGTTGTAAAAAGGTGGACTCATTCACTTAAGTGTCATCATCACTAACAATACAAGAAAGTCTAATGAATTGCCCATGCGCCACCTTCTTCCTCATAAAAAGTGGGTGTTGGCTCATGTAGTCCAAAAAATGTTTCCTATAAGTATCTTTTAAAACATTAGAGTGCAAAACACCAGTCACACAATCATAAGAAATAATAGTATCCAAAAAAGAAACAGACGATCCACAATCTGAAATAACAAACTGCAAAAGAAACAATACTGTCTGATAGAGACTGTAAAAATAGGTCCAAATTTTGCTTTGTACCAACCCGCAATGGATCTATATTACTTTATCGAACAATAAAATGAGTGAATGTTCTTTCATCGATCCGATAAGGTAGAAATTACTATAATGCGAAGACATGGAACAGTGTTTTTTTCCCAGGGAAAAAAATCGATACTCTGCCAAAAAAAAAAAAAAAAAAAAAAAAAAGAAAGAAAGTTTAAACACAAAATGAAGTGGGGACTTTGCTCACCCCCCCCCCCTACTTAAATATACCAACTCTGAGATCGCATCATAGTGGAAGAAATGTCAAAGTCCAGAAGATGGCCCACCGATTATTTTCCCTGGGAAAAAAATCGATGGTCTGTGTTTTCACTCTTTAGTGGTTTCGACCTTGTCAGTTCGATGAAAGAGCGTTCACTCTTTTCATCATTCAACAAGGTAATATAGAGCCCCCCCCACAATAAAAACATATTGTCAATATAACGATGGTATAAAATGGTATTTTGGAACCCCAGCAAATGTATGAGTTTCCATTTCCCACGTGCTTAACACCAAGTTAGCTTACCAAGGGGCCATCGTATAGCCCAGAGCCACTCCCTTCACCTGCAGGTAAATTTTCCCATTGAAATTAAAGAAATTATTGCACAACACTGCCAAAATCAAGTCACATATTGTGGCCACTTTGGTTTGAGCAAACCCTGCATATTTGGCAAGGAACAGCTGAATATTATTTAGACCCTCTTGTTGAGGAATGTTAGTGTACAAAGAGACTATATCTAAAGTGACCAACATAAAGTCTGAAGCTCGAATATCAGCTAGAAACAGTTTTTTTAAGAAAGGCCCATGAATCCCTTAAATAAAACGGAGATGACTGCACTATGGGATTAAGCACAGAATCCACAAATTCAGCAATAGTTTCAGTTTTAGTTCTTCTATTTGAAATAATATCTCTGAAAGGTGGATTTTGAGCATCCTTATGTATTTTTGGGATGCCGAATAATTTGCCGAGACTCTGTTTTGGCACATACATAAATAAATATTCATCAAGTGACAAACGATGGTTTTGTTCTAGTCTCCATAGTAAACATCTGTGCCAGCAAACTGTTTATCTAGAAATGTAATATTCACCTGTTTGGAGAATTCATTATCCACCAAAGCAGCTTCAATTTTATTGGCATACTTTCCTTGTTCCATAAGGACAATTCCCATGCCCATGTCAGCCTTCATGATGTGCAACTGCTATCCTGGCAAAGATTTCTTAATGCACAAAACTCCCTTGGGTCAAGGTTAAACCATTTTGCACAATGTCTTATATTAAGGTGGTCTCTAAAGAGAAGAAGAAGTAGGATAAGTGACCGGCAGTAAGTAAGGGGATGAGTAAGGACAGGATTTCTGGACAACATGACAATTACAACTAATTGCTTTCAAGGCGCATGGATTGCTCAGGCATTAAAATGTGTCGATTTCCTAAGCAAAAGCTGACATCTTGGTGGTGTTTTATTCAAATAATAGGAATTCATCAGTGGAATCAGTGGTCTGTGGTCAATCTGGAGGTAGAAATTCACTAGAGAACATCTTAGACAGGCACACATTTGTAAGATACCATTTTGCCCTTTATGAATATCTCTGTTCAGCATCAGTTAACATTCTGGAGGGATGGGCAATAGATCTTACAACTTATTAACCCATTAAGAGTAAAGCCCCACCTTGGCCATAACTACTGTTAACAGCAGCCACCAGTGCAGGTTTCATGACATCGTAGTAGGCAAACGCAGAAGCAGCCATCAGCATTTGTTTACATTGGCTGAAAAGCCTGGACTTACAATTTTTAGTGAATCTGTCAGTGGACATAGACTTATAAACAAAACTGGTTCAAATGTGCCCAAGAAATTTATCATACCTAGAGACTGATGTAGATGGCTAGAAAGACTGGAGTTTTTAGCTCTGTTATGGCTTTGACCTTTATTAAATGTGGTCTGATTCCATTTGCACTTACGATATAAGTGAAATAAAAGATTTCAGACTTACTAGAACTCTGTTTGTCTCTCTTCAGCTTTAAACTTGAGTTTTTAATGCTTTGGAGGACTGCCTCCAATTTCAAGTCGTCTGTCTCATTATCAGGGATAGGCAGGAAATGAGCATATCTTCAAAAGAAAAAAAGTTTCCAGCCCTTTCAACAGATTGTATATTTGTATACTGCATATTTATTTTTCTGAAGTTATATCAGATATCAGTCTTTTGAAATAAATCCTTCCAATTGGAGTATTAGATTTTAGCTGTGTTTCTCCAATGGTATCTGCCAAACCCAGCTTGAACCATCTAATATGGAGAATACGTGTTACCAACAAACTTAGGTGCAATATTCTCAAGGATAGGAAGCATGAACCTCTCTCTCATGACTGCATCATTTAACATATATGTTTTTTGATAATAGGAACCATAGTTACACACCATTCGGTAAGTTCGGTTAAACTTTCAGTCACACGATGTGCTTGCATTCATTTGAGTTGTGTGTCTGTTTTAAACAGTACTAGAAATGACACCCTTCTGGGTATGTTCAAGGCATAAGGGACAGTGTCGGGCTTTAAATGTATCTTTAAAGGCTCATATTTAAGCAGAGACACTTCACTACATACATCTATATTCATTTTGTTCATTCTGGCAATCAGTCACAACTCACATGCTACAGTTCTACTGAACAGATTATGTATGAACCTGCAGGCACATAAACTCAGGGTTCATGCTTCCCACCTTCCACTTAATTATTGCAGGAATCTTGTTATGCACATGCATGTGTCTGTAGGGCTATGTATTTCTGTATCTGATTCATGCAACTGCATATGCTTCAAGTTTCTTTTTTAGTTTCTCCAAGTCTTTTGGGCTTCTAATACCATGATGGGAATGGACCCCATTCCTAAGTCAAGGTATGATTAAAGTTCATGAAATTAATATTGTTTCAATCTTTGATGTTAGCCAGAAGTGCTCTTCGCAGCACCCACAATGTACCCAGTAATGACTCCTTTTGTAATTTATATGGAGTTACACTTATCAGTAACATGTTTAAGTACGAATGTAAATTCTTTTTTATAAGACCCATTGTTCCTACTACTACTGGAACTGTTTGGGTATCCTTTTTCCACATTGCCCTTGTTTCTGCCTGCAAATTCTGGTATTTTATAACTTTGTGTCTCTCTGTACGTAAGACACTGTAGTCACTGGCTGTAGCGATTTCAATGATCAATGCTACTTTTGTCTTCTTCTCATGGACTGCTATATCTGTTTTTCTAGCATCTATTATTTGAACTGTTGGTAATGGGTGATCCCATGCGATATATAACTTCATCATTTTCTATAATGCTTTGTGGCTCATGTTTCCAATGTTTTTCAGCTACTTCAATATTATAATGTTTGCACAATTCCCAGTGTAATAGTCTTGCCACATTATTATGCCTCTCAGTATACAGTCCTTCTGTCATTAGTATATCACAACCAGCAATACGATGTGCGACTGTTTCCAATTCAGTTTTACAAAACCTACATTTGTCTGTTTCACCCACATGTTCAGTGGACTTTGTAAATGAATGTGTATGTAGTCCACTGTCTTGGGCTACCAATATTAACCTTTTGTCTTTTGGTTTAAATTCACCTCTCCTTAACCATTCATGCATTCAGTCCTGATCAAAATGAGGTTGTTCCAATAATTTTCTGTACTTTCAACTTTATTTATGGATTTTCCTCATTTCTTGCCTTCTCATCTGATTGTTCACCGTATATTCTTTCTTTTGTTTTTTGGCACATTCAGTTGCCGCCTGATTTTTTATCTACTTCTGGTTTGATTCCCATTCACGCTTAACGCCGATATGCTTCTGCTAAACTAATCAGAGAAGTCATCTTAGATTTATTCTCTTCATGTTTCAAATCTTTCACTATATTTGGATCTTCTGAGGTCAGTAGGTATGTATGCACTCTCACGAGTGCAGCTCTATGCATGCAATCAAATTTGAGGAGGCCTATACCTCCTTCAGAACGAGGAATATATAGTCTTGGATATATAGTGATTTTTTAAATTATTTAATGAGCATGAAGTATCCTTCCTGTTTTCCTATCTAATCTTTCAAACAACTTTTGGGGCAAGTCAATCACTCCAAAACTGTAAGTTATAACAGGAAGAGCAAATTGATTTATAGTTTGGACTTTGCTCCTAGATGTCAATGCTGTTTTCAATATTAATTTTAGTCTTCTAAAATATTTTTTACTAAGTTGTATTCACATTTGTTCATGTTTTATTGCTGACCCTTCATCAATTCCCAAATATTTATATACTCCCTCTTGCTCAAGTTCTTTTGCATCACATTCTTGTCCCAAACTGCTGTTTTCTTGGTTTTGCAGCTTTCCTGCGTTAAAAGTTGCTTTTGCACAGTTATCAAGACCAAATGACATTCTGATATATATTTTGAAAAAGTTTTGACCACTTGCAGTTGTGCTTTCAGTTCCTCATCTGATGAACTATGCAGTTTTAAGTAATCTACGAAAAGAAAATGAGAAGTCCTTACACTTTGTTGTTTTCTGGGAGCCAAATTGTAGCCATGACCTAATCTGTTAAGTAGACAACTTAATGGGTTAAGAGCAAGACAACTCAATTGCAAAGTGGTTTGCCACTGTTTCTTGGTCACTGTAATGTAATCAGTGCAGGGTGTATCTTGTACATTTTTAAGCACTCTTTTATCCATGAATGTGGGATACTGTCAAATTCTTTTTTGTAGTCTATCCATGCCATACTTAAATTCTACCCCTTTTTGCAGTTCATTATGACTTTATTTAACAACAAATGATCCTTTGTTCCACATGACTTTCTTTTATTACCCTTTTGCTCTATTACTACGATTGAGTTTTCTTCTAAATGACTGTAAAATCTGTTGGCATCAATTCCAGTGTATAGTTTACACATCGTCAGAAGGCAAGTTATTGGTCTGCAGTTTTTAGGATAGCTTGCAGGTTCCCTCTTAAGTAGGAGCAAGTTTCTTGTATAAGTAGCGTGTGATATAGTAAGATCAGCTCCTGTATCTGTTTTAAAGCTGTATCTATTTTAAGGGGTGTGGCCAAGATGGCAGAGTGAAAGCAGCAACTAAAAGAAGCTCTGCAAATTAAATCATATATTCTGACTTCTAACTTAAAATGAACAACTATTTTGAAGAATTAAGAACATTAATCAAATTTCGAAAAAATAAGGAGATACTACTTATACTTGCTTTCTTCAAATATATTTTTCCAGTCAGAATTTTATTTTTCATTTCAGAAGTATCTGCCAAAAAAACTGTAAAATGTTCATCCAAAGAACAGCAATCAGGATGCAGTCTCTATAATGTCTATTATACCATGACCCCCCATTAATATTCCAAAACGAGCACGCTGATTGGCCAGCATGCACATTGTAAATCGACTTATACTAATGGAAAAAGGTCCGGTCGCCCGGACTTTTTCCATTAGTATAAGTCTCTTTTAAAACACTGTCTCGCTATGTTAAAAGAGTTTAACATAGCGACACAGGTTTAAAAAAAGCAACGGAGATCTCCGTTGCTTTTTTTAAAGCTGTCTCGCTATGTTAAACTCCTTTAACATAGCGACACAGTAAAAGCAACGGAGATCTTGTTTTCTCCGTTGCTTTTTTTTTAAACCTGTCTTGCTATGTTAAATGGGTTTAACATAGCGAGACAGCTTTAAAATAAGCAACGGACATCTCCGTTGCTTATTTTAAAGCTGTCTCGCTATGTTAAACCCATTTAACATAGCGAAACAGTAAAAAAGCAATGGAGATCTTGCTTTCTCCGTTGCTTTTGGCCACAGCTCTGATGTACTGCGTAGGCATGCGCAGTACATCAGAACTGCCGCGGATACCAGACAGCTGCGGAAGGGCAGCAAAGAGGCATTATACAATGCCATTATTTAAGAAAAGTAATTATTTATTTTCTTAAATCATGTCATCGTATAATAGCAATAACCCACTTCTGGGTGTGGGTAATGCGGGATTTACCCAGGCGTGGGTTATTGCTATGATATGCAATATCTTCTAAGTAAAATCGATAAACCGGATTTAAAAATAAACACTTCTAAAGAAGAAAATAACAGCAGTGACAAGCTGCGTAGCCTTGCAAAGAGGCAGAGTGAACATTTAACAAGTGTAGAAGAAGCCTTGAACGATCACAAAGGAAGAATAGCTGAACATGAAACACAGACTTTCTTTTAAAACAAAATAGCTGGCGTTTTGAAAAAGTGCATGACATGGAAAATCGATCTAGAAGAAACAATTTATGGAATAACTGAGAAATACAAAGGTGATGACATGATTACTTTTTTAACTACATGGCTATACATATCTTCAAACTTACCTGAGGTACTATCTTTTGTGATAGCGAGAGTTCATTGATCCTTAGTATCATAGTCACAAAGAGATAAAGTTCTTCCTTGTTCCATAATAGTGAAGTTTGTCATGAATGGATAAACATCAAATATTAAAAGCAGCTTTGCCCACTCCTCCTATTAGAATTGGAGAAAACATTATTCAGTTTGACAATGCCTACTCAACAAAGGTCATGAGTAAAAGGAAAGTTTGTTTACCACTTATTATAATCTTAAAGAAGAAAGGCATTACATGTAATCTTGTATTTCCAACAGAAATTAAAGTGCACCTACCTGAATGTCCAAAAATCTTTAGTACTTTAGGAGAATCCTCAGGCTTTGTGAAGAGAAATAACATCATTTCTGGTACTGCAGAGATGGAATGGAGTGTAGCATCCCTGAATAGGTAAACTGAAGTAAATTCCTGGAAAATGAAAACAAAGACAAAGTGACTTAAGACTACATTACAGTTTTGTTTATGTACTGAATATAATGCTTTAAGGTTTCTCAGATATATTTGCATTCCCATTTATGAGTTTCATCTTCTAGAGAAAGTAACATTCTTTAACTTACTTAAATAAGAAAATAAAATGTGTAAGTTTTAGCTTCTTCCTTATTAGTAGTTTAATATATATGTGTGTGTGTGTGTGTGTGTGTGTGCGCGCGCGCGTGTGCTAAATTAATCATTGAAAATTTATATTTAGAAGCTAGCAGACAGTTAATAAGATATACACAGAATTTGATAATAAGATTATTAGTTTTGATACTTATGAAAAAAATCGCCATTTTTAAAATAAGAACAAAACAACAGTATATGTTGTTGTATTTCGGCTTTTCCCGGTTAGGGGTTGCCACAGCGGAACTCTGGTCTGCTAATGATTGGCAGTAGATTTTCACGAATGCCGAGGTGCCAGCTTGACATCCAACCTTCAATGAAGGCACGCCCATTTACGCATGTCTTTCAAATGCCCATCTAACCACTGGGATATAACAATGAATAATAATATATAATTTGAATTGTTATATAGGTTTAATTGTAAACTGAAAATAGTTAGTGGGAATTATGGTTCCTTTATTATTTATATCCCCCACCCCCTTCCTTATTCTTGTTCTGGCTCTTAGTCTTCATCTTTTAAATGATTTCTTTGTTATTTGTGTCCACCACCCCCCAAAATATGTTGGCTAGTAATCTTCTGTCTTTTATGATACTTAGAAATGGTATAGGGTTGCTTGGTTTGAGAAAATGGGTTGTATCTTTGGTTAGCTTTGGAGTTAGGGTTGCTTGCACTGCATGATGCTCACTGTGGTTGTTTAGTACAGCATCTTAGAGATTAATAGGGACAGGCATCTCACGTGTTTTCATTGATTCCATGTATATGGTAATGGAATCATTAGAAAATGTGCTTGTGACTTTAACAGTGACTGAATTGAATTCCAATTACTACTTACATTACAATGTCCTTCTCTTCATTCTCTTCACTTGTAATATGTTCCAGCTTTTGTCATGTGCAGATTTAGTGAAAGAGTAAGCTTCTTTCTTGAAGCAATGACATCATCCTAAAGAGGAAGAAAAGGAGAGGAAGAAATACATGAATATAAAAAGGTTTTACATCTCTAATAAGTCGGGCCCCTTAGTACAGCTAGATAAAACTAATTGTAGCAGTGTTTGTTCTAAATACAGACAAGAATGCATGAGTAGGAAACGTGTTTTCCTCAGTATAGGACGTTATGTCAAAGGCAAGATAAAGGAAAGTAATATAAGTTCAGAGAAATTCTGACCGCCTAAGAAGTTCTGCTTTGTCTTCATATGCTGTCTTCCATTGCATTTGGGGCTGTCTGACCTTTCTTTTACATGCATATAATTTGCATTTCCTTGTGGATGTTTTGCATGCATGAGCTATGAGTAAGTTATTTGTCTCCTAGTTGAGAGATACACAGAGGATGAATGCATTACAATAATGGAAGTGTGCAGCATCCATTTTCTGAACACACACACAGACACACACAGACACACACACACACACACACACACACACACACACACACACACACACACACACACAATATGGCCAGATATGGCAGTTGGGATATGTTATATTGGACCAATGGGATTTTTCTAATAAGTTATAAAAAATTTAAATATGAAATGTGACAAAGAAGCAATAATAGTTATAAATTAAGACAGAGGAGTATGACTTAGGTGGATCCATAGGATATTGACATTATCCTAGCAGAAAAATATACCTGCCTACATTTTCCAAACAGTGGGGACATTTCCCAATTATAATGAACTAAGGACAGAGGTATATAATAACAATATAGCAGTAAGTGGTATAAAGTTACTTAATATTCCCATGTGGATTTCAGAGATTTTAAAAGATATAGAATTCCTCCATAATCAGAAACTCTTCAGACTGAACTGGCTGTCTTCAGAATGATATAAATACATTAAGAAGGGGATAATCAAACTCTGTTTGCATTTTATACAAATTATTTTAGTCAGAAGTACTTTCCTTATAGGCTGGAAAATAGAAAAAAGATTATTAAATAGAATCAAATTAAATAAGTTTATAGTCCAGGAATTAAAAAGAAGTTTACAGATTTAAAAGAAATTTTAGAGACTTTTAGAATTCATTTTTGTTCAATTAATCTGTTTAACCCAGTGGTAGAGTCGCAAGTCATAATACAAGTATTTATTAAAAGATATATCAAAAATAAATTATTAAAAGATTATTTATTTATTAAACATTTGTTTACCGGATAAGTCCGACTTGGAACAAAGCCAATTTTCAGCGGGGGTCTGGGGAGAAATGCTCCAGACGCATGTCTTTGTAACATGGGAGGAAACCAGAGCACAGAGAGGAAGCCAACATGAATGCACGGAGGACATGCAGACTCCACACAGAAGGAACCCCATCCGAGAATCGAACCAGAGAACCTCTTGCTGTGAGTTAACAATGCTACCACTGCACCACTGCACCATCCAGAGGAGTATGATTTATGTGGATCCACAGGGTATTAACATTATCCTAACAGATCAGATAAGATTAATAGATAAACCTATTTCAATGTCAGAACTTACATTTCAAATATATAAAATAAAATTAAATAAGACTCCTGGAAACAATGGCATTATTCCATAGTTATACAAGCTCCTGCCTAAAGAGGCTTTAGTACTATTTTTAAAAGTATATATATTAGTTAATAAATTAGAAAATGTTCCCCCATATTGGAAATATACATTAATTTTACCTATACTAAAATTAGATAAAGATGATAAAGAATGTTCCTCCTATAGACCAATTTCTTTATTAAATATTGATTATAAATGTTTATGGCAATATATTATATGCTAATAGAATTAAACAGTTTTTATCTTTACTGATAAATGAAGATCAAATAGGTTTCATTGTTCCGTCCCCCCTTAAATAACTACACTACACACAAAAAGACATTTGATGACCTTTATTAAAATGTATTATACAATGAACTATGTACACAAAAACCAACATTAATTAACTTCTTCAACAACAATCATCTCCGGGCAGCATCACCACTCACCCTGGATGAACTTTACCTCAAGGCAGCGTACCAACTCACCTTGATACCTTCTCCACCGGGGCAGCGTACCTACTCACCCACATAAAGAGGCAGCGTACCTACTCACCTCACACCACACCAAAACCATAAATCAATACACCTTTAGAGGGGGAACAGAATAGGACAATCCTGTCCCTCTTCTCTGCCTCAAATTGCCCACCTCCACCATTCATATATAAAAGAGGAGGGTGGGAGGGCCACCAACTTATGCCAAATGTGCCTACTTCCTCTAATCCCAAACCATTAGTAGTCAGAAGTCCCACCTACTCCTACCTCACTTCCTTTTACATCTCCCTCTCTCCTTAACCCTTTCACCACCACAAACCCACTATCCTAACTAACTGCAATCCTTACCTTCCTTTCTACCACTATACCCTCCCCACACCCTTTTACTCCCTTACTCGAAGGACCGAGACAATTTGTTCTAAAAATTTGTTTTATGTTTAAAATTATTATATATTTTAAACTTTAATAAAAAAAGATTTGAATCTGAAAATAAGTACTTTCCTTATGGTGATGTGTATGTGGAAGTAAATGCACACATACACTCATGAATACATACACACAAATAACCTAGCAATATAAAAGCACCAAGAATAACTGTGAAATAATAAAATAAACCCTGCAACTCATCAATGAAATGATTTGCTGAGAACCCAACTCCAAGTAAACTTGCAACTTAAATAATGTAATCTGTTTTTTTTGTATCTTATACACCCATCCCATTGAATATTGTACTCATCATGACACAATATTTTCAACAATGCAGTTGTTATACCTAGGTATTCAGAAAAATTCTATGTACTTTCCAAGTCATTGTATTTTGTAAAACTGATGCCAAACTGATCTAATGTTTGGTACTTAAATGTATTTTGTCTAAATTTACTTCCTGTTCGTTATAGATCACTCATTTAATTACAAAATGCCAAAAGTTCAAGAATATTGAAAAGTATCTAACTATGAGACTGTGATATGGAGATGAGGGATAGGAAATGTCCTACTGAAACCAATGGCATGGTTAATTTCATTAATTCATTAGGTACAGATAAAAATTCTTTTGCAATACCTTTCAAGAATTTAGCTTTTCTACTGGCATTTTCTATAAAAGCAATACAAATAGGAATAGGTAATTATATATTATTTTACTTGTTTGCTATGTAGGGTAAGATAGAGATATACATTTTCAGGTTGTGTTCATAATAATAGCAGTTGAAGAAAATAGCTTTTGTTCATGCAGTCATATAAAACATTGTTACAAAGACATTTGAGATAAATACATATCCGTATTAAGTAGTATTTGAGCATGAACATAGGACACAATGGTAGTCAGTGCTGTGATCATATATTTGATATGAAATATAACCTACAAACCAAGAGAAGCTTTTTTTTTACTTTTATATGTGCTCAAATACAGATAAATACACATACACTGCATTTGTAATTTTGTACACTTGCATACATCCTGACATGTGTGTGACTGTTTATGTATACATATAGTGATGCTGATTTATAATATTGGATCCCCCCATCAAATTATTGTATTGACTGGGCTGAAATCTGTTTGCCTTGCATAAGCTAAATACTGAAACAAATGATGAACTTTAAAAGTACTGCATTTAAGTCACCTAATAATATATTGACAATTGTTTAAGTGGTCATTTTTAACAGATGAATAGATTGATAGATAACATACATGTAACAGTGGATGCCAAACTATCTAATGTCAGTAGTATAAATAATATGGACAGTACATTTATCTATTGTCAACAGTACACAGAGCATATTTAATATATCCTTCGAATGTTAATATACACATAACATGGGCAGCACATTTGACTTCTGTCAGTAGCATTTATAACCGGAGAAATACATCTATCTATTGTTATTTTTCTTTTCATTACTAGTTTTGCCTTGTTTATACAAGGAGAAGTAAATCAATTGATGAGGTAAAATATGGTGCGCAAGGTCGTGTACTAAATGATAGGTTATGAACATCAAAATGTATATAGGTTTAAACAGTTACAGGGAAGAAAAGAATCAGAGTTTGGAGATGTTTGTTTTGCTTTTTCAGAGTAAGAAAGTCCATTCTTACCTAACTACAGTATCACTGTAAACATGCTATTCCTATTTTATAATTTAATGTTTTACTTGTTTCAAGTAGGCATATAGAAGTATATAACATTTAATATTAATTGAAACACTTAGCTTTTCATCAATACTGATATATTTAGTTCTTATTGTTTTCTTTCATTACTAAAATTAATTTCAGATAGTCTCCATAATTATAATTAATTTGAGTAATTGAATTTCAGGCATAAGTTACAGAAGTAAATTTTGAAATGAGATCAGAAATGGATTGTGGTCTTTGTTTAGGTAATGTGTCTAATATGTTAGTTGGTAGGGCTGTAAATAAGTTACAGTTAATTACTATTCAATTGTTTGAGTAGTCTTAGATTTTATTTCAATTTATTCTATTAAAATGGAAAGAAGAGACTTTTAAATATTTATAATTCATGATATAGACATACACAGTAGTGTAACATTATTAGCAACAATGGTATTCAAATATGAAATATAGCTTCAATGTATAAGTAGAATTCTAGTAATAAAACAATAGAACAACATTGTTTGTTTAAGAGTAATTTCTATTAGCGTAAATGGACTAAAGAGTAGCAATAAGAAAATAAATAATGAAATATTTTAAGGTCAGTAAAGGTGATATTATATTCCTTCAAGAAACACATTTGTTAGAAGATACCATAAGATTAAGTAATTCAAATTATGAAGTATTTGTTTCATCCTCATTCAACAAAAAAGAGAGAGAGAGAGAGAAGAGACACTGCTACCTTATGGAGAAATGGTTTGCTGATGCCAAAAATAATTAACAAATTTAATGATTCACACAGGAATGTGTTCAATAGTCATTATTCTTTATAATGAAAAAAATGTGCAGTTTAGCAAATTTTTATTAGATCCTGGGTCAAGGTTTAGAAGCTATGAAAAACAATTTGGAAATTTTGCAAGGCTTATGGAAAGATAGTCTTATTATTGCAGGAGCTTTTAATTGCATTCAAAATAAAAAAATATGCAAGTACTATTAAAATATTAAATTATCTCCTAGTGCTAAAGTCTTAAATGGATTAATAATAAAAATTTTTAAAAATGTAATAGATTGTAGAGAAAAAAACTCTCTCTTTATTTACCCATTATTCATATGCTCATGCTGTACTGCGGTGGTGGTGCTGTGGTAGCGTTGTCGCCTCACAGTAAAATGCTGACCTGTTCGATTCTCAGCTAGAGCATCTTCTGTGTGGAGACATGCGTGAATGGGCGTACCTTTGTTGAAGGTTGTGCATCAGGGCTGGCAACTCGGCACATAAAAATCTACTGCCAATCATTAGCAGACTGGAGTTCCACTGTGGTGACCCCTAACCGGGAAAAAGCCAAAAGACACAACAACATTCATATGCTCATGCTCCACAAACATGTATTGAAAAAAAATATATACTTCAATATATATAGTAAGTAAAATTTAAACCTTTAGAATTCTTCCTTGCCCATTAACTGAACACAATTCTTTATGTATGAATATAAACTTAGATCATTGATATTTTCAATTAATATATGAAATACCAGCGGCTATAAGAAAAAGTTAAAATATTTTAAAACTCTTGTTTTTAGAACAAATTGAAATGTGTTTTCAACTAAATTATAATGGAATGGTTAATAATATTATCTTATGAGGTACATTAAAATGTATATTAGAAAAATAATGGGTATGCAGAAAATAAAAGATAGGATAAAGACATTTTTGTAATAGACAAAAATTACACTATGCTAGATTAAATCAACAAAATCTAAAATTTAATAATTCAGAAATAATCAAGGATCAATCCTAAAGATATGAACCAATACTTAGTCTTAAAACTGAAGTTGCTTTAGAAAATGTTAACTTACTTAGTTATTCAATGTCTCCTAAAACTTCATTATTTATCAAACAGAAGTATACTAATGAGTAAAAAAGCACAATTTATATTTTAAACTCAATAAAACATTATACATCAGGCACAGAAGAAATACTATCACGCTTTAAAGGTAATTATGAAAAATAAATAAAAAGAATTGTATCATAACTGAATATATAGCAAGTAATAATTACTTAGAGAAAACATTTATAGTAAATTAAATGATCGTATTAAAAAGATAAATAAACATCTTGCTACGAAAGGGGATATTACCAGCCCAGCTATCTGGAATGTTGTAAATAATTATATGTCATTTGTGAATATCAAAATGATTGATATAGGCTGTTTGTGTTATAAATATATTAGAACTGTATGTCATATAAAATGGTTTATACAATCATGTGTGCTGAAGAGATATTTTGTAAAGTAGTCAGCTTAAATATATAACCATAGTGTACCCTACTGGAAAAGAACATAAATGTACCTGCAATATTGTAAGTGTTTAAATAAATATTTTAACAATGGAAAAATACAAGAGGTTAATTTTAGAAAAAATAGCTAAAATTAAATTATTTTATGGCAGCAAGGAGACACAATGTCTAAAACTAGAGGTTTACTGTATTGTCCTGGAAGTGTTTTACTGTTTTATGACTTCCACCATTTGCCAAAAGATCTGAGGTATATGTATTTTTACAGGTGGATGCAAAATACTGCTAGCTTTCAGCAGTGGGGGGGGTTTACCTGTGATAGAGTCAGATGACAAGAAATGATGTCATTCTGCAAGCTATCCCAGCAGTAATATTTGAGATATTAACTTAACAGGTCTCTTAGTGAGAAAGTGCAGTCTGTATTCTGTCTTGGACCTGGCAACACAAAGATCCATTCACCACACATCTCCCTTGCTCTACAGAAAGGAAGTTGTTAGAGTATAGTAATTCTCTTAGATAAAGTCAGGACTATAGCAAAGCTTAGCTTAGATGTTTTACTTTATTTATATGAGACTGCCCTGCAATGTTGTTTTAAATATTTCCTATGATTTTGAACTCTGATGTTACTATTATTATATACTGAGTATTTCCTTGTTCTTTTACTATTTATTATTAAATATATTTAATGTTTTCATTGTGGCTGATCTGTCTAGAGATGTTTAAACTCTGAGAGTACTTGCATATTTATTTGGTGGCACTGTGTAGGCCACTTTTAACAGCCTTGTTCTTGGTCAAATTACCATTTCTATTAATAGTAGCATTACACAATAAGATTGGATACCCTTTGTTAAGTGCCTTAAAGTAGTTGATAAAGAGTGGCTGATGGCAGTGAAAACTACCTCATAGTCTGGGCAAAAGGGGGCATAGCTAATAAACTTGTGCCAGCCTTTCCCAGGTGTGTGTGTGTGTGTGTGTGTGTGTGTGTGTGTGTGTGTGTAAATCAAACCTCAAAGAGCATGTGTGTCAGCTAGTTGGGCAGGGGTATGATGCACTGGTTGGACAGAGAGGGTGCTGGAGGTCTTGGCTTGTCCACTCAGCTGAGATCTCATCTCTATAGCTGTGCCAGTGGGGAGTCTTATTGGGGATCTGGAGAAAGAGGGAGAAACCAGTCCTGGACTGACTGTGGTCTCTGTGTGCCCTTATGGAAATTGCACTTGATGCAGAGAGCTGCATCTGGATATACTGGGTGTGTGCTTGCCATCCTCCCAATGTACATCTCCTGCTGGTGCTACTGGTGAGGCTTGAGGCTCCTTGACTACTGGTCTAGTGGTGGGGTGCCATACATCTTACTATAACTAAACTTAAAGATGTTATCAAATTAAGCAAAATAGGAAAAGCCCCAGCTATGGATAGCATAAATGCAGAAATATATAAATTGTTCCCAATACAATAATTATGTAGAGAAAACTGTAAGGAACCACCACGACACTGCATATAAAAGATTTAATAGAAACAAGCGCTTTCACGCACCTCTATGGCGCGCTTCATCAGGTTACAATAATCAGGTAAAAAAACATCCATTTTATACTAAAATACTGACAATTAAACAATTAAATCATTAAATAAACAAACTAATTAAATAGTTTAAAAAGACAGCTCAGAATATATACTAGACTTTTAATGAATACTTTATTACATTTCACGTATAAATATAATGTCACTAAATAGGTACAAAAGTAAGCTAACTACCTATATTATCTATGGAAAATGAATTATTATCAACACTGTAATAAAATTAGCATAGATTCCATGAAAATAACTAAAACTAATTTAATATGTGGCAACACAAAACAAAATAGAATCATGATGTTGCCTTCTTCTCTGATGGTACAACACATACCATTCTATTGGATATTATAGAGAAGTATCTTATGAAAAATAATAATGATAAAAATAATAAAACAATCAATTATGAACTAGGTATGAATGGGATATATGAAAATTAATAATAATTACAGTGTAATGCATCATTGCAAAAGATGGTAAATATAATACTGTCTTTTATCAATAATTATATACAAATTATGAAAATTATAAATAAACTATATTTATCTACCCCCTAATAAAGCTGGTCTAATGCTAAGTGCTTGGTTCAGACCTGGTTCAATATGTGACCTAAGATTAAAAATCCATTTCAATTCATGAAGTTTGAGGGACCCAGTGTTATTTCCTTCTCTCATGTTGTTATACACCATTTGGATAACCCTAAACTTAAAGTGGTGCTTAGGAAACTGATGGCAATGTTTAGCCAAAGCATTATTAAGATTCTCCTTCCTTATATCATAGACATGGTTATACATATGGTCCCTCAGCCTCCTTGATGTTATCCCTATGTAGTAGGCATCACATAACTCACAAGTGGCTAGGTAAATCACATTTTTTGAGTCACATGTCGCATAAAAGGTCAGTGTAAATGTTAAAGCCAGACCTGGTACTACAAATGACTGATTTTTAGATATAAACCTGCACATGTTACATTTAGTGCAAGAGTAGGTTCCCTTCTTATAAAATGCTCTAATATCCACCTTGGAGACCTCCATTTTATCATTGCATAATAGTCTTTTAAGGTTCAAACTGTTACTAAATCTAAACGTGGGTTTATTACCCACTATCTGTGCTATAATGGGATCAAGTAAAAGAATTTTCCAATTATTCTTAATAACATTGGTAACATGGTGTATGTCATTAGTATACTTGATGTTAAATGCTAGGCATGCATCTTTATAGTTTGTATTTTTTAAGCAACCACTTCTTTTATTGTTTGTAGGAGTCTCTAGTATTGATGATATTAAATCATTAACTAAACCAGATGGATAGCCTCTGTTGAAAAAACAAGTCCTTTGATATTCAATCTGGTTATGTAGATCATCTTCTTTATCACATAAGCGAGCTGTTCTAATTATCTGTCCCTTAACCACATTACGAAATATATATCGAGGATGCATGCTATCAAAATGGAGGATAGCATTCCTCCAGCAAGGCTTTCTATATATGGTTGTAGTGATGTTATTCATATCATCTTTATTTATAGTGATGTCCAAAAAACTAATGCTAGTACATGACTGCTCAAAAGTAAATTTTAAGAAAGAAGTAGTAGATTCCATGTAAGCGACAAACTCATGTAGGGAATCCAAATCATTATTCCAAAATAAAAGAATGTCGTCTACAAAACGTCTGTATAAAATAATATTTTTAAATCTATCATTATTGAGAATGAACCTATTCTCCCATTGATGCATGACTAAATTTGCATATGCATTGGCACAGGGGGTGCCCATGGCTACTCCCCATGTCTGTGCATATGTGTGGTCCTGAAACAGAAAAACATTATTGTTTAATACTACATCTAGGAGGCTGCAAATTAGCATCTGACTGGCATTGTCAAGTGTTCCATTACTATGTAGGAACTCCCTAATAGCTTCCAAGCCATAGTCATTCGGGATACTTGTAAATAGGTTCTTAATATCTAGTGTAACTAGTAGAGTGTTCCTGTGTATATTACTACTAATGGAGTCCAGTTTTAAATCATGCAATAATCCATAGGAATCTTTCAGTATAGTAGGTATTGCTTTAACCAGAGGATCCAATTTAGATTGTATATAAATGGATGCATTTTCCATTACCCATTGTGTAATTACTTTATTAAATGAAAAGTTTAATTTAATTCATAATACAAAATAATTCCTGATTCTTGCAACTATACATTGATATCACCAATACTTAGACAAGGAAAAGAGAAATAATTGGTCTCATACTATACACAAATGTAATTATTAAATGTTGATTATAAGGTATTTGCCTCAATCTTTTTAATAAGATTAAGAAAAACAATAGACACATTATAAATAAAGATCAAACAGGGTTTATTATATATAGATTAGCATATGATAATATAAAAAGGATAATCACAATATTGGGTGTAGCTAAAAAGAAGAAGAAAATAGACATTTAAAAAAACTTTGATTCAGTTGATTGGAATTTTTGTTTAAAACATTAATTATTAGATATCCAAATAAATTTGTTGAGTTAATTAAAACATGTATGCAACTTCTTGTGCATTTATTAAAATTGGAAGTTTTATATCAAAATCAATTAAGTTGAATAAAGGAACTGGGCAAGGATGTCCATTGCAACATTTATTATTTGCTTTGGTAATTGAATCATTTGCAAATTGTAGCAGAAATATTAAGAGAATACAAGGATTTGAAGTTAGGATTTTCAGTCTAAAGTACAGGTCTATCTGGCAGCAACTTGTTAGCATTAGGTGATATTAATATATCTTTTGATTAATTAAATAAAGAAATTAATTTATTTAAATATGTTTCATCTATGAAATATAATGACAGAAAATTTTAATTTTTTTCAGACCAACAAGTAAATAATCATTTAAAAGACAAATATAATTATAACTGGGGAAAGCAAAAGATTAATTACTTAGGAATCTGAATTTACTCAGACATTAGTCAAATTCTAAGCATGAAGTTATCCAAAGTTATTAATGAAGTTAATCCTCTTGCAGAACAACAGAATAAGTATTTTTTTTTACTTTTGAAAAAAGGCTAATGCTACTTAAAATCATAATTTTACCTAAAGTAATATATGAGTTGCATTCAACATCTCTCTTGCCTAAGGATAAATTATAAAAAATTGGAAAAATTATTGATATCATTCTTATGGTTGCCAATAAATCAAGAACAGCAGTAAAGAATCAGTTAAGAGTATGGAAATATGGAGGAATTAATTTTCCAGATTTAGAATCCTATGCTTTATCAGCTATGTTTAATATAATTATTCAGTGGTTAGGTCCAAATTATAATGGTCACTGGAAAAAACTTCATGAACAAATTATATTGAATTCGTTTAAATTAAAAGATTCGTATAAATTGAAAATAGTTAATTATTTTATTTGGATTTTGAAATATCTAGAGGATAAAGTCATACTAAAGCTAGAGTCTTCCTATTTAATCTTCAGTTACAAAACTATTTAGAATAAACACACACACACACACACATACACACACACACACACACATATATATATATATATATATATATATATATATATATATATATATATCTATATATATACACACACACACTTGTGTGTACACATACAGACACACACACACACACACACACACATATATATATATCTACATATATATATATATATATATATATATATATATATATATATATATATATATATGTGTGTGTGTGTGTGTGTATAAATCTCCACTACTTAAAAAATTTAAATTTTTAATATTTCTGTATTCAACTGTGGGACCTATAGACAGCTATTTGCATTCTGATATGATTCTATATAAAATAATAATTTTCATATATTGGTTTGACTATATTACCAAAGATAGTCTTCTATCTTTAGATGACATTTTGAAAAAAAATTTAGAAGCTTATTTAAAATTTTAACTTTCATAGATAAATTTCATACTCATATAAGTTTGCCAAAGAAAAATGAAAAAGTATACATTCCCAAAATTATATGAATAATTGATATCTATCATTCTTGGGGAAATTTCCGATCAAAAAGTAGTTTATCTAACTTATATAACATCCTAGTAAATAATAAAAAATGATTTACATAAAACGTTTTGGAATTTTATAGATTCTTTAGATATTAATGAACTTTTACAAGAAAAGAATAAATATTTAATATTAAAGTCTTTTAGAAAAACATCTGCAAGCGTACAACTGGAAAATCTTTATGTGAAAGTATATTCATAGAGTATTACACCTATTAAGTTGACTAAATGCAAAGAAGTAACAACTTCAACTTATTGGAGATGTAATAAAGTATTAAGAGCTGATTGGGTTCATATTTTCATTGTGAAAAACATATTGATTTTTGGAATGATATAAAAGAATTCTTTAAAACCTTATGAACTGACAAATGCATACTTACAAGATTTGTAATCCTAATGAATGCACCTGTTCCATTAGTTATACAATGTAATCAATATATAATATTTGGGGTTTACCTGCTATTGCAAGATAAGCTATAACTAAAAATGGAACTTAAATATGGAATCTTTGATGATTTATTTAAAGCGGCCACTTTTTTTGCAAAAGTGAAAAAAGATACTCTAAAATTGAGAAATGTGAAAAATCCTTTATTATCAAAATATAACATTGCTGTACATTGAAGCTGTAATGAAGACTTAATATGATTGTACTATTGTTGGTTTGATTAACTCTTAAGGAAATGTTCAATGTTTCTTTTCTTTCCTTGTTTTGTAAACAGTGTAAATATGTATAAAAAATAAAAATTAAAAGTGCATATATTTTAAAACTTAATATGACTGGGCTTATGTATTGGGAGTTTGACTTTCCAGTCTAATTCATTGTTTGGTATAGCAGTTACTGAACTCAAGAAAATACTTTCTGAACACATTCTTTACTTTTATTCTCAGTGGCTACTTCTTTTACTATATTAGTTTTATAAACAACAGCAAAATGAGCCCTCTTATTGCATTTGTTATATCTTCTGCCACATGCCACATACTATTCTGAGTCAGAATGTAAACAGTTGCATCTTATGTGTTTCCCAAGACTGCATTCCCTCTACTCTCCTGTACATGATTACATTGCTTGGTGTCATACTTTTTAATACATTTTCCATCTATACATTTTTGCCTCATAAGCGTCATTTGCTATATTCATATTACCACATCAACTTTTTACTAGTAATATGATTTGCCTTTTCCAAAGTTAAATTCACTTCCAGCTGTAACTTTTTAATATATTCAGAATCACTCAGCCCAATCAAAGTTATAGCTTTAATTTATTCATCTTTTGTCTGGTCAAATCCATAATTTTCAGACAGTTCATATAAGTGCCTAACAAAAGCTACAGCATACTCTGCTTTAGCTTAAAAGCATTTATGAAAGCATGCCCTTTCATGAAAAATATTTTTCATAAAATGTTCATTGAGCTTACATTTTACCAACTCATATGTAACATTCTGGCCATCAAAAATGCAAATGAACTGTAAATGGCTTCCGCTTCTGTGCTCACAGCATATATTATAATGTCTACCTGTATTTCTTCTCAATCTTTGTCAAGATTTGACACAATTTGGAAATGTTCAAATCTCTGCCTGCATGATGACCATGCAAATAGCTTCATGAAATTAAACTTGATTATTTTTAGTTCTGCCAGGCTTCAAGGCTGATAATCAGTAAAATTAATTTACATAGAAGTAAAACAGCTAATTTTCAGTATTAACAGCTTAGTCGCAGTTCTGTGATGTCTCCTCAGCAATTTGGCATGGTTTTCTTGGCTGAAAAGCATTTCCTGGTTGTTTTAAATTAATAAAAAGGACTGACATCATATCATGATGCACAATGATAATTACCCAGTTATTGTTGCTCTATAATACTAATTATGGCATTAGACACTGATTTTTGAGGATGCATTGTAACTTTAATAGCTCACAAAATGTCAACATAGTAAAAAGCATTTAACATCTCAAAAGCTTCTTCTCTACAGGCAATTTTAAAGGCACTAGTTATAAATTATATTTATACACAAACACACACACACACACACACACACACACACACACACACACACACACACACACACACACATATACATATACATGGGAGTACTGAATTTTGTAAAAACTTTGGTTGACATCTATTTAGTGAACAAAATCTGGTTAAAGCAGTTGGTCGACAAGTGTGTGAGTTTGCAAAATTCTTGGGATTGGGGAGTATGCACTTTCCCTATATTTTGTAATCTCATAGTATACTTAATTAGCATGAGGTCTGGAGGTGCAGGGGGGCATGACCCTTACAAAAAACATTTTTCATTTTTTTATTTTTAATTTTGCATGTTTAGAGGTTATTGCTTGGCTCATGCATAGTAGGGTGTTAACATTTGCTTTCTTGAGGTTTTGTGGAGGACTTTTTTTATGAAATCCAGTAGACTCTCTCTCTCCCTCTCTCTCTCTCCTCTATATATATATATATATATATATATATATATATATATATATATATATATATAGGTTTACATTCATATTGTCAGAAATGACAATATCGAGCATGCTTTTCTGCGAACCAAAAGCGTGAATTTTAAACTGCAAAAGTCTCCGTAGTTCGAAAATCAGAAAATCGAACAGCAGATTTATGGGCGGCGCAGTGGTGCAGCGGTTAACGTTGTCGCCTCACAGCAAGAGGTTCTCTGGTTCGATTCTCGGCTGGGGTGCCTTCTGTGTGGAGTTTGCATGTTCTCCCTGTGCTCGCGTGGGTTTCCTCCGGGTACTCCGGTTTCCTCCCACATTCCAAAGACATGCATCTGGAGCATTTCTCCCCGGGCCTCCGCTGAAAACAGGATCTGTGGAACCTAGTCGGACATTCCCGGTCAACAAATGTAAAATAAAAAAAATAAATAAGATTCGCTAATTTTTGAACTAAAATGTCAAAGACAGATCGTAATGCAGGGGGGGAGGCAAGCCCCTCTGCACCCCCCACCCCCCTACTTTAATATACTAACTCCGAGATTGCACTACAGTGGGGAAAGGGTTAATTTCCTGATCCCTGCTATAGTGCAATCCGCATCCGAAATGTCGAATCTGAAATGAGCAAATGCCAATGTGCATTCGCTCACTGCACATTTGGACATTTTTTTCGAGGTATTGCCAATTTGAGAATCTCCTTTCGTACATAGTGGATTTGCCCAAGTGCATAACGCACTTATGAAGGTAAACCATATATATATATATATATATATATATATATATATATATATATATATGTATATATATATCTATATATATATATATATATATATATATATATATGTATATATATATATATATATATATATATATATATATATATATATATATATATATGTATATATATATAGAGAGAGAGAGAGAGAGAGAAAGAGAGATGGATAAAAAAACAGATGGTAAAGGGTCCGTTTGCTATTAACAAAAAGAGAAAGGAAAAGAAACAATAATACCAATAACTGTCAAGAAATCTCTATTCAAGAAGGTTAGTACTTTCTTCCAAAAAACATCAAGTTTCAACTTCCTCAGTCTGAAGAAGTCATGATTGATATTTTAGAAGAAATGGTTAACCTGGCTGAATTAATTAAAGTTTTCCTGCCAGTCAGTGCTATTATTGTTTCTTTTTTATCATTTTCTCTGGATAGTTATATATCTATATACACATATGTACATATGCGTACATATACACACATGCACACACACATGCAGACGTGCGCACACGCACACACACATATGCATAATCCATGTTACTGTGTGTGTGTGTGTGTGTGTGTGTGTGTGTGTGTGTGTGTGTGTGTGTGTGTGTGTGTGTGTGTGTGTGTAAGTAAACAGCACATGCCTTTTACACAGTGCTGTGCTTTGCTGTCTGGGAAAGGTGTTCTGAACATGTGCAGACTGACTGACTGACCTCCTGTTAGGAGTGGGAGGTGTGATCCACTTTGTCCTTCACCCACCATCACAAGCTTCCCCTCCTTTACTACATTTATGCCTACATAAGCCTGTCTGTGCCAGAAACACCAGCCTCATTTAAACCGGTGTTGATTCAATGCACTGATGATAATGCAATTACAGTTACACCTACAATTAGGACCCTGCAAGTAATAATATTGAATATTATATATGATTTAAAACATATATAAACATTATACTGTAATTCTTCCAGAAGTGACATAGTAAAGCTACCTAAATCAGTGCTGTTCTACTCACAATAATAATCTTAAATATAACAAAGTACATAACTGAACAAAGTACATAGACATTTTGTTGTAAGGCTACCAGGCATATCATACTAACACTACTTAAATCAGTTGTTTTGCTACACCATATCCATCTTCTTTACAGCAAAATACAAACTGATGTATTAAATCCTGTGTTACACCAGCATGGTATCATTTTATTTCCTATTATAACCCATTTTCATATTAAACCAGTTGTTCCTAGCTCCATGGATGGAATTACACATTACAGACCTTTTTACAACCTCCAACCCTCATAAAATAACATACTTCACACTCCTATTGAAGATTAATGACACAAGCACCTGTGTGATGCCATTTGTACCAACAGAGTGTACCTTTTACAAAGGTTAATATCATAGGTAACCCAAATCCGACTCTATACTTACAAAATGTCTAGTAGGTTTGTATTTAACAGCTCTACTACTGATAATTGCTGGTCACATCCAACTGCCCCAAGACTCAATTATCATAATTGTTAACTAACATACTATTACACCCTCTTATCATACATATAACTTCACAACAACTAAAGATTCACTAAGACATGACTGAAAGAGGAATTGTGTACCTAAGACTATATATTGAAATATTCTTTTCTCTTTTTTGACAATAACGAACATGCATGCAGAGGATGAAGAGTCACATTCTAGTAAAATAAATAAATAAATAAACTCTTCAGTTCAGACTACTATAACTCAAATGAGTGACATCCAGCTTAGAACTGTTGCCAGTTAGTTGGTAAAGCAAATCATGAAAAGCAATGCCCTGAAATTTTAATTAGTTATATTTTATATACCTCCTTCCTTATACATATGGTCAATTGAATGCTTCCTTACTACATTCCAAAGGGAAAAAAAGCTAATATTCTGATCCAAACAATACTTGAAATTTATTGCAATTTAGTTTAAGGGCAATCACATACCCATTTATGTTTGAAAATTATACAGATCTCACACATCCTCCCAACATCCTACCCTTCCTGTCCGAGACATGACTCACATCCTCCCAACATCCTACCCTTCCTGTCCGAGACATGACTCATCTCCTCCTCTCTGAATTGTTCTTTTGTGCTGCTATCCTTTCCCACATCTCCTAATGTTGTCTATTCCTTTTGTTTATTAACTACTTTTTGCATATTATCTTTTCAGTCTCTTGCTATTACATTTTCAGTTTTACCCAATATGTTGACACTATTTTTGATTCTTACCTGTTGGTACACTAGTGTCTACACAGACTTTACCAACATTCTTGTCCACATCAGTAATTATCCCTTTCCATTTTATCCCTTTTTATTACACTAGTATTATATTTTTTCTAACAGATTTATGTTTTACCAAATGTTCTGTTTAAGTGTAACCTGGACGACTGGATGGGAAACTGTAAATTTCTGCCAAGGGTTGCCCCAGCTTCCCTCCTGGACATAGGTAGTCCTTGGGCATAGACAATATCTCTCATCTAGTATTACACTGGGAATTAACGGCCAGAATTGTAAAGACACTCGGGTCATTAGCCAAGTAACATCCTATGAATCTATGAACCTATAATATTGCACAGTTACTTGCTTGGTCTTTTCCTGTCTAATCATTTACTCGTCTCATCAAATGTATTTGATTTATTATCTTATAACCCAGTTTTTAAAGTATAAATCACCAACTGTTAACTAATGTATTGCTTCTTTTTCTTGTTATAGTATATTTGTGGTTACTTACACAGATATTTAACTGTACCATATTGAATTGTGCATGGTTTAATGGTGTAATGTTTTTACTGAACTAGTTTTATATACTATCTTTTGTTTATATTCTAATTGTATATATTTTTGTATGTCTGCATTATAACACAATGGGTTTGGATTCATAGTGTGTTAATGCAGTGTGCAAGTAGTGGCCATGTACAGGGTGTGGGCAATTCAAAGACACTGGCTGCATGACTTCACAAGGGCTGAAGTAGCACCATATGCAGTACATGCAAATGAGTGCATAATAACATGTAAATGAAGACTCGCTTGAAAATGAACCACATGAATATAAAAATTAAGGGATTCAAAATGGCGGAGTGATTCAGAGACATACAAAATTACAGTATTATGTAATCATGCATTACCTGTTTTGAACATTGATATTTGTGCTGTGTATGGCAGGAGCTGTGCTAGAAACTACGACAGCAGAAGCAGTACAGCAGCGTATGCTACTAGCCGCTGCCAGAGGCGATGCCCGCAGTGTTGTGAGTTGTGGCAAGCCGTGCAAATGGAGGAGGTACACAGAGCATCTGACTTACCACCACCTGATAGAAAGACAGTGGGTCATTTTTTACTGTGCAGTGATAGAGACAGAAACAAGAGAAATTCAACGTACACTTACAGCTGTGGACATGCAGGTGTGTGTAGCATTAACCATCTGAGCTACAGAGGCCATCCAGCAACCTACAAAATACACATTAAGGATGTCTTGTAAGTCAGCCATATGCATACTAAATCACATTCCCTTGTTGTTTTGCTACAATATCTAATAAAGCATATATGGTTCCCCAGAACATCAGAAGATAGAACCAATGCAATGTGTGTGCTAGTCCCTAGACATGGATGGGTGTGTACAAGGCATGCGAATGTAGGACTGTACTCTTGGGCATTGTATGATACTGCCCTAGGGGGTGTCGGTCTCTTCACTGCCCCCAAACATGAGTCAGTGTTAATCATGGGGACGCTAGTTGGGGTCAGCAGTCCAGGTGAATGAGGAGGCTCCCTTGGAGCAGCTACTGGTCAGCTGTGGGAAGCCAGAAAACTAGTTTTAATTCAGATGGACACATGAGCTAAGAATACAGCCCAGTTATTTGTCTCCTTTCATCTATGTACACCTGTCAAGCAGCCTGTTTCCAAAATGATATCTTGTACTGCCATTGTGCAGCCAAATGCCTTTGGCAATTTCAATCAACTGTCTTTGGAGCAAGAGAAATGTGACTTTCAGTGCTTTTTTCAATAATATGTCCACTGGAGAAAGATGCAGCATGGTCACTTGGACCAAGAGGTGTTGCTTGTATCTCCACTGTAGCAGTCAAGGCTCTTCTGGGACTTCAGTATCTCTGGATTTGGCCTTCTGAACCCTCCTTTTTTTAATTTCTCAGATTCCTGCCTTATTTTAAGGATCTGTACATATTGCTTGGAATTCTTCTATGCAGTTACTCACTGTAGTGTGCTTCATTAAGTAAGATATACCAGGTAGGTTAGTACCTAGCAAATCAGTTATCTCTGACAAGATCCCCATGTGGTGCATTGCCTACCCACTTGCTACTCTCTTATGCCCCCTCATCCAGTTTAGGCAAGCTGTTCTCTGCAAGCATTCCAAGTCCTTCCTGCAGTGTTCTTTTTTTCTTGTAGAAGCACTTTACCCACAATAATATGGGGGAGTCAGAACTTAGGCACAAGAGGTTGTACAGGTCCTACTAGTCCAGTGAATACTTGGGGTGAGGGAGTTGTTGAAGCTATAATCTTAAGAAGTCCTGTGATGGGATCTCAGGAAGGATGACACAGATAACGTCAGTGAACAGGGCTCCCACAAAGATCAACTGACAGGGTGAGGACTCACTTATGTGGTATTTTTGTGCCAGTAATTCTATGGCCTTTGCTAAGATACTCCTATAGTAAGAAGGTCCCTGGCCTGGAATAACAGAGCTGGCCATCGGGTACTTGATCCTAAACCAGTAGCTGTATAGGCTGCTACTTTAATTCTTAGCTATCAGAAATGCAGTCAGGGTTATAACTTCTGAGCCAGTGAGTCAGCAGAACAGAACACTTGATATTAGTAAAACAGTTCAGCAGAAATTATATGAATAAGTCAAGGAGCAAAAATGAAATGAAATTTCACGGGACACTGCCAGATTGTTGTCAGATTTAATTTCTGTCACCCTTAAAGCAATCCGAATAAAACTGCCTCAGAGCTAATAGGACCGTTATTGCATTATTCTTTTTAAGACGCTTTAGCCCACAGATGTTTGACAGTATCAGTCATCGTTTACGCATGTGACAAAACTGTAGTATTCGACTCAAGCCATCTCAGGTAATATCTCATTAAGCAGCTGAATTCAAGTTCTGGAGAAATGGCTCTGTGCCAAGAAAAATATTTGAGCTATAAAGAAGTAAATCAGCTTTTTCTATATGTATTTTGAATGTCACAACCATTGAACAAATTATTACATTTAGAAATCTTGTCACTGTCTCTGATTCCTAAGTGTTGTTTGAAACATATGCCTTCCAACCTTCCTGAAAAATGGCCAAAGACCAGGCTTACTTGATATCACCTTCCCCATTTCCACTACAAGATGGAATATCAGATCTGCTATTGTTTCTACAGGGTTCTGCTTTCATCTATCTTCTGTTATCAATAATGCTTGTTTTAGGGACTACTGCAGGTCCATACAGACAGCACTAATAGAAATTATTCACTGGGCTTCTCTAACTTCACCAGACCAGGTTTTTTATGAACACCCTGAGTTCTAATCTAAATAGAAGGTTTTCTTCTATTATCAGTCTCTGCAGACCCCACCTTCATCCAACCCACACATGAAGTTCCCTATTGATGTTCAAGTTTCTTGTTCACTCATAATGTACCTTGAAAATGATTTAGCTGTTTCCTACAGGTTTGTTTCCTGATTGCTAGTAATCAGAGGTCCTAAGTTTTGAAAAGAGAGACCATTAAATGCTGGGTGTCATCATCCAGTAAGGCTTATCTAAAGCTGATCAACTGGTTATAAAACTACCTTGTTTTTAAATAATTGCAGTCTTAAAGGATTGGTTATCACTCAGAGTTTTCCCTTCATATTAACCCCTTCCCTACCCAAGTCCATAAGACCTGAGACTTTAGGAGTTATACTGTTTATAGTGTATTCTGACATGCAATACATTTCATTAACTTCAATAACAGGTGCTGCAAATCCAGCCCCTCACTACCTTGCCTTTGAATAATAATTCTAAGATCCAATGAAATTCAGCTTAGTAAATAATGTTTTTTTCTGCTCGTTTCCACTTTCAGATTAAAGTAGTACATGTTCAGAACAGATGGATGCAGTTGCATTTATCTAGGCTTTTAGTGCCAGTAGCACTCTTGGTATGCTGGCGTTCTCAGCTGCTACAGATGGTAAGGCTGTGAGTTGTAGTTCCCGCGGAATAGGGTTTGATTCCCTCACCTCTCATTTGCCTGTGGTGTGACCTTGAGCAAATCACCTAACCACACATGGCTCCTGGATTGCCCCTGAAAAGGGAATTTGTGCCTAATGGACCTAGTTGGTTAACAAATATGTATCATTGTTGTTATTATTATTATTATTATGTCATACAGAATGTATAGCTGGCACCCATTATGGTGGGGGCAGGGTATTTGACCATACTGTCAATATCATGAGTTTGATTAGGGCCCTGAGTTTTAGAGGGGCTGGATGGAAGAAAAGGAAGGAATGAGCAGGTAATTGTTGCCTCCTCCATGTCATGGGTAGGGTGGGGGAACTAAATGCTGTAACAACTCCCATTAGTGCAGTCTATGGGTGATAAAAATCATAGTGAAATGCCCACAGACACTGGCCATGTAGCTCTCAATTGTTAGAGAAGTGAAGGAATGAGTAATAATGCCCAGGGTCTAGGTATCTCATAGGAGCACAGGAAAATGGAGAAAATACTACGCAAGTGATCACAGGCACTCTAAGATGCCTCGCCTTATAGAACTTTAAGTAGACACACTTAAAAGTTGTTGTTTCCTTTTATGAGTACTTAATAGTGCCTACCTTCAAAATCAGGCAGGGCCATACATGACCACCCTGGTGTAAACTTATGTCTACCCCTCCAGTCATCAAGACTAGCCTTGAAGGCAGACAAAATAGTAATTTGCTTGACCTGTAGTGGTAACTTATTCCATAGGCTGGAAATAAATTGAGTTAAAAACTTATCCCTCCAGTGAGTCTTGTTTATTTTTTTAAACAAGAAACATCTTTATTGAATCATCTTTTATGACATAGGCAATCATACATTTATATAAATGAAAATAAAACCATTTTGACATATTTTCAGTTGAAAACATTATACATCACTTAGAATCTATCCAGCCACTGTCAGTCAAACATTACATGGCTCATTCAGATCCTGCCTTCCCTTAAACCTCATTCCTCCCCCAAAACATTATTCTGAATGATTTGTTCCCAAAATTCCATTTTTTCTATGTAATCTGCTCCTACCTTTTGCTAAAGATCTCACTAACAATTGTTTTATCTACTTTTAGTACACTCGGTTTAAATTTTGATTTCCATTTTATAATAATTGTTTTTTGACAGCCACAAATTTGCTCACCCAGTATTTCTGATAGAGTAGTCTGCAGGGAATTTTTAAAGTCTACCAACTCATTGCATTCCAAAAAATAATTTCCCAGTTACCTCTTTCTTCCCTATCACACCTCCAACATTTGCAAAATACATGATGAAAAATTCTTTGGAGTCTGCTTGTGGTATAAAAATACCCATGCAAACACTTTCATGCAAAGATCCTAAATCTTCTAGACTTTGTTGCATATTTGGGAACCATACATATATTGCCCCATTGTTTCGTTACGAATTGCTTATCCAATCTCTTTTCCCAATACTTTCTAACCTTCTGAGATTTATTCCTACAGTTATCAAGCAATAGTTTATATGCCATATTAATTATCCTTTTTTAACAGCAGTTTCTGCTCTAGATTCTACTAAAAAATGTACCAGTGCTGGGCTTTCACTTAGGATCCTCTTATTTTTTTTCTCTTTGCCTATACTCAGATATCAGTCCTTAATAGAGAAGGCTGCAGTCCAAATGAATTCTTGCCATCATCCCATTCTATTACCTTTCCCTCTGTAATTATTTGCACCAAATAGATTGTTTTCATTGCCAGTTTTCTCCATTAAATTCCAGCCCCTTCTTGTCTATTCTCTGCACCCCTGATTGCAGTTATCTCTATCGGCAGAATCTCCTTTTTCCATTCCCATGTAGGCCTGGTTCTTTGAATACTTTCTGCTACTTTATGAATATAATATTCTGTATGATTATTGTTATTCTCCTTAAGGATCTGCATCCAAAATCCCAGTCTCTCCTTATTTCTTGAGCTTCCCCCTTGTTTCATCATCATCCCTTTCCACTTTGAATTATAGCTTTCTGCTTGTGCTCTCTCTCTCTCTCTCTCTCTCTCTCTATATATATATATATATATATATAGGATCCATAACTGTATATCTCTAAAATACCCCTTCAAATCAAGCAATCACAAATCGCCTTTTTTATTGGAAGGATTAACTTATCCCACTTGACTCTTGCCGTCTGCCCCTCCTACATAAAATCTTTCAACTCTTCATTATTTGCTATCCGCATCTTCTCCTCTGGTTGATAAAAATATGCCTGACTTGTGTATAAATCTAAAGGGACTAAAGAGACTAAACACATTTTAACTGTTTGTATCTTGTTATCCATATCCGTAAAACAGACCTCCCAATTTCTCAATTTTTGTATTATCTTTTGTTTCGTTTCTTCCCACATATCCTTAGCTGCCGTAATAAAATCCTTTTTAATCCAAACTCTTAAGTACTTAATTTTATAAAACCCCCGTAAATATGGGTGTCTTCATTTGTTGGTATAAATTTATGTCCCTAGTATGAGTGTTTCCAGAGCCACTGTTTTTTTGCTAAAAAAGAAGGTCAAATAAAATTGTGTCTGTCATGGCTTGAAAAGTAAGACAGGTCACTTCAGAGCAGCTGGTAAGCTACTGAGTGTAAGGTGAGTTGTGCCAATCTGCCAGGATGTAAGACCTTTACCTTTTGGTTATTTTTTTTTTTCAGTTGAGAGATAGGGCCTGAACTTAACCTCAACATAAATAGAACATGCTGTAGACACTGATATGTTTCTCAAAGGATTCCTGCGCTATGGAATAAGGTTCCCATCTACATAAAGCAGAGTTCATTCCTGACTCTATTCAAATGACATCTTGACCATATGATGGAAAATCTCACATTCACCTCTGTCTGGCCCCATTTCTCTGATCAACAGAGGTCAGCAGTAAGTAAATTAATCCCTAACTAATATGCCCCTCCCACATAACCCTTAGCTACTGCATTAATAACATACCCCACCATATAGGCATATGAGGTACTTAGGGACAAAACTTGGATGAGCTGCATGGCTAGGCTTGGGGGTTGTTAGCTTAGTACAAGCCTATAAACCTATGATATGGTTGGATTTGTACATACCAAAGGAGGCATTTTATTTGATGATAGGGCTGATAAGAAAAGAAGACAGCAAAATGAATTTTATGAATCTTGAGGATATTCCCTTGGAAATTAACTGGCCTAGAGAGAGAAGGGTTTCCTGACTATGGTGACTGAATGAGAGAGAATTATCAACATAAGTGCCCAGGTCTCTTATGACCATATCTGTTTGAAGAGGAGTACCGTGTATAACATATGAAGTGGGAATGGCTTTTTATGCCAAATACTACTATGCTGCACTTTTTTGTAATTATCTTGAGACTGCTGCAAGTGCACCAGGTATGAGCATATTTCAGCACATTTTGGAGCAGTTTAGTATCCATGGATGAGCAGATAACAGTGTCCAGCTTGCAGTTATCAGCACTCTTGGTTAACCACATGTCAAGAATATTGATTTTGATGTCTCCAAAATAAATGCCAAACAGGAGTTCTTGCAGTATCCCACTAGTTACAATTTTACATCTAGGGAGGGCATCAGCAACTCCCAGTACTTGGGATCTGTTGGGTAGTCACTTTGCAATCAAGTGGAAAACGTATGCGTTTATACTAAGTTTAAGTTTCCAGTAATACCAGCATGGGGAATAGTGTCACAAGCCTTCGCCAAGTCAAGATAAGCAGCATGCGGAGAGTGACCACTGTCCATAGCCTCTGTAATCATTTCAAAAGTTTGCCTTCACCATACCAAACTCTGTGGGCCTAGAAGCTGCCTGCATAACTGAGTTCTGCTAAGATTTGTTCCATGGCTTTGCAGATACGGATAATGAAGCTGAAGGGGGGCCTATAATTACCTAGGTCTGTACAGGGGCCACCCTTGTGAACAGGAGTCACAGTGGCTGTTCTGTAGGCATCAGGGACAAACCCTGTGGATTGGCAAAGCTTTAACATTCCATGCAGATGCTTGGATCGTGCATACTTTTCACTGATAAGAATGTAGCCTGGTATGATAACTGGTCCCATAGAAACATTATTTTTAGCCTTTGACAGGAGTTCTGAGTCTTGTTCTAAGTTGATTACAGGGGAAACTAAATTTTTAGGGACAGCAATACCTGGGAAATTACAGCCCCATAAGCCTGATCAGCCTCATCTGTTAAGCTATGGAAAGGAACATTATGGAACCAATAAACAGAGAAGGAGACCTACAGATTCATGACCCAAACCAGTTCAGAGCTGTCAAGGGAAGGTCTTGCCTACTTAATGTGGTTGACATCTTCAAAAAAGTCAGTAAGGCAACGGACAAAGGCAAATCAGTGCAGACTGCCTATGTGGACCCTTTTAAAGACATTTAACACCGTCCCACACTCTGACATCATATACAAACTCACCCAGCTAAATGCTAATCCCTATATACTCGATGGGTAGCAAACTGACTCACAAATACAACATAGAAACCGACTCTAAAACACTCGTCACTAATACACTAACCCCAGGGTTCAGTCCTTGAGCCACTTCTCTTTGGCATTTATTTTTCAGAGGTCAAAGCTAATGTTAAGGGATTACAGCTGACCAAGTTTTTAGATAAAGGCAAACTTGGTCCCACCATAAACTCCCAGAGGATACTATGATCCTACAAGAGAGCTTATCCCAAATAAATAATTGGTGCCAAAACTATGGACAACAATTAAATGCCAAGAAATGTATAATCATAGCCTTTAGCAAGCAGGACTTCCTTTGCAACTATCACATTGACAATACCCACCTCCGAAAGCTGATCCTTTAGTTTGGGATCTAGGTACCTATGTTGACAATGAAATGTCCTTTGATCACCATATGTTCACATTTGAATGGAAATCCTTTTTCATTGCCCAGCTTATATCAAAGGATATGGCATCAGATCCAGGGGCATAACTGTTCCTCCATACTCAACACACATTAGGCCAGTCATTAAGTATAATGCCCCTTTCTGTATATACCTGTAAAAACATTAGTCACAACTGGAATGACTGCAATGCTTCCTCACTAAAAAAAAATGAAGGGACTAAACCATAAAAGTAGGCACTCAACCTCATAGCCTTGTCTTTCCTCTCAGTATTATATAGACTACTGACAGGCAACCTCTGCCTCAGGTATAAAGAATGAACCTACCCTGTTCTGTCAGAACTATTACACATTCAGAAATTCTGTGGTATCAGAAACACATTCTCAGGGGAGTTCAGTCTCTTTTATAATATTAACAGAACATGGTTGAGAAGTAGATATGTACGTCAGGGAATAGCACGTTTAGGGAACTGGTTTCCCCCTCCATGTGAAGCGGAGTAATTCTTGTACTGTATTTGAATGTTAGAAGAATAGGTGGGTAGCTGCAAATTCCTTTATTTTACCACAAACAGCAGTCATGAATAGAGGAAACATACAAGTATAACACATACAGGTTCATTGGTTCATTGGTTATTACTTGGCTAATGACCCTAAAGGGTCCTTTTAAGCATAGCCATGCTTCTCAAATATATATGATAGTTCTGATACCCCTCATTTTATTGGGGTATAGCTTGGGGATGGGTAATCAAGTATTTACAAGCATCCTATTCCCCATCCACTGATTCAAATTGTGCTTGAATAAGTGTAGGGAGGAACTCTGCTTCACATGAGCATGAAGCCTGTTCCAGAAAAAGGGTAGCCCCTGAGACACATACCTGCCCCTTCAACATGTGTTATTTATGTTGCAGATGAGGTTTAGGTCCTTAGGGCAGGTGTTTTTGATACCAATTGTTTTTGCAGATATGTAACAGAGCCATAAGGCTTGGATCACAGGATGTACTGATGTCCAAGAATAGATCGCCTGTCAGTAGTCTTTTTTTTTTAATCCTGGCACGGGCAGACAACCTTATATATAATGGTGACACCATCTGCAGGGCAGATGGAATGCCTGCTGAGGATCTTTAATTTCACTTCCTGAATCATCCCTGATTTTTGCAGGCAGTCACTGCTATTGCTTCATATTTTTATCCTGTCCCTTCTGATAAATCGCTAGGGATTATAGTCAGTCCATAATGCTATGCCTTAGAGTTTCATATTTCTTATTATAGCTCAGGAAACACATGATGATGCAAAGCCTGTTGTTCTGTTATCATTCCAAGTGAATTAGAACAACATTTAAAAATTGCCCCTGATTTTCGTGATTTGCTAAGTTGAAAGCCATGAATATCCTTTAGATTGTGTCATAGTTTTGGTTTGTCCTTCATATAGTTTGGGTATTTTTTGGTCAATTGTTGAGGGTTTTAAAGTACTAATGACAGATAATTATGTCTCTATGAATTATATGCAAACCTGTTTATTTTACCAACTTTCCAAGTATGTAAGAGCAATATTTAAAATCAATCATCAGAGGTGTGCATGGAATTCACTATACCTTGTGTGGGGTCGAGGAAAGTGTGGTGATTATTTCTTTAACTTCCACCCAAATCTCAGAGGTGTGCACAGAAGGTCATTACAGTTTGTCTAGGGTCATGTACTGTTTAGGCGTGCGAGTTGGAAAACATTAACGTGAGTGTTATTATTTTCACTTTTCCGACAATCAAACATCAGACACATTTATACATGTGGTTATTTTTTTGGTGGGCAGGGGTAAGAAGGCATGCTAATTTATACATCTGACAGCAGCAGCAACAAACCATGTTACTATGTTCAGTTTTTTTTTGGCTTTCAGTTTTGCCCCAGTCTGACATCAGAGTGGTACACAACAAGTTACAGTCTTTGGGGGGTAGGGGTGAAGGGGCATACTGTATATAAGCTTAAAAGCAAACACTTGAAATACATGACAGTGGCAGGTTGTGCCTTCACCCCAATTTAACTTCAGGAAGGATACAAAGAAGGTGACTATCTTTTTGGTGGTACTTAGGCAAGCACAAGTTTCTGATATGATGTATGTACCCCACAAGCATTTTATTGGGAAATTATGGTTTGTTCCTTGAAAGAAAAAAATGAATTTCTTTTTTTTTTGCTCATGTTTTTGTTCAAGCAATTACTGGATCAAAAGGTTGGCAATATCTCTAAGCAGCACCCCAGAGCATCTATAACCAATGTAATTATTTATTCCACAGTTATTACTGTACGCTGTAGACAGCTGTGGTGTGTAAAGATACAAGAAAAAATAAAGGTGAGTAATACTACAGTTCTTTCTGTGCTCTTGTTTTTTGTTCATACATATATTTGATTGGATCAAAAGGTAGGACATATCTCTAAATACACCTTACAGCATGTCTAATCTTGTGTCTTCTGGGGGACCGCTAGTTTAATCAGATTATTTATTTCACAGTTATTACACTGCACTTTTGTCCAGTTTGTTTGTGTCAAAAGGATGCAATGAGAAAGCAAAGCTGAAAAATATCTTTCTTCACTTGTATTTTTTGTTCATTCCATAACTGAATCAAAAGGTTAGAGCACAGCTTAAAATGCAGCTCATAACATCTATAACCCCATGGCCTGACAGCCCCATACCCATGGCTTAACTTTATTATTTATTCCACAGTTATTACAATGCACTCCAGGTCAGGTAAGGCATGTTGAAAGGATGTAGGAAAACCTAAAGTTGAAGAGTAAGACTGAGTTTCTTTCCTTAATCAAGATTTTCAGATTAAAGTAGTAAAATGCAACTCAGGACATCTAAGACCAGCCCCATGTTTTCTCCACAGTTTTTTATACTGACACCTGCCCCATTAAGGTGAATTGAAAGGATGCAAAATAAAAAAAAAAAATAAAAAGTAATATGTGAAAATAAAAAATAAAAAAAGTTCTTTGGATAATCTGAGGAGGCAATGGTGGAGGGGTGAATAAGGAGGTAGAAGCACTGATGGATTTGTGATTGGGAGATATGGAGTCCTTTGACCATTTCACCCAAGGCCAGCCCTGATTTTACCTTTGCTGAAATGGTAGACATTTAAGTTTAAAAAGGTATGAAAAAAGAAAGTAACATGAATGCAGCATCACCTGAATCCCTTGCTGTGATAGTTACTTTATTCTGGTGGTTTCAGGGGAATAAGGAGATGTCCTTTGACTGCTCACCTCTCTCAGGCAGCATGGGTTGGGACTGCTCACTTCTTTCAGGGGGCATGGGTTGGGACTGCTCACCTCTTTCAGGGGGCATGGTTTGGGACTGCCCACCTCTTTCAGGGGGCATGGGTTGGGACTGCTCACCTCTTTCAGGGGGCATGGGTTGGGACTGCTCACCTCTTTCAGGGGGCATGGGTTGGGACTGCTCACCTCTTTCAGGGGGCATGGGTTGGGACTGCTCACCTCTTTCAGGGGGCATGGGTTGGGACTGCTCACTTCTTTCAGGGGGCATGAGTTGGGACTGCTCACCTCTCTGGGGTCATGGTTTGGGACTGCTCACCTCTTTCAGGGGGCATGGGTTGGGACTGCTCACCTCTTTCAGGGGGCATGGGTTGGGACTGCTCACCTCTTTCAGTGGTCATGGGTTGGGACTGCTCACTTCACTCAGGTGGCATGGGTTGGGACTGCTCACCTCTCTCAGGCGGCATGGGTTGGGACTGCAGACTTCTCTCAGGGGGCATGGGTTGGGACTGCTCACCTCTCTCAGGGGGCATGGGTTGGGACTGCTCACTTCTCCCAGGGGGCATGGGTTGGGACTGCTCACCTCTCTCAGGTGGCATGGGTTGGGACTGCTCACCTATCTCAGACAGCGTGGGTTGGGACTGCTCATCTCTCGCAGGGGGCATGGGTTGGGACTGCTCACCTCTTTCAGGGTGCATGGGTTGGGACTGCTCACCTCTCTCAGGGGGCATGGGTTGGGACTGCTCACCTCTCTCAGCCGGCATGGGTTGGGACTGCTCACCTCTCTCAGGGGGCATGGGTTGGGACTGCTCACCTCTCTCAGCCGGCATGGGTTGGGACTGCTCACCTCTCTCAAGCAGCATGGGTTGGGACTGCTCACCTCTCTTCAGAGGGCAGGGGTTGGGACTGTTCACCTTTCTCAGGCGGCATGGGTTTGGACTGCAGACCTCTTTCAGGGGGCATGGGTTGGGACTGCTCACCTCTCTCAGGGGGCATGGGTTGGGACTGCTCACCTCTCTCAGGGGGCATGGGTTGGGACTGCTCACCTCTCCCAGGGGACTGCTCAACTCTCTCAGGTGGCATGGGTTGGATAGCCAAGCCCATGGTGTTTGCTTCATGTCAAGCATGGGTTGGATAGCCAAGCCCATATTGTTTGCTTCATGTCAAATCCATGCAGAAGATCAGAGAACTCTTGTTATGGGTGGGTGGAAGGATCTTCGAGAGTTACGTCATTAACAGAAGGTGGTGATACCCCTAACAATGGCCCACTGCATATCCACCCCTTGCACCCTTGGACATTTACAAGCCTAAAGGAGGAAAACATACAGCAATAAAGCAAAAAATAAATAAAAAACTTCAACATAGATGATGGCAGTACGAACACCATGGTCAGCCCTTGCCTCTAGGGCAATGGACTCTTGTGGTTTCCTGCCTCCAGCAAGACATTCAAGGATAATTGCATTAATTCCTTGAATTCTTCTACAGAAAACACTGATGGAAGTCAGTGTGTGTGATATACACAGATCGTGAAGAATTATTCTTTTTATAGTCTGAGTTGTTTGTGTATGTGTGAGTCAGATTTAGCTGCATACACTATCAGGTTTAGCTGCTCATTGCACCTTACTACCTTACCCTTAATGTTGTATGTTTTGTCATATGTAATGTTTATATAGGCTCTTATGCAATTGATTTAACAGCAAACGTACATGGGACTAGTAGTTTCTTTGTAAGACGTATAAATCTAGCAGTTGTAAATTAGAAGGCTTGATTTTGTAACCTAAGCATTGCCTAAATTCCTTCAAAACACTCCAGTGGGTTTCAAGAAAACTTCAAGATACACTGAGGTCAACTACAAATACAGATGGCTTATGTTTCTTGGTTATGCAATTCATTTGTTTCAAATCTCACAAGTGCCTACAGTATACTGTTAAAAATTTCATATAGAATGCAAATAAATGGAGAAACAAGGTGTGCTTATGCTAGTTAAGGAGATTAACAAGAACTTTCCACTTATTTATACTTCCCAGTTATTTAAGTGTTGACCGCTTATGAGAGTAACCTTTGCATTGCTCTAATGAGTACCTACAGAACACTAGTTGTATAAAAGGGTTTTGAACAGAAGGCCCTTTTCCACCACATCAAAAATACCTTTCCAGGACCTAAACTTAACAGGAGAGAAGGGTAGTCATCTGTTTATGTGTTAATATGATTAAATACGTGGACTTGTTAATGTTATACTATGTTTCTCTACCAGAAAATACAATATTTGTCACCATCTACTACATACTCAATAAATAAAAAAATAATAAAAAAATGGTACTAAATGGATTATAGGCTGGGTTTAATACAGAGATTGAAGAATATAAAATATAATGAGGAACTCTTTTTTTTTTCCTGGGGTTTTAAAGTAAATGATACAGGTGATTCTTTCCAAGAACTACTGAACTTTGACTCTAGAATTCTTTGACTCCTAACTTCTGGTTGAATGGGAGAAAATACTTCTTCATGGCTCATATACAGTCCAGACACAAAGGCATTAGGGCCTGATACCATCTTCTTTTTCATAGACTTCAAGATGTTCTGCGGTAATTTTGTTATACCTGACAGTACAAATATCCGGCCTTCATTTCCCACAGTCCAGCAGGGTAAGGGTTAGTAAGTAGGGTAACATGCAAATGTATACATAATCCCCATTATCTGAGGGGATGCCTAGCTTTGAATAAATTCCTTTTTACTTTCTCTCTCTTCCCGGTTTGGTGGCAAATACTTAGAGGTTGTGGGGCCTCCAAACAGTTGTGTTCAGGAGTTGCCAAACTATATTCTATTTAAACATTAAGGGTCTCCTGTACCTGCATATTCATTAGCTGAATCAGAAGATATAACTTCTTTGCGTGTGTGTGTGTGTGTGTGTGTGTGGCATATATATTTATTTATGGCTGCTGCAAACGCATTATACAATCCTGAAAGCAGTTAAGATTCATGTTTCTTTCCTTCATCAGGCTGGTGCTCCATTCCTTTGCCCCCCCCCCATTTTAACCCAGCTTTGACAGTGTCCCATTAGTGACTCAGTGATAATAACTTCATATTGTATCTGTTCTTTTGTTTTTTTAGGGTGCCTAAAGAGTCTGAAAAACAACTACCTAACTTTATGTAACTTTCCCTTCCGAAAGAGCTCCTACCACTGAGTCATCATCTTATAGCTGTATGGGCAACTTTACAAACATCCATATATAATGCAAATGTTTGTGTGTGTGCACATGCTACAGAGTGTATAACTTGTGAAGGTATAAAAATAAGGATACTGATGGTTTAAACTAGATATGTAGTGTTTTCTGTGCATTTGGGAATTTAACCTTTCAGGGGATGTTCTGAATTTTCATCCAGATGAAATATGTTCTTTAAAAACTCTGAATAATTTCAATATGTTCTTTGATGCAGATAAAGTTATGTTGTGGGATACAAAACAAAATCACAAAGGTAAATATTTATAATGTCAATGCTAGACCACCGATGACCCTGTCATTTCTGCTTTAACTTCCTGTGTACAAAAGGCATTTTTTTTGTTTTTTGTGCATGTGTGTGATCACAACAGCAATTCCTCTGCATTATACAAACTAGAGAAGGAAGTTGTTGTGGGAGAGTTCCCGTGTTTTTCAACTTACTTATGTTCGAACTGACTAGTTAAGCATATTTCCATGTAAGCATATATATTACAAGTCTATTTTCTTATTTGCCTTTCATCTCCCTGTTGACTATTACACAGTCCATATAAGTTATCAGAAATCAGCATTAGTTTAACAACCATTTAAAAAGATTTCAGGTTGCTGCTTATTATAAAGTAATTATTTCTTTCCTTATATTTGGTGCTCATTATAAAGTAGTCACTATTCTGAGGGTTCTAAGGATGTGGATCCTGTGACCCTGTCAAACAATAAACCATAAGTGCAATATTATTTTGTTTCCATTTGTAAATCTGCTTTGGTAAATTAGAGCTAAATTCCAAACTAGAATAGCATTGATCATTCCTAACAAAAACATATATCTAAAACAGCACGCGGTTTCTTGGGCATATCTGAACAGTTGCAAGAAGAGCTTGAACATGCACGCCATTTTTAAATGAGGAGGCTGAGTGACTCAAATGGAAGGAAAACATTCAGTTAAATGTCTCTTTTGGGGAATTTTAACATACTCAACCTGGAGTGGACAAGTCCTCATATGGCATTACTAGTGTAGTGGCCATACTTCTCAACTGTCCAGATTTTTGCCCCAATTTTTTTTGTCTCTTCTTCTTAAAATGTGTGGTTTTCTGGTCATAGGCACCAGAAGCTGTTGAAGACTGGGGGACAGTGGCTGAGAGGGGCACTTAGTGATCTAAAAAGGGCAATTTTTTATAACTATTTAGTACCACAACATAGGTTCACTTGGAGGACATTTTAAGCTTAGCCAATTCCCTTTTGGTGCTTGAATTAACATTTTCTGATTGGTCTTACCTATCCCATGGCTGATAATTATATATTAGCCATAGTGTGAATAACTTTGATCATGAAAATAAATATTCCAGCCACAGGATGCAAACAAATACTAAAAAACTTGTTTAATAGCACAACAGACTTAGCATTTTCACCTTACATATAACAGGCTTCTTCAGAGTCAATTACAATGCACCTAGCACTCTCCTTAAGTAACCCCGTGTAAAATATGCATCCAATTAAATACTTCATCTCATTTAAAGACATGCAACACAATTCAATACATTTAAATGTTCATTTGCATATAACAAACCAAAATATTTTTACAAGAAATTCATATATAAAACATGTTGTTTTTAAATTGTTGCTGTACATATTCAACATGTGCAAATAAACAAACTAGGCAATACTTATTTTCTTTTTTCTATACAACCAGAGCCCTTTGTTTTAATATTGGTATCAGTGAAATAGCATCTTTAAGTCCTGGAGCTACTGTGGCATTTAAACTCAATGCATGTAACACTGTGAAGATAGAGGGCATTGTGCACATCTTTGTTTTTAATGGCTCTAAGGTGCTCACGTATTCTATCCCTGAGCCTACATGTGGTTTTGCCTATATAAAATCCAGGGCAGGAGGTACAGATTGCTAGATAAACCACGTTGGTAGAATTGCAGTTACATTTACCAGGACATTTTAAGGTCAAACTTGAACTAGTTACTGATACATAAGGGCCATCATTGATGAACTTGCAAAACCTACAAGTCCCACATTTAAACATTAGTGACCTATGTTGCTTTATTTTATCTTGATTTCTGTGCCCTACCAAGATATTCTTTAAATTTCTATCCCTGCTATAAGCCACCAAGGGCTTGTGCCCAAGTTTCACCTTTTTGTCTTGTTCGAAACACAAGTCCCAACTTTTATAAATGATGTTAACTATAGTCGGGGTCAAGTTGTTGTACCGCAGCACAATGGGATCCCCTCCCCTTCTTTTGTAGGTAACTTCTTGTAGTCCCCCACCCTTTTGTAATATTGGTGGGTATAATGCATGCCTCTTTTCTTTTATTTCATGTTTCACTTTAGTTAAAATCTTTAGTGGGTACCCCCTCTCCATAAACAAACTTATCAAAATGTATAGTTCCTTGTCGAGAGTTCTCTCATCACTAATGCGCCGAGAATACCTCACCATCTATCCATTTATTATACTTCTTCTTTGATGCTGGGGGTGACAGCTGTTGTAATGACGTAAAGTATTAGAAAAGGTTTCTTTCCTAAAAATAGTACTATGAAGCTTGTCATCCTCTTCATTAACCCAAAGATGTATATCCAGTTAGTCTATTTCTTTAGAACCCCATCTACTAGTAAACTTCAAAAATGAAGTCGTGGAATTCAAGTACTCAACAAATTCTATGGGTTCCTTTTCATTCCCTTGATATAAAATTAGGATATTGTTCAAAAATCTGTTATAAGTTTTGATTTTTCCCATATAGGGGATGTCAAAAATGTGTTTTCTCTCCCATTCCAGTAATACCAGGTTGGCAAATACGGGGTGCATTTCGCCCCCATAGCCACACCTGATATCTGGTGGAATAACTTCCCCTCAAAGCAAGGAAATTGTTTCTCAGTACAATTTCTATGATTTCCACCCAAAAATTGACTTTGGTCTTGTCAGCCTTCTCACTTTTCAATAAACTCTCCTGAAACATATCAAGCCCACTATCACGTGGAATAACAGAATAAGTTCATGACATCTTTTGTCAAAAATGAAAAGTCTAATTCCCTGCTTGATTTCAGTCTTTCAAGACAATGCCAGGAGTCCTTAACAATATGTTCAGTATCCCTCACCACTGGCCCTACTGTCCTATCCGACCAAGCTGCCAAAGGTTCAGTTTTTGATCCCTTTGCTGGTACTACAGGTCTAAAGGGTGGGTTTTTAGGGTTTTTGTTGATTTTAGGGTTGTGGAAAATGTTAGGTGTTATAGGTTTCTCTACTGTAAGAAATTTCAAGTCATTTTGATCAATGACCCCTCGAAAAAGTGCATTGGACAGGAAAAAATCAATTCCCATATAAGCCCTGTTAACTTTGTTTCTAGAGGCCCTAGCATATGTGGTGGGGTCATTAAATATCTCAAACATCTTAGATACATAATCTATTTGGGGTATAATAACTAACCCCCCACCTTTGTCCGGTTTCATAATCCAGAGGTTGTCATCCCTCGCTAGGGCTCTAAGAAGTTATTTTTCCTTTTCCGATAACTTTCCCCGTCTTTCATTTCTTACTTTTGTCACTTTCCTCGTCTCTTTTTCAACCATTTTTTCAAACAAGGCTGTTTCGGAATTATGGGCTGGGGTAAACACACTTTTCCTTCAAAAATTCCTGGGTCCCCCCTCTATAGTGGAAGTAGACTGCCCCTGAAAAAACAGTCTCAGATTTAGCTGTCTTACATACAATTTGAAATTAATTAAATTATCGGCTATATCTGACTTAAATTCAGTGAAAAAGGAGAGGCCCTTTTTCAGTAATTCAAAGTGTATTTCATCCATTTTTAAATAACTAAAGTTATAAATCGTGAAACCTTGACTTTTAATAATTTCACATTCTAACAATGCATCAGAATTTGTTACTTCGCTAGTCTGAAGATCATTGCTGTTGTCACAATTATTAAACAAATCGACCATGTCTTTAAAAACATCACCAATTTCCCAGTCATCACAACTGTCATAGTTTTTGTAACACTCGGTAATATTTGTTTTGGCTTCATGTTCTTCAATGTCATGTTGTCCTGCTACAAAAGGGGTTGATTCCATCTCCTTCTCCCCCACCCCTCTTCCTCCTGTTGTACGAGTAGTTCTGCTGATTCCTGGAGTTCATATTTGCTTGTTTTTTCAAGCATTCTGATCTCCTGGGTTGTACTTTTTGTTCTAAAAAACCTTCCTCATCATCACATTCTTCACCAAACATTTCACCTTCATTCCTTGAACTATTTTGTAAGTTATAATCATTCCATTTCACCTTCAGTCCTTGAACTATTTTGTAAGTTATAATCATTCCATTTCACCTTCATTCCTTGAACTATTTTGTAAGTTATAATCATTCCATTTCACCTTCATTCCTTGAACTATTTTGTAAGTTATAATCATTCCATTTCACCTTCATTCCTTGAACTATTTTGTAAGTTATAATCATTCCATTTTACCTTCATTCCTTGAACAATTTTGTAAGTTATAATCATTCCCTTTCACCTTCATTCCCTGAACAATTTTGTAAGTTATAATCATTCCTTTTCCCATTATAGTGCCCAGGTTTATTAACATTTATAGTTGCTCCATCAGTGGGATATGCTCTATTGTTTTCATAGTCAGCTTTGTCTTTAGCTACTTTATGCTGTTTAGTATTTATATTTGGGGGATTCAGTAATCCTCCGTGTAGGATGAACGAAGTCCTACTAGGAGATGGCCGTCTAAGAGTATGACATCAGTGCGTCATGCATATGCATGAGGGTGCGCTGACTTAACTCCCTGGCTAACATGGAGCATGTAGGAGTGCAGGGGGCGTGTCAGACTGCCGAGCAGTCCAAATATCCACGCCCCCCTGCAAGTGCCTAAATCTGCAAATGTCAGCAGATATGAGCGAGTCCGCTCAAATGTGTATAGCCCCAACACTACACTCCCCCACATTCAAAAGCCCTGTACAAATGAAATAAAATGTAAAACAATTTTTTTTTTTTAGTATTCACGACATAGCTTCCCGTATTTGCGCGTGTGTGCCCGGGTGTCCCATTGCTTTGCTACAGTTAGCAGTTTAGACATCGAAGAGGATAATAAACCACTTATATGCAAATTAAGCCAAATAGCAATAGTGTAGTGGTAGAGCCTTCGCACAAAGAGGAGGCATTCCCGGTTCAAGTCCCACCACTCCCCTTTCCATTTTCTTTATTAAATCTGTACATAAAAATAGTTCCTGACATTTACCTTTTAAATCTTATTAAAATGCATCAAAATGGCCTATGTAGTAGTGACCGATATTTTAAATATATATAAGAAAGTGAAAAGGTCATGCATACTAATGAATGCATAGGTAACCTATGTTAAGCAATGTGAAGCACTGCTAAGCAGTGTTTACCAATAGTAAGCACATTTAAGAATAATTGCCCATAGCTAAGCACTGGTTTAACTAGCGCAATAGCTTTGCATAGAGCTGCGCAATGCGCCAACCAGCGAAAACCAAACATGTTTGTGTGGAGGTGCGCACCACACTAACTTGCGCAACGTCGGGCAATGTTGGGCGCCGGTAAACGTAGAGCAACGTTGGGCAAAGTTGAGCAAAGTCAGCTAAACCCAGCCACATCCCCTACTGGTCAGGCCAGTAGTAAAATAAAAAAGCAATAACAGGTCTCAAACCCAGGATAGTGTGCACCATAATCACAGTACTAATCCACTAAGCCATGACAGCATTTGATGTTCATGGACTGTCAACACACATAAACATATGAATCAAAGTTTACCCAGTGCTAAGCAGGTGTGCACTCAGTTGAGAACTTTCAAATCTGGCCAATCCCAAAAAATGCGGGAAATGAGGCATATTTAAGCTCCATAGGCAGGAATACTCGCCATAACTGGTTGCAGCTCCCATCTGCAGGCAGCAATGGCCGGTGTCGAAAAGGGCTCTCACTTCTGAGCACAACAGTGGGGCATTGAGGAGTCAAAACTGATGGTTTGGCTCCTCGTCCATTGTCATGATGCTAGACTCCTGCAGGGCCAGTTCCAGGGCACGGAATACAAAGCGGAGGCCTGGAACCATCTCGCACATGAACTCACCAGTGCCACAGGCATCTCTCGGACTGGTGAGCAGGTTAGACATCACCATGCATACCTGAAGATACGCAAGCAGGACCTACTGAACCAATGGATACAGGAGGCCCGTGGGATGCAAATTGCCCCACTACTGAGTAGGTAGCCATGGACTGAAGTATGTTAAAATATAACTGATAATGTCATCTGAACACGTCCAGATATGTAGACATAGAATATAAATGAAATATATAATATGTAGCAGTAACATCTGCATCCTGGACAGTTTGTATAACAGATCCAGGTCAGGTACATAAGGAACTAGCAAAACACAACCCACAACATAATGGACATTGCCTAGTGTAATACTACATGTAGGGGATATATACCTGCAGTCAATAGGAATGTAGTGTAAACTATAAGTTCATATAAGCTGTTAATGGAGGTATCTTTTTACATCCCACTGTATGTGCATAAACAATACAATTCCACACCTCAATGGGTATGTGTAATCTCAAAACATTTGTTGGGACATATGTCCTAATGGTTTATAAATATCTGCATAACTTTGATGCATGTGCCCTATTCAAACACCACAATCTTGGTGGCCTGTTGCCACCATTCATTCCTGCATGCTGTTGGAATGTCCACTGTCATTCAATATATGCATGTGTTATGCTTGCTGTTCAACTGTTGGAACTCTGGTGTGTTGGGTTAATAGGAATATTACTGCATGCTGTTACAACTAATTTGGAATGTCGTTGGCTATATTGTCATTAAATTCACCTAAACACAGAACATATGGGAAAGCCGGTCCCAGCGGACCCACCTGTCCCACCTCAGCTGGCGATGGCACCTGACACCAGCAGGTCCGGTGTCCAGCCCGGGACCTCCTCCTCTGTTGGCCCTGTGCCACCTTTGGGTGGAAGCGCTGCAGGGGATGGGGCTCATCCCCCCCATGCAAGCATGGCCGGAGGGAGGGCCACCTGTCACCCTCTGAACGGTCCAGGCTGTGGTTCATAGGGAGATCCAGCGTTCAGTCGCTGATCCCCTATGCCAGCTCGAGGCAAGAGTGGCACAACTCATGGGTGAGCCTGCCCCTCCTACACAGCCCCAGCACAACCACCTTCTGGGCTGTGAAGGTGCAGTTGTGATTGCCCATGGGTGGGGATCTCAGTTCCACTGTTACCATCTGTGGGCTCATGGACTTGCGATTTCCCCATCAATTGTGTTCACCCACCCCATGTGTCATATTTCACCCCTGTATGCGTCTTGCTTGTCTTGTCTGTTTACCTCCCCAACCTACCTCCCGAAACATACCTACTTCCCCTACCACACATTCCACTCTCACCTGAAAAAAAAAATGGGCAATCTGCTCCCACAAAAATATTACGCCCCATACATAGCTGCCCATTTCGCACAGATGTCCGCTGGACACAGAAACTGAAATTCAATTGGCAGTACAACATACTTTGTTGTCCTTACCCCTCTCTCAGGGGTGGAAGGTTTCAGAATTCCCTCCAAATTAATAGTATATGCAAAGCTGTTGCTGTTAAAGAAATGGGCAGCTACGGACCTTCCCTACACCCATCCTGCACATCCCGAGCTGTTTTCCCTACTGTCTTTCCCTCTTTGTGCCCCTTTTTCACCACTTTCCTATCTCCCCATTTTCTTTTCTTTCAAAGAAATGAGCGTGGGGGTTAGCAGGAGTAAGCACTTTTAAGCAGCAGTAAGTGGGTTTGAGTGAGTGTGCGCATGTGTGCGCTTAGCTAAGTATTGCTAAGCATCGCACAAACCCACGCAAACCCGCTTACAACTGCTTAAAAGTGCCTTAGTCACCCTGCATATGAGGGGCCTTGTTCTGCTCAGCAGCAAAATAAAACACCACTGTCAGTCTCGAACCCCAGACCTTGGACACACTAGACTGCATGAAGTACCACTAGGCCACAGTAGATATACAGCAGGATGTTGCTGAAATATATATATATATATATCATGCATCAGAATGTGTGAATGTAAAGGAAAGATAGGAATGCCATAACACAAAACCTGTTCTGTGGAACTTTACCAGCAATTGTTGTGGAATTGCTTTACATGACTGTGATAACAGAACCAGACATTCTAGCAGTAAATACTGTTACAGCAGCACTTCACAACCCCCACACAGTATCATAGCAGGACAATCCCCACCCAAATGTACAAAATACCAGTGTGTTCAAGGTACAGCAAGGATGTATGTAGGCATACTCAGTATTGGAACTGTCCAGTTTCATGAGCATCCTGTGATAATGTCAACAAAATAAAAAGCACAAACAGTGCAGAAGTGAGTACATTCATATCCACAGTATAGCTGTTCCCAAACAGTTCATGTGCCAAATGAAAACATCTCAATAACTACATATGTATGGCAGCTAATTGTGGATGCTGTAAAGGAACTCCATACTCCCATGTATCTTGTGTTAGCATTTCTAGGGGTGAGTACAATTCTACACTGTCAACTGTGTACTGGAAGAGGCAACATTCAGGTCTGAGTACAACATACAAATAACTGGCTACACCCTTAGCAACAGTTAGAAGAAGTATACCAACCTTCTGAGTTACACAACGGTGTCCACAGCAAACAAGCATGGTCCCTACTCTGGAATTCTGAAAGGGCTACGCCTACCTGACCTAGCAATTTATAGCACTGGGTTGCTATGACAGTGAGTACTGCAAGTACCACACAGCAGGCTGCATGCAATTGCCAAATGGTGGGCACCAATTGGTGCAGAGGCCATCACATGCACATGTGCAGATACCTATAAAAGCAGTCTGCACTTGCTGTCCACACATGCAATCATTCCATTGCATGTACGGAGGGAGGGAGAGAGAGAAAGAGAGAGGGAGAAAAAAAAAAGAAAAGAAAAAGGGAGGTAAAGTAAAGAAATATAACAAAAAGAATATATTGAAAAAAACAGTATACCGACAAAAGAAATTATATTGAAAAAAATATATTGAAAAGAAAATATATTGAAAAATATCATTGAAATAAAATATATTGAAAAATAAATTGAAAGATAAATATATAGAAAAAAAACTGAACAAAAACTATATTGAAAAAAAATTGAAAACCAATATATTCTGAAATATAAATCTATAAAAAAAATCTTGAACAGTAAAAGAGATATTGACAGCAAAATGTATATTGCTAAAAGAAGTATACCAGGATATACAGCAACATATATGAACATATACAAAGGAAAGGTATGTAACAGCTATGTATTTACTGGAATGTAGTAGATGTTTATGAAGGGTACTCTATATAGTTTGAATCATCCATATATGGCAGCAGTATGTATCGATGCACAGATGCCCTGCATAACCACTGGCATGGGGAAATGAGTGTGTTGCTGTGTGCAGTGGGATGTGACGGTGACATATGTAGTTCAGCATTAAATGTCAAACATCTGCTCCATGTTATCTGTGTTCTGTACAGTAGTGTGTACAATGTCTGTTTGGGGTAGTAGCCCATACGGTTATGCAAACATGGATGTGACAGAGTAACAAATGCATGATAGTCATATTAATGTGTAGCTTAGCATTGGCAACAGCTGTACCTTGCTAGTATGCTAATTCAGCATTAGCAGCTATGTATACACCCTCTAATATTACTGTGTGCTCACATGTGACACTTGTTCATGTTGCAGCAAGGCCTAACAGGTCAGCCGTGAGGTACATGTACTTACAACAGTGTGGTCCTTGTGTGTGTATGGCACACACATACGGAGGGAACTGTCCGTGTCAGATATATTAGCATCTGTACATGTACATTGAGCAAGGGACATACTGCAACTGTTTGTGAAAGGTGGATATATATATATATATATATATATATATATATATATATATATATATATATATATATATATATATATATATATATATATGTTGTTGAAGGTTATGTGCATATTTCTATGTAGGTTGTAGTGTGTGGCAGACCAGACAGCATACAGTGCTGGTATATGACATGTGGTGGTTAAACGCTGTGGGTATGGTTCATCAGGTTTGCAGTGTTGCAGCCAGTGAGGCCTGCTAAAGCTACATGGGCTGAGAACACCTTCAACACATTCTGCACAACACTGTGCAATGTTATGACATAACTGTATATGTCACACCCTTCCCATACTTGATATACCCACCATGACAGGTGGACTGTATAAGTGTCTATATGCATATCTATATGTACAGCAATGGATGTTCATATGTATGTGTTTATATATATATATATATATATATAGAGAGAGAGAGAGAGAGAGACAGGGTCATAATTACTGCAACAGATGCCTGGTGACAAAGCCATGGACTCAAGCTCAATGTTGACACTGTATTGGCATCCCTCCTTGCAAAGACTCAGTACCCATGAACTAACACATAGGTGGTAGTCTACCTAACACTGAAGGTGTGATAAGAGACCATGGGATACAGGTGGACAGTAGTCTCCCCTTCGATAGTCACAGTGCCACACTAGTCATGTAATCCATTTACGTGGTACACGTCATCACAAAAGGTGTGTCATCCATGGAAAAATAGGTCAGTGTTCCCCTCTACTCCACACACATAAAACCCAGTATAGAGTACAATGCCCCATGTGGTATGTACCCCACAAGACATCTACAGCAAGTGGAAAGGACACAGACATACCTCACAAAGAGTGATACCGGCGTCAAACAGATGCCCTATGCAGACCGTCCCACAAACCCACAACTAGACTGTGTCACATACCGCCTACCCAGAGGTGACCTCTGCCTGACATACTAAGCTATGTCAAACCCAGATCTGTTGGACATGCTCCACGTAAACAGATCACAATCTGTACGAGCTACATGCTCTAGGGACCCAAACCCTCTGACCACAATAAACAGCACATGCTGGAGGGCTAGATTCCTATCTCAGAGACATCCCATACTCTGGAACTAACCAACTATCCATAGCAAACAAAACTCCTAATTAGCAGTCGTCATAAATAATCCTGGAGATTGTATGGGAGATAGTGAATACACCCAGGCAATCACCTCAGTGTCTCTACTTGACTGGTCCACGTGTAATTTAAATATCTGTGTGTCAGAGGCCAGGGTAGCCTATGGCTAGAGTTCTATAGGCCCTAGGGCCAATAGCCTCTTATGAAGTGCTACACACCCACATGTACTTGTTGCAATAATCGATATGTGAGGTTGACTGACTGTGATGGTGAATGTGTTGGTGAATGTGTCAGAGTTCGGTATATGTGTGATAGCTTAGTGGCAAACTGTTTCAGTCATGGTATTATGTGTCCTAGCTGTGATCCCAGCAAAAGATGTGTATGCAATTGGTAGGCAGAAAAAGCAGTATGCCATATGGTCTGACGTAGTCCCTTGTTGACGACTGGGGTATCCCACTGTAGGCTAAACCAGTACATGTATGCTTATTGTGTGTTACTGCTGGTGAATTCAACTCCTGTATGAACTGTAATACTACCTGAAGCTGTATGCCTAAACAGCACAGTATGGTGTACATGCACATTTATTGGAACCACTGTTATGTGTGTTCTGTAGTCCTCACAGATTACATACCTCAGGCATAAGGTCTGGTAACTACTGACACACAGTACTGTAAGGTACACAGGTAAAGGTCACCTGGGTTGCCATACCTTTGTGTCTGTTATGTATGTCTGCTGTGTGTATGGGTATGCCTGTACCATGTCCTCAGTCATATGTGTGTTACAGGATATAGCTGCGTATCTAGCAACATGGATAGTCTAGTACAGCAGTATGCCACCTATATCAACGAATGTGCACATATGTTAGGCAGGGGTCCGCCATCAACGACTAGTGTGGTATACTGGTAATACTGTCAGTGGACTTTACATTCATTGCAATGGATTACATATTTCATGATGCATTAGCATGATATACACCTCCTGTGGTTAGGTGGTGCATTGTGTCACATACAGTGTGCCATGTATTGTTGTATAGTCTTACATACTGTTATAAATTAGTTGTTGTGCAAAACATGGTTTGATATATAGAGTGTGCCAGGCACTGTCAGGTATCTGTGTGTTGAGAACCGATATGTGGTATTGAAAGTGTGTATCTTCTGACAGCCAATAGGTTGCTATATATGGCAGTTAATTTATATCTGTACTTTAGAATGTTACGTGTGCCACATGACTTGCTCACACATATTGTTTAATTGTCTTCCAGGGTAATGTCCCACCACCGTAACCCGGCATATAGCACGGCCAAGGAGGAAGTGATCACAGCGAGCCTGGTGCAGCACTATGCACTGCTGTTCTCCAGAACCAGCCAGGACCAGCATGAGCGGGCTGCGCTGTGGCAAGATCTTGTCCGTAGGGTAAATGACATAGGCATGCATAACCAGACATATGAGCAGGTACGCCATCACTGCAGTGATTTAATTATACATGTCCGGCAGTGTGCGTCTGATATCTGCAGACAACAGCTTGCCACAGGTGGGGGGGTAGCCATCCATCCCCCCCTCACCAGAGTGGAGGAGCTGCTCCTGAGCCACGTGGCTCCTGGCCAACAACAACCACAACAATTGACATGTATCATCATGGAGGCCGGAGCCACCCAGCAAGTTGACATGGAGCGTGCAGGTAACATGGGATAGCTGTAGATTACTGTTACCTCTATTGGTAGAGCATGCTTATGTGAGATGTGTACTGTGTAGTTAGATGATGTGGTGCCTAGTTTTGTGCAATACTAATAATTAGGAACATAATCTGTAGGCCTGTGACTGTCCACCATTGTACTACTGTAAGATTGCAAACACACAGTAGCAATGCCACAGTTGTTGCCACTGACAAAGTGTCTGATATCCTTGTAGGTCCCTCTGGTGTGACAGCAAGGCAGCAGAGCCATGCTGGTGAGTGTGTTATACCTTTAATATTGCTAATTAAATGTGCATGTCATAGGTGAGGTGTAGGCTATGTACACATAACACACCTACGCATAATGCATGCTGTGCATGTTTGCTGTGAGACTATGCACATCCTAGTAACATGGGTAGCTGCCTAAAACACATACAATACACAGAGCATCCCACACAATTGTGGCAACACTGTAGTGGACATCGGATAGGCAAAGTCGATACACATGCACACAACTTACACACCTTTGTCATACACAGTACATGTTAACATGCTACATATGGTGTATTCAGACACCCGCTGTAAGGTCACACACATATACACAGTGTATACACAGTATTCCAAACCTCATCCACACAGCACACAATATACCTGAGGGGTAGATGCCTCACATGTGGCTGTGCAACACTCTTCAACACATAACACATTCATGTTAGGCAATGCCCCCTATTGGGCACCTCACAAACCCACGTAACAACTGGCCGTGAAATGGTGAATGTAGCCATGTACTGCAGTTCAGGTACAGCATGCTATGTGCTGGTCTGGCACACATGAGTAGCCTTGAGTGACCATGTGATGCTACAGGATGATGGCTCATGGTACTACACCCCATCCAGTTACAGTGGCCACAGTAATACACATATCATGAATTGCTATGCACCTTAATGTTGTGTGTGTGCAGACATATGCACCTATACACAATATGCATAGCAACCCCCATTTGTAGAAAGTGACACACATATGTCTTGTAATGCTATGGGGTGTATAGGTCACATGACACATTGTGTATGTGTGATGTTTCATGTTGCAGTTATGTGGTAGCATGACATGGCTGGCACTGGCATGTCCACGATGTGTCCTACACTCACCATAATCACTGTACAATGGCTATGTTGAGCAATGGTATTCCATCAGGTATACAATGCACCACTCATCCTGTGTGTATACATAGCATGCATGTGCTACACCTGTGTCCACAATCATCTGCTAAGGACACAGATGCTCTAATCAAAAATGGATATCTATGTGACACTTTGATACACATCCAGCCATGGTATGTATACCTGTGACTGATGGTGCACAGGACATTGTAGGGCTTTTAATACCTGCACAGCAATGATGTGTCCATGTACACATTGCGTTCCAGGGTGAGGCCATTCACTGAACAAAACACACATGCATCAAGGTCATGTATACTGTTAATAGCAATGGCTGTCTACACTCACACTGCATGCTGCTGAGTAATACACGTCCTGCATGCTGTCATGTTTGATATAAATGTTTGGGTTGTGATACTGTACCCCAACATCACACGCTATTGAGTATGTTTGGGATTGCTGGTGGTGTGTGTTTGTGTGTGTGTGTGTGTGTGTGTGTGTGTGTGTGTGTGTGTGTGTGTGTGTGTGTCTGTACTAGTGAGGAGTGTATTTGTGTGCATGTGTGCATGAGTTCATGTGTGCATGTGTTCATGTGTGCATGTGTTAATGTGTGCATGTGTGCATGTGTTCATGTGTGCATGTGTACATGTATGCATGTGTTCATGTGTGCATGTGTGCATGTGCGCTGACATCATGTACAGGTCGTAAAGTGTGTTTCCTGTCTCCATCTCACAGGTGCTGATACTGGGCTGGTTCAATGCAGCAGGGAAACTGATGTCACTGAGCATGATAGTGACAATGATGATAGGTGTGTTGAGGCACAGGCATGTTTGCCAGGGTCTATCGTTGGGCCACCAATCGACACTACACATGTCCACCCCATCCATGCACACAGTCATACTGCCAATACATCCATCACCAATGCCCTTAGCAGAGGGACAGCGTACAGCCAGCATTGGCCAGGACAGTGTGGTATCCATGGCACATGCATCCCGACACAGCAGCCATACTAGATATCTGTAAGGGTACCACATAGGCAGATGTCCAGGGGTTCTCGTCAGAGCACTGCTGCCCATCATGCCACTGTCAGACGTGCCACAGGTCTAACTACCTCATGCATGTTCCAGGCTGTCATGGAGGCACAGGCACATATGGAACGGTACACCAGACAGGGACTGAGGGCACAGAGGGCACATAACACCACCGTCATAGACAGTATCCATGACATAGCTGGTGCTATCCGCAATTACACTGAGGTCACCGATAGATGTTGGGGAGAGACACTAGATGTCCTCCGCAATGTCATGTCCATGTGTCAGGACAGTGTGGGACGGTTGAGTCGTCGACGTGGATGTATGCCAGCAACATCAGCAGCTGGCAGTCGCCCGCGGATGTCCCTCAAGCAACAGCCGCTCCCGTAGTGCCAGTACCAGCCCCAGCAATGTTGGGGGTGGGCTTTCCATAGAACGTCCTAGAAGACCACTTGCACGTGGCTCTGGACAGTCCCAGCAGGGACCTGGGTCCAGTGTACATCCATCTACCTCTAGTAGGATAGTACCCAGTCTGGCTTGGTACCTGATAGTGTCAGTAGCACCCCTGCCAGGCACAGCTACCGTATCCGTGGCCAAAGACAGTGATCTGTAAAGCCTCGCAGGTACAGTCTGTGGCTGTCCCACAAGTACCCGTATGTGGCAGCCACATGGTGGAACTGTGTGCATGCAGACACGCACACACATAATCCAGACACCTAGGGCTAACACATACCCACACACATTACTTCAACATTGGCCCATACCATTATTCTTGCCCCCCCCCCACACACACACACACACACACACACACACACACGCACACACACACATACATGTCGATTGGATGGCTCACCGTAGGCCTCTGGCAGACCAAAAACACACCCTGTGCATATGATGAAACCTGTGCCACCTCCTGTCATCTGTAACATCGATGCAGGGACAGGCTACCATGGTGCTGATGCACAGGGTGTTTTTATAGCAGTATAGCAATGTTAGCATGTTGTCAGCAGTAGAGTGTAATGATATGCTTGACGGTGTAGCTGAGCAGGCATGATGCATTAAAGCTATGATTGTCATTGTAGTGTTGTTTACACCAGTGTTAGTTCCAATTGTATATTGTCCACCCAAGTGCCACTTGGCTGATGTGTGCAGTATTGGCAGCATGTGTTAGAGAGTGGACAGTATGTGTGGGATGGGTGTAGCACATATTTGCAGGTGTACAGTTGTGGAAATGGTGGAGGTGCACTGTCTGCATGTACGTGGATAGTGGACACATGGGCAGGGTGACATGCTCTGTATTACACAGTAACACTCCATAGTTTCTATTAGTGGCCAGTATGCATTGTACTACACACATTTTGAAACCTGACTACACATGTGTGTATGACATGGTTTTACATTGTGCTGTGGGTGATACTGTTACTATCTGTCATTGTTTTGCATTCTGGTAGCATACATGACTGCAACTGCCTGACCATAACCAATCATTAGCTGATGTCCTGACAACTGACACACAGATGTAGGACACACAGCAACATTTAGATCCTTCAGGTACTATACTATGCCAGTAACCAGTGGTATTCAGCTGCACCCATTACTGAGACCACTCCTGTTCGGCATATGGCTCTCTTAGGTACAAGCAATCACAGTAGGGATATGTCTGTCCATGTGTGCTAATGCATACTGTGGCCTATACTGCATTCTCCAGGTGACACACACATCCTCCACAAGGGTATCATACAGACAGATACCTGTTGTCAAACCCATGCTGTAAAGCTATAGGTGAAACTAAGCGTAGTCATCCACCTTTATGGAACATAGTATCCCCACAGTACCACATAGGTAGAAGCCACCAACATCATGAACAGGTACTGATGTGTACATGCAACCCAGTGTTATGTCATCTCTCCTTTGGTAATCACATTCCCTAAGGTATTTTGGAATCCCTCGGTGGATCACATAAGCAATCAGGGGTCTGCATGCATGTCCACAAAGGTTGTTGTACACCTATAATGCATAGTCATCATTGACAGACTCTGCTGCATTTGAACAGGTCTGACATATACCTTGGTCATAAACCCTCACACACACTATTCAATAGAAACCGTAATGAGTGTGTGCGACACGGATGACTTAGGCCAGGCATCATTGCAGTGGCTGGCCTTGTCACAAGCATACAGATGTGACCTAAGGTCTGTGAAGCAGCAGCACAGTTTGGCAAAGATGCCAACTGTGTACTTGGATAAAGCAGGGTTCCCACACATGCAATACTTGAGGTAACATGTATGTATATGTATTTGCCTCATAGCTACCTCACATGTGCAATGCCTACTGATATGTCATACAGTAGTAAAAGCAAAACCCCCAACACATTGACCAACACTGTTACACACATAGAGCACACACACTCACCAAGTGCAGGATTCAAACCCCTACCTAACTAATTCATGATACTAGAGGAGTACGCATCAACACTTCATGCTGTACACATTACTGGGAAGTATCTTTTCCACAGGTATATTTGTAGGATGGTGACATAATCAGACTTGACAAAGGATAGTTTACCACTTTTAAGGTGTTTTGCTACTCCCCTAAAAGGTTGCGCCTTCCCAAGGAGACCACACACAAACACACACACGCACACAGTTGTCAAGTGCAGGATTCAAACCCCTACCTAACTACTTCATGATACTAGAGGAGTACGCATTAGCATGACACGCTATACACATTACTGGGGTTTCTCTTTTCCAGTGGTATATTTGTAGAATGGTGACATCATCAGACTTGACAAAGATTGGTTTACCACTTTCAAGGTGTTTTACGACCCTCCTAAAAGGTTGGTCTTTCCCAAGGAGACCACACACACACACACACACACACACACACACACACACACACACACACACACACACACACTTGTCAAGTGCAGGATTCAAACCCCTACCTAACTACTTCATGATACTAGAGGAGTATGCATTAACATGACGTGCTATACATATTACTGGGGGCTCCCTTTTCCACAGGTATATTTGTAGGATGGTGACATAATCAGACTTGACAGAGATGACTTTACCACTTTTAAGGTGTTTTACTACTCTCCAAAACGTTTGCTCCTTCCCAAGGAGACCACACACAAACACACACACTTGTCAAGTGCAGGATTCAAACCACTACCTAACTACTTTATGATACTACAGAGGTATGCATTTACACACCGCGCTATACACATTACTGTGCATTATCGTTTTCACAGGTTTATTTGTAGGATGGTGACATCATCAGAATATACATAGTGGGTTACATTAGGTGGGCAACATTGAAGGAATGTCTACACACTTTGGCCATGTCATCATCAAAGGGGTGTGTACTATCTACCTGTGTCCCCAGGGCCATAATGACTTTCTCCATACATACTGGATTACCACCTATGTGGTAATTTGTGTGCACTTTGTTGTACACAAAGGGGATGACTATGCATTCTTTGGCATTCAGCTTGAGGGCATTGTTTTGACAACAGGTATCTGTCTCTGTAAGACACTTCTGGAGGATGTCTGTGTTAGCCATGCAGTTGATTATGGACCACAGTTACCATTCATCTGCAGACCTGTTCAGCCATACACCTCCCATGTTTGCCTGTACCTCTGAGCAGTATCTACTGAACAGGTGGGGTCCCAGGAACAAGACCTGTGGGATGCCATTTGTGACTGGCTTAGAGTTGGACATGGCACCAGCAACTCTGAACATGTGTGTTTGATCTGTGAGCTACCTGGCCACCCATCCTGTGCCATAGCTGTTAATGTTCCAGCTGGTACACTTGTCCATGATGACAGAGTGGGGAATGGTGTGGAAAGTCCTTCGTGTGGTCTGGGTGGACTGTGTGGACTACTTTCACCTCCATCTATGTCCTTGGTAACTGTTTGAAATAAGTCAACTAGGTTTGGAAGCCAGGATCTGACTTTAACAAGGTGAAGCTGTGGAGAGTACAGTGTCTGGAGGTCTCCAATGCCTCTGTTTATGGGTTCCATGACAATTTGCTCAATAGCTCTGTAGACCAGGCTGAGTAGACATATTGGGCAATGGTGTCCATGTTCTGTTGTGGCACCCCCTTTCTGGAGCTGGATGACTGTTTGTGTATGCCATTCTTTGGGTACATAGCCTGTGATACGCTTGTGTCTGGACAGTGAATGTGAGTGAGGGTCCAGTTCCTCATGGGCCTAGTGTATGACGCAGCCTGGGACACCATCCAGTCACATTGATGCTGTGTTCTCAGCTTTGGTGAGGGTTGTCTTTACCTGCATGTCCTTGATGTCTGGGGCTCTGCATCCTTCTGTGCTGGACACATGCCCTTTTGGGGGTGATGGGGGGTGTTTACAACTGAACATGTCCCCCTGGATGTGGGCAATGAAAGTTTGGTGTATTTCTTTCATTGTTTCAGTAGCTGGCAGCATATTTGGAAGTTGACACCTACATGTCTGGTATAGCTACCGAAGGCTTTGTGGTTGTCATTCTTACATTCATTGGCTATTTGTCTTTAGAAACTGTCCTTGGATTATTTTATGAGTGATCATTGTTTCATCCTGATAATGATCAGTGATGCCTTTCCTTTAGTGAAGTTGGCTCTATCATGTGTTCGTTTCCTCCTTCTGTTGTCTAGATTATTTATGGGCAACAACCACCTGATTGTTGTCCTATTTTTGGAGGTGTGCATCTTGGTTTTATTTGTGATGTCTCAATCCATGCATCCCTGTAGATGCTCATAGGATGCACTTGTAAATGATTCTGCGGATTGTATACCATTATCCTATAGCAAGAGGGCTTTGGAATGCTCCACTTTGGTCTTGGAAAGTGTGCAGTTTGCTTTTACAAATGTCTTCACAGTGGTTTCATTGACTGGGTGGGGGGGCCAGATATGGATATCCAGTGTGATTACTTCATGATCTGATATTACCAGCGAGGGGTTTATCTCTGTAGTGGAACACTGGTACCCCATGTTGGTGATGATCATGTCCAGTATGTTGTCACCTCTAGTGGGCGTGGTGACCAGCTGTTCCAGGGTGTTAGGCTTTTTAAACTCTAGGAACATTGGGCGAAGGACGTTGTACACGAGTAATTCCACCACTCACTGTTTGAGTAGTTGTAATCTCCTCATGTAATGGTGTTGGATAGGACCTTTATACTTTCCACTGTTCTCCGGAATACTGAGTGACATTCCTGAGACAAGGTACGTGATCTGTAGCAGGCTACATTCTGATGGGCAGCTTTGGCCAATGTTAGTTGCACTTGCATGGTCTCCAAGGACTCATGCTGTGCCACTAACCTGACGGTGTGGGTATCCATAGAGTAAATGGGAACACCCCTTCCTTTTGTATTTCACTCGTGGTTTTGGGTCCAAAGGTCAGAGGGATTGTGAGTGTTTTATGTGGACCATATCCAACAGATCTGTGTTTGACATAGCTTTGTATGTTAGGCAGTGAACACCTCTGAGTAGGCAATATGCAAGGGAGTACGTATGGAGCATTTGAGATGGTCTGTGTATGGCATGTATTTCAGGCCGCTAATGCTCTTTGTGTGGTATTGCTGTTGGCTTTCCAGTTGTTGTAGTTGTCTTGTGAGTTACATAGCAACAGTGGCATTGTACTCTATTATAGTTCTAGTGAGTGATGAGTGGAGGGGAACATTGTCCTCTTCCATTCTGCATGAGACGCATTTTGTGATGAGGTGTGCCACATGGGAGGGTTTCCTGACTACTGTGGGAATGTGATTATCACAGTTGTATCCACTGTCCACCTGTGACCCAAGGTATCTTGTCACACTTTCAGTGTGAAGTATACTACCACCTCTGTTGTAGTTATTGGCTACAGAGTTTTTAACATAGCGGATGACAATGCACCTTTTGGCATTGTGCTAGAGCCCATGGGTTTGACAACAGCCATCTGACCCAGTGAGGTCCTTTTGTAGGATGTCCACATCTTTTGTGTTTACCATTATGGCTCTTGGTTTGCAGTCCTCTGGTAAATTCAGCTGCCACAGACCTGCCATGTTAATGTTTACTTCAGGGAAGTAGATACTACACAGCCTGGGAAGTTATCTGGTCCCATGGCTGCTGTGATACTGACTTTGGAGAGTGTTTATTAACTGTACAGCCATGATGACAGCAACTTTGCAGTCTTCCATTATGGAGATGTGCTCTTTCATGGGTGAGAGGGGGGTACAGTTGACAGTGATCCTATCTGCCAGGATGTTGGCAATATCAGTTGGCTCTGTACATTTACTGCCATTGAGATGTAACTCAGAACAGATCTGACTGTAACCGTGACATGAACCTGTCTATTGGGCAGAGATCTCCTGAGTAGACAGTATGCCACAGACTACAGATTGGGTTACATTCAGTCTTGTTGCACGGGGCGACTATTTGAGGCCAGTAATCCTCTTGTTAAGGTACTTCATTGGTCTTTCTAGCTGCTGAACGTGCCTAGTCAGATTCATCGTAAGTGTGTTGTGGTACTCTCTGACAGGTCTGATGACTGCTGAGTAGTGGGAACCTCCTTTGACCTACGTGCACAGACCTTGGCAGTTTGTGTGAACACAGCATGATTTTCCAACCACTTTGTGAATGTGTTTCTGGAAGTAGAGATGACTATCCACATTTGTCCATAGATCCCTAATTATCACATCCGTATTTAGCCTAAGTGTGTGAGCATGCCCAGTATGACCTTTCAGTGTGATGCTGAATGGAATCCACTACATTTGTTGGAATGTGTGAGCATGCCCAGTATAGACATGTATACTATATGTATATGGAAAATCAAGTTGTATTTTTACAGCAGGGCTCACCTTTGTGTCATAGATCAACATGGTTCATGCTGTGCCTGCAGGGCTTCCATGCGACACTTTGCATAAACTTACCAACATTTCTACATACAGGAGGAACAGCTATTCTTTGTACATTTCTACATGGGGACACACCTGATTGTTAGTGTGGGTGTACACAGGATGTGGGTTTCACCTGACACTTATGCACATTTGCTATGCCTGCACTATTATGTACAGGACACCATTTCAGTCTGTTCTGTTGCCTATCGTAGTGGCTTGAGGCATACTACTGTACTACAGATGTTGGTGTCCAATGTCACGTATTGTTACACTGCAACTTCATAGCCTACACAACCCACATCACACCGCCTAGCCTGATGTTCTCGGTCTGCATAGGCGTGTGGGGGAGGTTACCCATTTGCCTCTTTAGTGGCATGTTACTGCATTTCTTTGTGTTTGCATTAGTGTACACTTGTCCTGCTGTGTCTGTGCCACTGAAATGCTATCATGGCTTAGTGGTTCAGTACTGTGACTATAGTGCACAGTATCCTGGGTTTGAGCCCTGTCATTGCTTTTTATTGCCATGCTGGGCAGACCAGACTGCTTAAGGAACAGTAAAGCAGATATGAGCATGTTTAACTGACTTTGCTCAACTTCGGCCAACCTTGCCTGACGTTGTGCTAGGTGGCACGAGCAATTTTGTTGACATATGCTAGATATTGGTAAAAGCTGCTTAGCACTGCTTTATATTGCTTAAAACATGGCAATCATGCCTCAGGTGGTGCTGCAGGGCTGCCTATGTCAGATGCACATAGTACACTCCCTATACATGTTTGAAAACAGGTAGTGTCAAGTTAGGCATCCCTTTTATTTTATGTGCGAGTCAGAGAGAGGTATCATTTCCAGGGTTCCTACTGAGCCAGTGTATGTGCTATGCGTTGCCTCTTTGCCAAGGCCAAGGCATACTGGGCATGCCTCCTTCTGCCTACTGGGGCAGGCACAGGTTGTTCCTCCTCCGAGTCACGCTGTGCCTGTGATGGCCTTGGCAATGGTGGGGGCTGTTTGGCCCTGCCCCATGCTGTTCCTGCTGCAGCTGTTTTCGCAGGATCATATTGTGTAGCATGGCACATACCATGACAATTTTGGTACATGTAGTTGGTGAGTACTGCAAGGCTCCTCCAGATGTGTCCAGGCTCCAGAACCGTGACTTGAGCATCCCAAACACATGCTCTATTACATTTCATGTTTGTGCGTGTGCCTCATTATGGTGTTCTTGTTCAGGTGTGTGTGCATTTCTCATGGGTGTCATCAGCCACGGCTCCAGTGCATATACAGCATCCCCCACTAAGTGACCGTCAGGGATGTCCCCATTGGCAAATGTTTGGTACAGCTGAGACAGATGCCAGATATGGGAATCGTGGTAGCTTCCAGGGCAGCCAGCACACACATTCAGTATTATGCCCTGGGCATCACACACAACCTGGCAGTTGATGGAGTGGAAGCCCTTGTGGTTGATGTAATCCCTACCCCACTCACCGGCTGGTGCGTTGATGTGTATGTGCGTGCAGTCAATTGCACCCACTACCTCAGGGTATTCCGCTATTTGATGGAAGAGACGCATGTTGCTGGCCAATACCTCATGGGAATTGGAGAAATATACATGATCCCCGACATGTGCTGACATGGCATTCTGGAACTGGTGCAGTACCCTGGATGCTGATGCCTGTGAAATCCCCATCATATCACCAGTTGGTCTCTGGAAGATACCTGTTGCTAGTATTCTTAGGCCAACACATACCTTGGTTTCCACTGGGATGGGTTCCCCTCTGTTGGTTCTGTGTGTGAGGCATGGCCTGCACAGCTCAACAATTTGCTGCAGGAGGTCTCTGTCCACTCTATAGCGCTCCACTATCTCCAGCTCATGTAGCCCCTGGTAGGTCACCCTGGGTCTGTACACTCTTCTCCGTCTCCTCACTGTGGGTTGCTCAGCAGCATTCACAATGGCACCACCCTCAGCATCTTGCACATGTCGCCTTATAATAGCAATGGCAGCCCCTAACATTCTTTTGTCTCAGTTAAGCTTTTCAAGTTTTCACTTCTCTTTGTAGACTGCAGTGTTGCAGTGTTTCTGAGAAAAACATGGGGGAATGTTGTTTACAGAGTTTTAAGTGCTGGGCTGGGCTAGGCTAGTGTACTGCCTGTGTAATTGGCTGATTCTGATTGATTTCATCTGGCAGCTCTGCTAGCTCTCCTTGTTTAACATCCTACTACTTCCTTTCCTTCCTTTTCCCATTTCTGTTTCCACAGGGGGCAGCGCCACGCAAACAAACACGCACACACGTGCACACAGCCTTACACACCCTTACACAGCTTTACACAGGCTTACACGGGCACACACACGCACACACAGACTTAGACCAGTTTACAGGCGTGCACACGCGTGCACACAGTGTAAGCAGCTTTGCAAGAAACTTCAGTGATACCCACGGCATACACCTTCAGTTTCTGGGTTTCAGTTTAAACAACTGTAGACACGCCTCTTCCAGTCCTGTGTACCTCATAGCAAACACATGCCACTCTGCTCCAATAAGCTTACAGTCTTTTTGATACATACCCCCTCATGATGTCACCTATCTTCTACTCTGTTACTCCCCTAATCCTACTCTTACACTCTACGGACATGGTTCACATGGCAGGAAAATTTGGGATTTACTATCCTTATACTCATTTGCATAGGATTGCCTACTAATGCTTGGTTACATCTCTCAGACTGAGCTTCCCCCCTTAGCAACCACTACTCAGTCGCCATGTTGTCTTCAGCCTGCCATTCACCTGCATGGCAGATGAATATTTTGAATAGAATACCTATTTGTGGCTTTTATTTTTTGTTTTTAGGCTTTTTAGAGTGCCACACATTTGCGCGGCACTGCGCTATGCTTAAACATCGGAGATCGAGGGAAAAAAAAATTTTTTTATTATTTTGCAACGGATAAAAATGCCAATGGCCATATATTTGGCCATTGGCATGCTTCCTCAACTGGATGCATCCTTTATTTGGAGCTGTCATAGCTCCGTTTTGCTATTTGCAGAACGGTACTCAGTGCCAACCGAGTACATTTCTACAAATAACACTACTCTTACTCGGACAGGTTAGTGTTTCCTGGATCGCAAATTTACCTCATTTGCATAGCTTTCAGCAGCAAATGAGGCAATTTGCATAAACTAACCCTGTCCATGCAAGAGTCGTTTTAGCAGCTCTCTTGCACGCCCCTGCCGGCTGTTCCTGGATCGCTCAGCAGACATGTTGACTTGCTGGAGTCTTACTCTACTCTTAGTCTCTGTGCAAGCCTTCGTGAAATGGGCCCATTGTCTTTAACAAACATTTCTACATCATTTAAAACTTTACAGTATTTATGCTGATATTGCTCATACAACAAATCATTCATAATACTTTAATTTAATGTAGTAATTTCTGTCTGTAAAACAGACAACTTACTTTCATTGTTCTTTGTTATAATGTCCAGTATCTCTAGTCCAGCTTTATCAAACAACCCTATGAGTTCTCTGTATGCCGTTGTTCCTGTCTCAATCCCATAGGGAGTTTCAAAAGTCTTAGCCCCTTCAGGACTTGTTTGAGTGACAGTGACTTCTTTAAAAAGGCATTGTCCAACTATAAAGACCTATACGTTTTACAAAGTTTCTCAAAGTCACTAATTTGTGTTTTTAAGTTGGGCATGCTCGTTTTTTCTGCTGCTACTGCTCCAAATTTTACTTCCAGTGCCGTCAACCAACTCGAAAGGTCCCTTCCTCCTGGTGCGTTCCTTTTCGTCCCTGTAGCAACATTTCCATTCTGAGTAAGTACTGGCGTATGCTGGCTAAATAGTTCCATTTGAGAACTAGTCACGGAAGTCTCTCCTTCTTCCCCCATTCAATCCTTCATAAGTAGTGCAGACAACTTCTGTACAGAAGTAAATTTCAATCGGAGTTGCTGGCTACTGAGGCTTGTCTGCATATATCAACTGGACACAAGCTGATTTAAGTATACTTTTCTCTGCACTTATTTAAGATTTGAATCAGTAAATATTCTGTGTCTTTGATTCAGTAAATATTGTGTGTCTGTGTCTATCTGCAGTTAAGTTGCCTGAAGTGTGAAAAAGTGTAGCCATCTCGGCTCATTGAAAGTTGTTAGACTGCTTTGAAATTCCTGCGTTAGTGCTTTTGTTGGCCTGGGGGTTTCTGCTACCTTTAAAATCTGAGTTGGTTACATTTCTAGTAATCATTTTAATTGGAGTTGCTGGCTAGTGAGACTTGTCTGCATATATCAACTGGACACAAGCTGATTTAAGTATACTTTTCTCTGCACTTAAAGATTTGAGTCAGTAAATATTGTGTGTCTTTGATTCAGTAAATATTGTGTGTCTCTGTCTATCTGCAGTTAGTTCCCTCCTCCCCCTCCCTGTTTCCTGTTGTGGTGTTAATCTTGGTGGCTTTGGAATTGCCCGCCCCCTGCTGTAAATCTGTTTTTGCACACTCCTCCTGGACACATCTCATTTGCTCACTCAACTGAGTACAGTGAGATCATATTTTGATTTCAGATACTCCTACCAGTCCCATCTCCCCTGCGGTGTACAGAGAGAGCACTTGGGAAGGACATTCCCCTATAGTATCTTAATGTGCTCCATTTCCTCCCTCTCCAAAAAAAAAAAAAAAGTTGCACTTCATCTGCCTTACTGTATTTGCATTTCTTCCTACTTTTTTACCTTATTTTGCTTTTGCCTCTTCTTAAAAGTTCTCAGTTGAATTTATTCTGCTGCCTTTATTACTGCTTGTTAGTAGCCTGATTAAATTGTAACTGTTATTCTAAGGCATTTGGTTTAAGCACTTGGGCTTCAAACCAGTTGTTTTACATTAAGAAGGTTTGTGGTCTGCACTGTTGTGGCAGGACAGGTAGCGTACATCCTTCTGAGTTGGGAACTGCTGATTGACGGCTCAGTGTCTGTTATTCTAAAA